>NC_140020.1:38374688-38379688 GCF_964263955.1 Coregonus lavaretus
TGGCTCACGGAAGGCCGATTTGATGCACTTTTTTCGGATTGGGATGTTGGTCAGACACCCCCATATGGAAATCATCCGGTTGACAACAGGAGAACCAGGGACCGACTCCTGGCTCCCGGAAGGCCGATTTGATGCACTTTTTTCGGATTGGGATGTTGGTCAGACACCCCCATATGGAAATCATCCGGTTGACAACAGGAGAACCAGGGACCGACTCCTGGCTCCCGGAAGGCCGATTTTGATGCACTTTTCTCGGATTGGGTTGGTGGTCAGACACCCCCATATGGATAACCGCCGGCGGACACCAGGAGAACCAGGGACCGACTCCTGGCTCCCGGAAGGCCGATTTTGATGCACTTTTCTCGGATTGGGTTGGTGGTCAGACACCCCCATATGGAAACCATCCGGTTGACATTAGGAGAACCAGGGACCGACTCCTGGCTCCCGGAAGGCCGATTTTGATGCACTTTTCTCGGATTGGGTTGGTGGTCAGACACCCCCATATGGAAATCATCCGGTTGACACTATGAGAACCAGGGACCGACTCCTGGCTCCCGGAAGGCCGATTTTGATGCACTTTTCTCGGATTGGGTTGGTGGTCAGACACCCCCATATGGAAACCATCCGGTTGACATTAGGAGAACCAGGGACCGACTCCTGGCTCCCGGAAGGCCGATTTTGATGCACTTTTCTCGGATTGGGTTGGTGGTCAGACACCCCCATATGGAAACCATCCGGTTGACATTAGGAGAACCAGGGACCGACTCCTGGCTCCCGGAAGGCCGATTTTGATGCACTTTTCTCGGATTGGGTTGGTGGTCAGACACCCCCATATGGAAACCATCCGGTTGACATTAGGAGAACCAGGGACCGACTCCTGGCTCCCGGAAGGCCGATTTTGATGCACTTTTCTCGGATTGGGTTGGTGGTCAGACACCCCCATATGGAAACCATCCGGTTGACATTAGGAGAACCAGGGACCGACTCCTGGCTCCCGGAAGGCCGATTTTGATGCACTTTTCTCGGATTGGGTTGGTGGTCAGACACCCCCATATGGAAACCATCCGGTTGACATTAGGAGAACCAGGGACCGACTCCTGGCTCCCGGAAGGCCGATTTTGATGCACTTTTCTCGGATTGGGTTGGTGGTCAGACACCCCCATATGGAAACCATCCGGTTGACATTAGGAGAACCAGGGACCGACTCCTGGCTCCCGGAAGGCCGATTTTGATGCACTTTTCTCGGATTGGGTTGGTGGTCAGACACCCCCATATGGAAATCATCCGGTTGACACTATGAGAACCAGGGACCGACTCCTGGCTCCCGGAAGGCCGATTTTGATGCACTTTTCTCGGATTGGGTTGGTGGTCAGACACCCCCATATGGAAACCATCCGGTTGACATTAGGAGAACCAGGGACCGACTCCTGGCTCCCGGAAGGCCGATTTTGATGCACTTTTCTCGGATTGGGTTGGTGGTCAGACACCCCCATATGGAAACCATCCGGTTGACATTAGGAGAACCAGGGACCGACTCCTGGCTCCCGGAAGGCCGATTTTGATGCACTTTTCTCGGATTGGGTTGGTGGTCAGACACCCCCATATGGAAATCATCCGGTTGACACTATGAGAACCAGGGACCGACTCCTGGCTCCCGGAAGGCCGATTTTGATGCACTTTTCTCGGATTGGGTTGGTGGTCAGACACCCCCATATGGAAACCATCCGGTTGACATTAGGAGAACCAGGGACCGACTCCTGGCTCCCGGAAGGCCGATTTTGATGCACTTTTCTCGGATTGGGTTGGTGGTCAGACACCCCCATATGGAAACCATCCGGTTGACATTAGGAGAACCAGGGACCGACTCCTGGCTCCCGGAAGGCCGATTTTGATGCACTTTTCTCGGATTGGGTTGGTGGTCAGACACCCCCATATGGAAATCATCCGGTTGACACTATGAGAACCAGGGACCGACTCCTGGCTCCCGGAAGGCCGATTTTGATGCACTTTTCTCGGATTGGGTTCTTGGTCAGACACCCCCATATGGTAAACCGCCGGCGGACACTAGGAGAACCAGGGGAGGCTATTACCTCACACATGGGGGTTTTGGGTGCCCTTGGCCGGCTTGGGGGGACCCCAAGAAGGGGTCCAAGAGCCCACAGCCGGATCCATCCACAGGGGGGTGCCACATGTCATTTTAAGCCTGATTTCACTATGGGGACCCAGGGGAGGCTGTTCACTAACACATGGGGGTTTTGGGTGCCCTTGGCCGGCTTGGGGGGACCCCAAGAAGGGGTCCAAGAGCCCACAGCCGGATCCATCCACAGGGGGGTGCCACATGTCATTTTAAGCCTGATTTCACTATGGGGACCCAGGGGAGGCTGTTCACTAACACATGGGGGTTTTGGGTGCCCTTGGCCGGCTTGGGGGGACCCCAAGAAGGGGTCCAAGAGCCCACAGCCGGATCCATCCACAGGGGGGTGCCACATGTCATTTTAAGCCTGATTTCACTATGGGGACCCAGGGGAGGCTGTTCACTCACACATGGGGGTTTTGGGTGCCCTTGGCCGGCTTGGGGGGACCCCAAGAAGGGGTCCAAGACCCCACAGCCGGATCCATCCACAGGGGGGTGCCACATGTCATTTTAAGCCTGATTTCACTATGGGGACCCAGGGGAGGCTGTTCACTCACACATGGGGGTTTTGGGTGCCCTTGGTCGGCATGGCTGGCTTGGGGGAGACCCCAAGAAGGGGTCCAAGCACCCCCACCAAGATCCATCCACAGGGGGGCGGCACAGGTCACTTTAGGCCGGATTTCACTATGGGTACCCTGGGGAGGCTGTTCACTCACACATGGGGGTTTTGGGTGCCCATGGTCGGCATGGCTGGCTTGGGGGAGACCCCAAGAAGGGGTCCAAGCACTCCCACCAAGATCCATCCACAGGGGGGCGGCACAGGTCACTTTAGGCCGGATTTCACTATGGGTACCCTGGGGAGGCTGTTCACTCACACATGGGGGTTTTGGGTGCCCATGGTCGGCATGGCTGGCTTGGGGGAGACCCCAAGAAGGGGTCCAAGCACTCCCACCAAGATCCATCCACAGGGGGGCGGCACAGGTCACTTTAGGCCGGATTTCACTATGGGTACCCTGGGGAGGCTGTTCACTCACACATGGGGGTTTTGGGTGCCCATGGTCGGCATGGCTGGCTTGGAGGAGACCCCAAGAAGGGGTCCAAGCACCCCCACCAAGATCCATCCACAGGGGGGCGCCACAGGTCACTTTAGGCCGGATTTCACTATGGGGACCCAGGGGAGGCTGTTCACTCACACATGGGGGTTTTGGGTGCCCATGGTCGGCATGGCTGGCTTGGAGGAGACCCCAAGAAGGGGTCCAAGCACCCCCACCAAGATCCATCCACAGGGGGGCGCCACAGGTCACTTTAAGCCTGATTTCACTATGGGTACACTGGGGAGGCTGTTCACTCACACATGGGGGTTTTGGGTGCCCATGGTCGGCATGGCCAGCTTGGGGGAGACCCCAAGAAGGGGTCCAAGCACCCCCATCCAGATCCATCCACAGGGGGGCGCCACAGGTCATTTTCACTAGGAGAACCAGGGGAGGGCTCCTGACTCACACATGGGCATTCTGGGTGCCCATGGCTGGGATGGGTGAGACAGAGTCCAGCCCTCCACACACAAAAGTGACCCAGCAGGCCAGAAGAAAGGGGAGAGAGAGAGAGAGAGAACAAATAATACATGGGCACAGAGCAGCCAGCCTCCATTGGAGCTGCCTGCACAGTGCTGCCCTCCTGTGGGAAAGGTTCACACACACACTCACTCACTCACTCACACAGACACACACAGACAAACCTATTCACTTGGGCCTTCTCCCTCATGCCCTGCTGACATCCATGCAGGCCCACATTGACCTTTGTGACCTCTGGAGCTCCATGCACCTTGTTCTAAACTCCCTGCCTAGTAAAGGGCATCTCCCATGGGCATGAGAGTACAGCTCACTCCCCTGGAGCACCATGCCTCTTTTTAATCACTCTCTCCCTATTAAAACCCTCTCTCCCATGGGCTTGAGAGTACAGCTTACTCCCTTGACCTCCAGAGGTATAGGAGGCCAAAAAAAAAGGGGGACAGAGCAGACAGCCCCCAAAGGGGATGCCTGCTCTGCCCCCCTATGAGACAGGTTCACTCACTCACACAGACACACCTATTCACTTGGGCCTTCTCCCTCATGCCCTGCTGACATCCATGCAGGCCCACATTGACCTTTGTGACCTCTGGAGCTCCATGCCTCTTTTTAAACTCTCTCTTCCCATTAAAAGCCTCTCTCACATGGGCTTGAGAGTACAGCTTACTCCCTTGACCTCCAGAGGTATAGGAGGCCAAAAAAAAAGGGGGACAGAGCAGACAGCCCCCAAAGGGGATGCCTGCTCTGCCCCCCTATGAGACAGGTTCACTCACTCACACAGACACACCTATTCACTTGGGCCTTCTCTCTGTGGCCCTGCTGACAGCCATGCAGGCCCACATTGACCTTTGTGACCTCTGGAGCTCATTGCCTCCATCTCTACACTCCATGCCCAGTGAAACCCTCTCTCACTCGGCCTGAGACTGCAGCTCACTCCCTGGATGGCCTGGGCTCCAGAACCACGACCACCAAGCCCACACTCCCTGCCCACTCAAACCCTCTCTCACTCGGCCTCAGACTGCAGCTCACTCCCTGGATGGCCTGGGCTCCAGAACCACGACCACCAAGCCCACACTCCCTGCCCGCTCAAACCATCTCTCACTCGGACTGAGACTGCAGCTCACTGCATGGGCGTCCCCGACCTCCATGCCTCCAGGCCCACACTCCGTGTCCGCTCAAACCATCTCTCACTCGGACTGAGACTGCAGCTCACTGCATGGGCGTCCCCGACCTCCATGCCTCCAGGCCCACACTCCGTGTCCGCTCAAACCATCTCTCACTCGGACTGAGACTGCAGCTCA
>NC_140020.1:38392188-38397188 GCF_964263955.1 Coregonus lavaretus
AGAACCAGGGACCGACTCCTGGCTCCCGGAAGGCCGATTTTGATGCACTTTTCTCGGATTGGGTTGGTGGTCAGACACCCCCATATGGAAACCATCCGGTTGACATTAGGAGAACCAGGGACCGACTCCTGGCTCCCGGAAGGCCGATTTTGATGCACTTTTCTCGGATTGGGTTGGTGGTCAGACACCCCCATATGGAAACCATCCGGTTGACATTAGGAGAACCAGGGACCGACTCCTGGCTCCCGGAAGGCCGATTTTGATGCACTTTTCTCGGATTGGGTTGGTGGTCAGACACCCCCATATGGAAATCATCCGGTTGACACTATGAGAACCAGGGACCGACTCCTGGCTCCCGGAAGGCCGATTTTGATGCACTTTTCTCGGATTGGGTTGGTGGTCAGACACCCCCATATGGAAACCATCCGGTTGACATTAGGAGAACCAGGGACCGACTCCTGGCTCCCGGAAGGCCGATTTTGATGCACTTTTCTCGGATTGGGTTGGTGGTCAGACACCCCCATATGGAAACCATCCGGTTGACATTAGGAGAACCAGGGACCGACTCCTGGCTCCCGGAAGGCCGATTTTGATGCACTTTTCTCGGATTGGGTTGGTGGTCAGACACCCCCATATGGAAATCATCCGGTTGACACTATGAGAACCAGGGACCGACTCCTGGCTCCCGGAAGGCCGATTTTGATGCACTTTTCTCGGATTGGGTTGGTGGTCAGACACCCCCATATGGAAACCATCCGGTTGACATTAGGAGAACCAGGGACCGACTCCTGGCTCCCGGAAGGCCGATTTTGATGCACTTTTCTCGGATTGGGTTGGTGGTCAGACACCCCCATATGGAAACCATCCGGTTGACATTAGGAGAACCAGGGACCGACTCCTGGCTCCCGGAAGGCCGATTTTGATGCACTTTTCTCGGATTGGGTTGGTGGTCAGACACCCCCATATGGAAATCATCCGGTTGACACTATGAGAACCAGGGACCGACTCCTGGCTCCCGGAAGGCCGATTTTGATGCACTTTTCTCGGATTGGGTTCTTGGTCAGACACCCCCATATGGTAAACCGCCGGCGGACACTAGGAGAACCAGGGGAGGCTATTACCTCACACATGGGGGTTTTGGGTGCCCTTGGCCGGCTTGGGGGGACCCCAAGAAGGGGTCCAAGAGCCCACAGCCGGATCCATCCACAGGGGGGTGCCACATGTCATTTTAAGCCTGATTTCACTATGGGGACCCAGGGGAGGCTGTTCACTAACACATGGGGGTTTTGGGTGCCCTTGGCCGGCTTGGGGGGACCCCAAGAAGGGGTCCAAGAGCCCACAGCCGGATCCATCCACAGGGGGGTGCCACATGTCATTTTAAGCCTGATTTCACTATGGGGACCCAGGGGAGGCTGTTCACTAACACATGGGGGTTTTGGGTGCCCTTGGCCGGCTTGGGGGGACCCCAAGAAGGGGTCCAAGAGCCCACAGCCGGATCCATCCACAGGGGGGTGCCACATGTCATTTTAAGCCTGATTTCACTATGGGGACCCAGGGGAGGCTGTTCACTCACACATGGGGGTTTTGGGTGCCCTTGGCCGGCTTGGGGGGACCCCAAGAAGGGGTCCAAGACCCCACAGCCGGATCCATCCACAGGGGGGTGCCACATGTCATTTTAAGCCTGATTTCACTATGGGGACCCAGGGGAGGCTGTTCACTCACACATGGGGGTTTTGGGTGCCCTTGGTCGGCATGGCTGGCTTGGGGGAGACCCCAAGAAGGGGTCCAAGCACCCCCACCAAGATCCATCCACAGGGGGGCGGCACAGGTCACTTTAGGCCGGATTTCACTATGGGTACCCTGGGGAGGCTGTTCACTCACACATGGGGGTTTTGGGTGCCCATGGTCGGCATGGCTGGCTTGGGGGAGACCCCAAGAAGGGGTCCAAGCACTCCCACCAAGATCCATCCACAGGGGGGCGGCACAGGTCACTTTAGGCCGGATTTCACTATGGGTACCCTGGGGAGGCTGTTCACTCACACATGGGGGTTTTGGGTGCCCATGGTCGGCATGGCTGGCTTGGGGGAGACCCCAAGAAGGGGTCCAAGCACTCCCACCAAGATCCATCCACAGGGGGGCGGCACAGGTCACTTTAGGCCGGATTTCACTATGGGTACCCTGGGGAGGCTGTTCACTCACACATGGGGGTTTTGGGTGCCCATGGTCGGCATGGCTGGCTTGGAGGAGACCCCAAGAAGGGGTCCAAGCACCCCCACCAAGATCCATCCACAGGGGGGCGCCACAGGTCACTTTAGGCCGGATTTCACTATGGGGACCCAGGGGAGGCTGTTCACTCACACATGGGGGTTTTGGGTGCCCATGGTCGGCATGGCTGGCTTGGAGGAGACCCCAAGAAGGGGTCCAAGCACCCCCACCAAGATCCATCCACAGGGGGGCGCCACAGGTCACTTTAAGCCTGATTTCACTATGGGTACACTGGGGAGGCTGTTCACTCACACATGGGGGTTTTGGGTGCCCATGGTCGGCATGGCCAGCTTGGGGGAGACCCCAAGAAGGGGTCCAAGCACCCCCATCCAGATCCATCCACAGGGGGGCGCCACAGGTCATTTTCACTAGGAGAACCAGGGGAGGGCTCCTGACTCACACATGGGCATTCTGGGTGCCCATGGCTGGGATGGGTGAGACAGAGTCCAGCCCTCCACACACAAAAGTGACCCAGCAGGCCAGAAGAAAGGGGAGAGAGAGAGAGAGAGAACAAATAATACATGGGCACAGAGCAGCCAGCCTCCATTGGAGCTGCCTGCACAGTGCTGCCCTCCTGTGGGAAAGGTTCACACACACACTCACTCACTCACTCACACAGACACACACAGACAAACCTATTCACTTGGGCCTTCTCCCTCATGCCCTGCTGACATCCATGCAGGCCCACATTGACCTTTGTGACCTCTGGAGCTCCATGCACCTTGTTCTAAACTCCCTGCCTAGTAAAGGGCATCTCCCATGGGCATGAGAGTACAGCTCACTCCCCTGGAGCACCATGCCTCTTTTTAATCACTCTCTCCCTATTAAAACCCTCTCTCCCATGGGCTTGAGAGTACAGCTTACTCCCTTGACCTCCAGAGGTATAGGAGGCCAAAAAAAAAGGGGGACAGAGCAGACAGCCCCCAAAGGGGATGCCTGCTCTGCCCCCCTATGAGACAGGTTCACTCACTCACACAGACACACCTATTCACTTGGGCCTTCTCCCTCATGCCCTGCTGACATCCATGCAGGCCCACATTGACCTTTGTGACCTCTGGAGCTCCATGCCTCTTTTTAAACTCTCTCTTCCCATTAAAAGCCTCTCTCACATGGGCTTGAGAGTACAGCTTACTCCCTTGACCTCCAGAGGTATAGGAGGCCAAAAAAAAAGGGGGACAGAGCAGACAGCCCCCAAAGGGGATGCCTGCTCTGCCCCCCTATGAGACAGGTTCACTCACTCACACAGACACACCTATTCACTTGGGCCTTCTCTCTGTGGCCCTGCTGACAGCCATGCAGGCCCACATTGACCTTTGTGACCTCTGGAGCTCATTGCCTCCATCTCTACACTCCATGCCCAGTGAAACCCTCTCTCACTCGGCCTGAGACTGCAGCTCACTCCCTGGATGGCCTGGGCTCCAGAACCACGACCACCAAGCCCACACTCCCTGCCCACTCAAACCCTCTCTCACTCGGCCTCAGACTGCAGCTCACTCCCTGGATGGCCTGGGCTCCAGAACCACGACCACCAAGCCCACACTCCCTGCCCGCTCAAACCATCTCTCACTCGGACTGAGACTGCAGCTCACTGCATGGGCGTCCCCGACCTCCATGCCTCCAGGCCCACACTCCGTGTCCGCTCAAACCATCTCTCACTCGGACTGAGACTGCAGCTCACTGCATGGGCGTCCCCGACCTCCATGCCTCCAGGCCCACACTCCGTGTCCGCTCAAACCATCTCTCACTCGGACTGAGACTGCAGCTCACTGCATGGGCGTCCCCGACCTCCATGCCTCCAGGCCCACACTCTGTGTCCGCTCAAACCATCTCTCACTCGGACTGAGACTGCAGCTCACTGCATGGGCGTCCCCGACCTCCATGCCTCCAGGCCCACACTCCGTGTCCGCTCAAACCATCTCTCACTCGGACTGAGACTGCAGCTCACTGCATGGGCGTCCCCGACCTCCATGCCTCCAGGCCCACACTCTGTGTCCGCTCAAACCATCTCTCACTCGGACTGAGACTGCAGCTCACTGCATGGGCGTCCCCGACCTCCATGCCTCCAGGCCCACACTCCGTGTCCGCTCAAACCATCTCTCACTCGGACTGAGACTGCAGCTCACTGCATGGGCGTCCCCGACCTCCATGCCTCCAGGCCCACACTCTGTGTCCGCTCAAACCATCTCTCACTCGGACTGAGACTGCAGCTCACTGCATGGGCGTCCCCGACCTCCATGCCTCCAGGCCCACACTCCGTGTCCGCTCAAACCATCTCTCACTCGGACTGAGACTGCAGCTCACTGCATGGGCGTCCCCGACCTCCATGCCTCCAGGCCCACACTCTGTGTCCGCTCAAACCATCTCTCACTCGGACTGAGACTGCAGCTCACTGCATGGGCGTCCCCGACCTCCATGCCTCCAGGCCCACACTCCGTGTCCGCTCAAACCATCTCTCACTCGGACTGAGACTGCAGCTCACTGCATGGGCGTCCCCGACCTCCATGCCTCCAGGCCCACACTCTGTGTCCGCTCAAACCATCTCTCACTCGGACTGAGACTGCAGCTCACTGCATGGGCGTCCCCGACCTCCATGCCTCCAGGCCCACACTCCGTGTCCGCTCAAACCATCTCTCACTCGGACTGAGACTGCAGCTCACTGCATGGGCGTCCCCGACCTCCATGCCTCCAGGCCCACACTCCGTGTCCGCTCAAACCATCTCTCACTCGGACTGAGA
>NC_140020.1:38407188-38412188 GCF_964263955.1 Coregonus lavaretus
AAGTCCAATCAGGATGGGGTTTTTTTGGCGCAAAAGGGCACGAATAGACGCACATTTATATATAAATTAATTCGTTTTTGGAAATTTTTTACTATATTTTAATTATGTTAGAAAAGTGAAAAAAAAAAATAGGGGTCAGAACGGTTGATGTTCCTATACGAGTTAAGAAAAACCCTTTTAGGTAATGGAAGTTCATCATAAAAGAGGATAATAGACCAAATTTGGGACCTCTAGCTCATCGGGAAGTATTTTTAAACATTATTTGAAAAAATCGGAAAAATCGGCCGAAATTGCACTATGTCCCTTCGTGCATGGTAACCCAAATGAGAACCAGGGGGAACGGCTCCTGACTCACACAAGGCCGACATGGGTGCTCTTGGTCGGATTGGGTTGTGGGTCAGACACCCCCACATGGAAGACCGCCGGCGGCCGATGGGAGAACCAGAGACCGACTCCTGGCTCACGGAAGGCCGATTTGGGTGCACTTGGTCGGATTGGGTTGTGGGTCAGACACCCCAACATGGTTGTCCGCCGGCGGACACCAGGAGAACCAGGGACCGACTCCTGGCTCACGGAAGGCCGATTTGATGCACTTTTTTCGGATTGGGATGTTGGTCAGACACCCCCATATGGAAATCATCCGGTTGACAACAGGAGAACCAGGGACCGACTCCTGGCTCCCGGAAGGCCGATTTGATGCACTTTTTTCGGATTGGGATGTTGGTCAGACACCCCCATATGGAAATCATCCGGTTGACAACAGGAGAACCAGGGACCGACTCCTGGCTCCCGGAAGGCCGATTTTGATGCACTTTTCTCGGATTGGGTTGGTGGTCAGACACCCCCATATGGATAACCGCCGGCGGACACCAGGAGAACCAGGGACCGACTCCTGGCTCCCGGAAGGCCGATTTTGATGCACTTTTCTCGGATTGGGTTGGTGGTCAGACACCCCCATATGGAAACCATCCGGTTGACATTAGGAGAACCAGGGACCGACTCCTGGCTCCCGGAAGGCCGATTTTGATGCACTTTTCTCGGATTGGGTTGGTGGTCAGACACCCCCATATGGAAATCATCCGGTTGACACTATGAGAACCAGGGACCGACTCCTGGCTCCCGGAAGGCCGATTTTGATGCACTTTTCTCGGATTGGGTTGGTGGTCAGACACCCCCATATGGAAACCATCCGGTTGACATTAGGAGAACCAGGGACCGACTCCTGGCTCCCGGAAGGCCGATTTTGATGCACTTTTCTCGGATTGGGTTGGTGGTCAGACACCCCCATATGGAAACCATCCGGTTGACATTAGGAGAACCAGGGACCGACTCCTGGCTCCCGGAAGGCCGATTTTGATGCACTTTTCTCGGATTGGGTTGGTGGTCAGACACCCCCATATGGAAACCATCCGGTTGACATTAGGAGAACCAGGGACCGACTCCTGGCTCCCGGAAGGCCGATTTTGATGCACTTTTCTCGGATTGGGTTGGTGGTCAGACACCCCCATATGGAAACCATCCGGTTGACATTAGGAGAACCAGGGACCGACTCCTGGCTCCCGGAAGGCCGATTTTGATGCACTTTTCTCGGATTGGGTTGGTGGTCAGACACCCCCATATGGAAACCATCCGGTTGACATTAGGAGAACCAGGGACCGACTCCTGGCTCCCGGAAGGCCGATTTTGATGCACTTTTCTCGGATTGGGTTGGTGGTCAGACACCCCCATATGGAAACCATCCGGTTGACATTAGGAGAACCAGGGACCGACTCCTGGCTCCCGGAAGGCCGATTTTGATGCACTTTTCTCGGATTGGGTTGGTGGTCAGACACCCCCATATGGAAATCATCCGGTTGACACTATGAGAACCAGGGACCGACTCCTGGCTCCCGGAAGGCCGATTTTGATGCACTTTTCTCGGATTGGGTTGGTGGTCAGACACCCCCATATGGAAACCATCCGGTTGACATTAGGAGAACCAGGGACCGACTCCTGGCTCCCGGAAGGCCGATTTTGATGCACTTTTCTCGGATTGGGTTGGTGGTCAGACACCCCCATATGGAAACCATCCGGTTGACATTAGGAGAACCAGGGACCGACTCCTGGCTCCCGGAAGGCCGATTTTGATGCACTTTTCTCGGATTGGGTTGGTGGTCAGACACCCCCATATGGAAATCATCCGGTTGACACTATGAGAACCAGGGACCGACTCCTGGCTCCCGGAAGGCCGATTTTGATGCACTTTTCTCGGATTGGGTTCTTGGTCAGACACCCCCATATGGTAAACCGCCGGCGGACACTAGGAGAACCAGGGGAGGCTATTACCTCACACATGGGGGTTTTGGGTGCCCTTGGCCGGCTTGGGGGGACCCCAAGAAGGGGTCCAAGAGCCCACAGCCGGATCCATCCACAGGGGGGTGCCACATGTCATTTTAAGCCTGATTTCACTATGGGGACCCAGGGGAGGCTGTTCACTAACACATGGGGGTTTTGGGTGCCCTTGGCCGGCTTGGGGGGACCCCAAGAAGGGGTCCAAGAGCCCACAGCCGGATCCATCCACAGGGGGGTGCCACATGTCATTTTAAGCCTGATTTCACTATGGGGACCCAGGGGAGGCTGTTCACTAACACATGGGGGTTTTGGGTGCCCTTGGCCGGCTTGGGGGGACCCCAAGAAGGGGTCCAAGAGCCCACAGCCGGATCCATCCACAGGGGGGTGCCACATGTCATTTTAAGCCTGATTTCACTATGGGGACCCAGGGGAGGCTGTTCACTCACACATGGGGGTTTTGGGTGCCCTTGGCCGGCTTGGGGGGACCCCAAGAAGGGGTCCAAGACCCCACAGCCGGATCCATCCACAGGGGGGTGCCACATGTCATTTTAAGCCTGATTTCACTATGGGGACCCAGGGGAGGCTGTTCACTCACACATGGGGGTTTTGGGTGCCCTTGGTCGGCATGGCTGGCTTGGGGGAGACCCCAAGAAGGGGTCCAAGCACCCCCACCAAGATCCATCCACAGGGGGGCGGCACAGGTCACTTTAGGCCGGATTTCACTATGGGTACCCTGGGGAGGCTGTTCACTCACACATGGGGGTTTTGGGTGCCCATGGTCGGCATGGCTGGCTTGGGGGAGACCCCAAGAAGGGGTCCAAGCACTCCCACCAAGATCCATCCACAGGGGGGCGGCACAGGTCACTTTAGGCCGGATTTCACTATGGGTACCCTGGGGAGGCTGTTCACTCACACATGGGGGTTTTGGGTGCCCATGGTCGGCATGGCTGGCTTGGGGGAGACCCCAAGAAGGGGTCCAAGCACTCCCACCAAGATCCATCCACAGGGGGGCGGCACAGGTCACTTTAGGCCGGATTTCACTATGGGTACCCTGGGGAGGCTGTTCACTCACACATGGGGGTTTTGGGTGCCCATGGTCGGCATGGCTGGCTTGGAGGAGACCCCAAGAAGGGGTCCAAGCACCCCCACCAAGATCCATCCACAGGGGGGCGCCACAGGTCACTTTAGGCCGGATTTCACTATGGGGACCCAGGGGAGGCTGTTCACTCACACATGGGGGTTTTGGGTGCCCATGGTCGGCATGGCTGGCTTGGAGGAGACCCCAAGAAGGGGTCCAAGCACCCCCACCAAGATCCATCCACAGGGGGGCGCCACAGGTCACTTTAAGCCTGATTTCACTATGGGTACACTGGGGAGGCTGTTCACTCACACATGGGGGTTTTGGGTGCCCATGGTCGGCATGGCCAGCTTGGGGGAGACCCCAAGAAGGGGTCCAAGCACCCCCATCCAGATCCATCCACAGGGGGGCGCCACAGGTCATTTTCACTAGGAGAACCAGGGGAGGGCTCCTGACTCACACATGGGCATTCTGGGTGCCCATGGCTGGGATGGGTGAGACAGAGTCCAGCCCTCCACACACAAAAGTGACCCAGCAGGCCAGAAGAAAGGGGAGAGAGAGAGAGAGAGAACAAATAATACATGGGCACAGAGCAGCCAGCCTCCATTGGAGCTGCCTGCACAGTGCTGCCCTCCTGTGGGAAAGGTTCACACACACACTCACTCACTCACTCACACAGACACACACAGACAAACCTATTCACTTGGGCCTTCTCCCTCATGCCCTGCTGACATCCATGCAGGCCCACATTGACCTTTGTGACCTCTGGAGCTCCATGCACCTTGTTCTAAACTCCCTGCCTAGTAAAGGGCATCTCCCATGGGCATGAGAGTACAGCTCACTCCCCTGGAGCACCATGCCTCTTTTTAATCACTCTCTCCCTATTAAAACCCTCTCTCCCATGGGCTTGAGAGTACAGCTTACTCCCTTGACCTCCAGAGGTATAGGAGGCCAAAAAAAAAGGGGGACAGAGCAGACAGCCCCCAAAGGGGATGCCTGCTCTGCCCCCCTATGAGACAGGTTCACTCACTCACACAGACACACCTATTCACTTGGGCCTTCTCCCTCATGCCCTGCTGACATCCATGCAGGCCCACATTGACCTTTGTGACCTCTGGAGCTCCATGCCTCTTTTTAAACTCTCTCTTCCCATTAAAAGCCTCTCTCACATGGGCTTGAGAGTACAGCTTACTCCCTTGACCTCCAGAGGTATAGGAGGCCAAAAAAAAAGGGGGACAGAGCAGACAGCCCCCAAAGGGGATGCCTGCTCTGCCCCCCTATGAGACAGGTTCACTCACTCACACAGACACACCTATTCACTTGGGCCTTCTCTCTGTGGCCCTGCTGACAGCCATGCAGGCCCACATTGACCTTTGTGACCTCTGGAGCTCATTGCCTCCATCTCTACACTCCATGCCCAGTGAAACCCTCTCTCACTCGGCCTGAGACTGCAGCTCACTCCCTGGATGGCCTGGGCTCCAGAACCACGACCACCAAGCCCACACTCCCTGCCCACTCAAACCCTCTCTCACTCGGCCTCAGACTGCAGCTCACTCCCTGGATGGCCTGGGCTCCAGAACCACGACCACCA
>NC_140020.1:38422188-38429688 GCF_964263955.1 Coregonus lavaretus
CCCGGATCAATCGGACATGTACGGGTGCTTCACGACAGAGAGGGGCCATGGGGACATGAGGTAGCCGAAACCGGGCCTTCCCCTGGGCATGGGAACGGCCAGTAGGTCCCTGGAGGTATGGTCCACTTCGGAGCGTTGGAACCATGGTTCTGAGGGACCCAGAACCCTCAAACATGCCCGATTCCCAATATCCGCACAGGCCGAGAGGTTTGCCATCACCCCCGGATCAATCCGCCATGGAAGTCTATTCTCTGAAAACGAGGTTTTCAAAATCGCGCCGGTACCTGTCTGGCCGACCTGGAACCGAGTGGGGCTACTACGGGAGAGGCCAAATTATCGACATAAGCCCTGCCACCCGCTGGGCCTGTCTGTGCTCCGCCGTTTGGGGGAAAAAACAGCGATTTCGGTTTTGAAAAAACGACTTAAAACGTTAATAATTCAAAAACTAAAAGTCCAATCAGGATGGGGTTTTTTTGGCGCAAAAGGGCACGAATAGACGCACATTTATATATAAATTAATTCGTTTTTGGAAATTTTTTACTATATTTTAATTATGTTAGAAAAGTGAAAAAAAAAAATAGGGGTCAGAACGGTTGATGTTCCTATACGAGTTAAGAAAAACCCTTTTAGGTAATGGAAGTTCATCATAAAAGAGGATAATAGACCAAATTTGGGACCTCTAGCTCATCGGGAAGTATTTTTAAACATTATTTGAAAAAATCGGAAAAATCGGCCGAAATTGCACTATGTCCCTTCGTGCATGGTAACCCAAATGAGAACCAGGGGGAACGGCTCCTGACTCACACAAGGCCGACATGGGTGCTCTTGGTCGGATTGGGTTGTGGGTCAGACACCCCCACATGGAAGACCGCCGGCGGCCGATGGGAGAACCAGAGACCGACTCCTGGCTCACGGAAGGCCGATTTGGGTGCACTTGGTCGGATTGGGTTGTGGGTCAGACACCCCAACATGGTTGTCCGCCGGCGGACACCAGGAGAACCAGGGACCGACTCCTGGCTCACGGAAGGCCGATTTGATGCACTTTTTTCGGATTGGGATGTTGGTCAGACACCCCCATATGGAAATCATCCGGTTGACAACAGGAGAACCAGGGACCGACTCCTGGCTCCCGGAAGGCCGATTTGATGCACTTTTTTCGGATTGGGATGTTGGTCAGACACCCCCATATGGAAATCATCCGGTTGACAACAGGAGAACCAGGGACCGACTCCTGGCTCCCGGAAGGCCGATTTTGATGCACTTTTCTCGGATTGGGTTGGTGGTCAGACACCCCCATATGGATAACCGCCGGCGGACACCAGGAGAACCAGGGACCGACTCCTGGCTCCCGGAAGGCCGATTTTGATGCACTTTTCTCGGATTGGGTTGGTGGTCAGACACCCCCATATGGAAACCATCCGGTTGACATTAGGAGAACCAGGGACCGACTCCTGGCTCCCGGAAGGCCGATTTTGATGCACTTTTCTCGGATTGGGTTGGTGGTCAGACACCCCCATATGGAAATCATCCGGTTGACACTATGAGAACCAGGGACCGACTCCTGGCTCCCGGAAGGCCGATTTTGATGCACTTTTCTCGGATTGGGTTGGTGGTCAGACACCCCCATATGGAAACCATCCGGTTGACATTAGGAGAACCAGGGACCGACTCCTGGCTCCCGGAAGGCCGATTTTGATGCACTTTTCTCGGATTGGGTTGGTGGTCAGACACCCCCATATGGAAACCATCCGGTTGACATTAGGAGAACCAGGGACCGACTCCTGGCTCCCGGAAGGCCGATTTTGATGCACTTTTCTCGGATTGGGTTGGTGGTCAGACACCCCCATATGGAAACCATCCGGTTGACATTAGGAGAACCAGGGACCGACTCCTGGCTCCCGGAAGGCCGATTTTGATGCACTTTTCTCGGATTGGGTTGGTGGTCAGACACCCCCATATGGAAACCATCCGGTTGACATTAGGAGAACCAGGGACCGACTCCTGGCTCCCGGAAGGCCGATTTTGATGCACTTTTCTCGGATTGGGTTGGTGGTCAGACACCCCCATATGGAAACCATCCGGTTGACATTAGGAGAACCAGGGACCGACTCCTGGCTCCCGGAAGGCCGATTTTGATGCACTTTTCTCGGATTGGGTTGGTGGTCAGACACCCCCATATGGAAACCATCCGGTTGACATTAGGAGAACCAGGGACCGACTCCTGGCTCCCGGAAGGCCGATTTTGATGCACTTTTCTCGGATTGGGTTGGTGGTCAGACACCCCCATATGGAAATCATCCGGTTGACACTATGAGAACCAGGGACCGACTCCTGGCTCCCGGAAGGCCGATTTTGATGCACTTTTCTCGGATTGGGTTGGTGGTCAGACACCCCCATATGGAAACCATCCGGTTGACATTAGGAGAACCAGGGACCGACTCCTGGCTCCCGGAAGGCCGATTTTGATGCACTTTTCTCGGATTGGGTTGGTGGTCAGACACCCCCATATGGAAACCATCCGGTTGACATTAGGAGAACCAGGGACCGACTCCTGGCTCCCGGAAGGCCGATTTTGATGCACTTTTCTCGGATTGGGTTGGTGGTCAGACACCCCCATATGGAAATCATCCGGTTGACACTATGAGAACCAGGGACCGACTCCTGGCTCCCGGAAGGCCGATTTTGATGCACTTTTCTCGGATTGGGTTGGTGGTCAGACACCCCCATATGGAAACCATCCGGTTGACATTAGGAGAACCAGGGACCGACTCCTGGCTCCCGGAAGGCCGATTTTGATGCACTTTTCTCGGATTGGGTTGGTGGTCAGACACCCCCATATGGAAACCATCCGGTTGACATTAGGAGAACCAGGGACCGACTCCTGGCTCCCGGAAGGCCGATTTTGATGCACTTTTCTCGGATTGGGTTGGTGGTCAGACACCCCCATATGGAAACCATCCGGTTGACATTAGGAGAACCAGGGACCGACTCCTGGCTCCCGGAAGGCCGATTTTGATGCACTTTTCTCGGATTGGGTTGGTGGTCAGACACCCCCATATGGAAACCATCCGGTTGACATTAGGAGAACCAGGGACCGACTCCTGGCTCCCGGAAGGCCGATTTTGATGCACTTTTCTCGGATTGGGTTGGTGGTCAGACACCCCCATATGGAAACCATCCGGTTGACATTAGGAGAACCAGGGACCGACTCCTGGCTCCCGGAAGGCCGATTTTGATGCACTTTTCTCGGATTGGGTTGGTGGTCAGACACCCCCATATGGAAACCATCCGGTTGACATTAGGAGAACCAGGGACCGACTCCTGGCTCCCGGAAGGCCGATTTTGATGCACTTTTCTCGGATTGGGTTGGTGGTCAGACACCCCCATATGGAAATCATCCGGTTGACACTATGAGAACCAGGGACCGACTCCTGGCTCCCGGAAGGCCGATTTTGATGCACTTTTCTCGGATTGGGTTGGTGGTCAGACACCCCCATATGGAAACCATCCGGTTGACATTAGGAGAACCAGGGACCGACTCCTGGCTCCCGGAAGGCCGATTTTGATGCACTTTTCTCGGATTGGGTTGGTGGTCAGACACCCCCATATGGAAACCATCCGGTTGACATTAGGAGAACCAGGGACCGACTCCTGGCTCCCGGAAGGCCGATTTTGATG
This sequence comes from Coregonus lavaretus, assembly GCF_964263955.1. Taxonomy (NCBI): domain Eukaryota; kingdom Metazoa; phylum Chordata; class Actinopteri; order Salmoniformes; family Salmonidae; genus Coregonus; species Coregonus lavaretus. Next base: position 38,425,867 of record NC_140020.1, read on the forward strand.
CACTTTTCTCGGATTGGGTTGGTGGTCAGACACCCCCATATGGAAACCATCCGGTTGACATTAGGAGAACCAGGGACCGACTCCTGGCTCCCGGAAGGCCGATTTTGATGCACTTTTCTCGGATTGGGTTGGTGGTCAGACACCCCCATATGGAAACCATCCGGTTGACATTAGGAGAACCAGGGACCGACTCCTGGCTCCCGGAAGGCCGATTTTGATGCACTTTTCTCGGATTGGGTTGGTGGTCAGACACCCCCATATGGAAACCATCCGGTTGACATTAGGAGAACCAGGGACCGACTCCTGGCTCCCGGAAGGCCGATTTTGATGCACTTTTCTCGGATTGGGTTGGTGGTCAGACACCCCCATATGGAAATCATCCGGTTGACACTATGAGAACCAGGGACCGACTCCTGGCTCCCGGAAGGCCGATTTTGATGCACTTTTCTCGGATTGGGTTGGTGGTCAGACACCCCCATATGGAAACCATCCGGTTGACATTAGGAGAACCAGGGACCGACTCCTGGCTCCCGGAAGGCCGATTTTGATGCACTTTTCTCGGATTGGGTTGGTGGTCAGACACCCCCATATGGAAACCATCCGGTTGACATTAGGAGAACCAGGGACCGACTCCTGGCTCCCGGAAGGCCGATTTTGATGCACTTTTCTCGGATTGGGTTGGTGGTCAGACACCCCCATATGGAAATCATCCGGTTGACACTATGAGAACCAGGGACCGACTCCTGGCTCCCGGAAGGCCGATTTTGATGCACTTTTCTCGGATTGGGTTGGTGGTCAGACACCCCCATATGGAAACCATCCGGTTGACATTAGGAGAACCAGGGACCGACTCCTGGCTCCCGGAAGGCCGATTTTGATGCACTTTTCTCGGATTGGGTTGGTGGTCAGACACCCCCATATGGAAACCATCCGGTTGACATTAGGAGAACCAGGGACCGACTCCTGGCTCCCGGAAGGCCGATTTTGATGCACTTTTCTCGGATTGGGTTGGTGGTCAGACACCCCCATATGGAAATCATCCGGTTGACACTATGAGAACCAGGGACCGACTCCTGGCTCCCGGAAGGCCGATTTTGATGCACTTTTCTCGGATTGGGTTCTTGGTCAGACACCCCCATATGGTAAACCGCCGGCGGACACTAGGAGAACCAGGGGAGGCTATTACCTCACACATGGGGGTTTTGGGTGCCCTTGGCCGGCTTGGGGGGACCCCAAGAAGGGGTCCAAGAGCCCACAGCCGGATCCATCCACAGGGGGGTGCCACATGTCATTTTAAGCCTGATTTCACTATGGGGACCCAGGGGAGGCTGTTCACTAACACATGGGGGTTTTGGGTGCCCTTGGCCGGCTTGGGGGGACCCCAAGAAGGGGTCCAAGAGCCCACAGCCGGATCCATCCACAGGGGGGTGCCACATGTCATTTTAAGCCTGATTTCACTATGGGGACCCAGGGGAGGCTGTTCACTAACACATGGGGGTTTTGGGTGCCCTTGGCCGGCTTGGGGGGACCCCAAGAAGGGGTCCAAGAGCCCACAGCCGGATCCATCCACAGGGGGGTGCCACATGTCATTTTAAGCCTGATTTCACTATGGGGACCCAGGGGAGGCTGTTCACTCACACATGGGGGTTTTGGGTGCCCTTGGCCGGCTTGGGGGGACCCCAAGAAGGGGTCCAAGACCCCACAGCCGGATCCATCCACAGGGGGGTGCCACATGTCATTTTAAGCCTGATTTCACTATGGGGACCCAGGGGAGGCTGTTCACTCACACATGGGGGTTTTGGGTGCCCTTGGTCGGCATGGCTGGCTTGGGGGAGACCCCAAGAAGGGGTCCAAGCACCCCCACCAAGATCCATCCACAGGGGGGCGGCACAGGTCACTTTAGGCCGGATTTCACTATGGGTACCCTGGGGAGGCTGTTCACTCACACATGGGGGTTTTGGGTGCCCATGGTCGGCATGGCTGGCTTGGGGGAGACCCCAAGAAGGGGTCCAAGCACTCCCACCAAGATCCATCCACAGGGGGGCGGCACAGGTCACTTTAGGCCGGATTTCACTATGGGTACCCTGGGGAGGCTGTTCACTCACACATGGGGGTTTTGGGTGCCCATGGTCGGCATGGCTGGCTTGGGGGAGACCCCAAGAAGGGGTCCAAGCACTCCCACCAAGATCCATCCACAGGGGGGCGGCACAGGTCACTTTAGGCCGGATTTCACTATGGGTACCCTGGGGAGGCTGTTCACTCACACATGGGGGTTTTGGGTGCCCATGGTCGGCATGGCTGGCTTGGAGGAGACCCCAAGAAGGGGTCCAAGCACCCCCACCAAGATCCATCCACAGGGGGGCGCCACAGGTCACTTTAGGCCGGATTTCACTATGGGGACCCAGGGGAGGCTGTTCACTCACACATGGGGGTTTTGGGTGCCCATGGTCGGCATGGCTGGCTTGGAGGAGACCCCAAGAAGGGGTCCAAGCACCCCCACCAAGATCCATCCACAGGGGGGCGCCACAGGTCACTTTAAGCCTGATTTCACTATGGGTACACTGGGGAGGCTGTTCACTCACACATGGGGGTTTTGGGTGCCCATGGTCGGCATGGCCAGCTTGGGGGAGACCCCAAGAAGGGGTCCAAGCACCCCCATCCAGATCCATCCACAGGGGGGCGCCACAGGTCATTTTCACTAGGAGAACCAGGGGAGGGCTCCTGACTCACACATGGGCATTCTGGGTGCCCATGGCTGGGATGGGTGAGACAGAGTCCAGCCCTCCACACACAAAAGTGACCCAGCAGGCCAGAAGAAAGGGGAGAGAGAGAGAGAGAGAACAAATAATACATGGGCACAGAGCAGCCAGCCTCCATTGGAGCTGCCTGCACAGTGCTGCCCTCCTGTGGGAAAGGTTCACACACACACTCACTCACTCACTCACACAGACACACACAGACAAACCTATTCACTTGGGCCTTCTCCCTCATGCCCTGCTGACATCCATGCAGGCCCACATTGACCTTTGTGACCTCTGGAGCTCCATGCACCTTGTTCTAAACTCCCTGCCTAGTAAAGGGCATCTCCCATGGGCATGAGAGTACAGCTCACTCCCCTGGAGCACCATGCCTCTTTTTAATCACTCTCTCCCTATTAAAACCCTCTCTCCCATGGGCTTGAGAGTACAGCTTACTCCCTTGACCTCCAGAGGTATAGGAGGCCAAAAAAAAAGGGGGACAGAGCAGACAGCCCCCAAAGGGGATGCCTGCTCTGCCCCCCTATGAGACAGGTTCACTCACTCACACAGACACACCTATTCACTTGGGCCTTCTCCCTCATGCCCTGCTGACATCCATGCAGGCCCACATTGACCTTTGTGACCTCTGGAGCTCCATGCCTCTTTTTAAACTCTCTCTTCCCATTAAAAGCCTCTCTCACATGGGCTTGAGAGTACAGCTTACTCCCTTGACCTCCAGAGGTATAGGAGGCCAAAAAAAAAGGGGGACAGAGCAGACAGCCCCCAAAGGGGATGCCTGCTCTGCCCCCCTATGAGACAGGTTCACTCACTCACACAGACACACCTATTCACTTGGGCCTTCTCTCTGTGGCCCTGCTGACAGCCATGCAGGCCCACATTGACCTTTGTGACCTCTGGAGCTCATTGCCTCCATCTCTACACTCCATGCCCAGTGAAACCCTCTCTCACTCGGCCTGAGACTGCAGCTCACTCCCTGGATGGCCTGGGCTCCAGAACCACGACCACCAAGCCCACACTCCCTGCCCACTCAAACCCTCTCTCACTCGGCCTCAGACTGCAGCTC
>NC_140020.1:38442188-38449688 GCF_964263955.1 Coregonus lavaretus
ACGGAAGGCCGATTTGGGTGCACTTGGTCGGATTGGGTTGTGGGTCAGACACCCCAACATGGTTGTCCGCCGGCGGACACCAGGAGAACCAGGGACCGACTCCTGCCTCACGGAAGGCCGATTTGATGCACTTTTTTCGGATTGGGGTGGTGGTCAGACACCCCCATATGGAAATCATCCGGTTGACAACAGGAGAACCAGGGACCGACTCCTGCCTCACGGAAGGCCGATTTTGATGCACTTTTCTCGGATTGGGTTGGTGGTCAGACACCCCAACATGGTTGTCCGCCGGCGGACACCAGGAGAACCAGGGACCGACTCCTGGCTCACGGAGGCCGATTTTGATGCACTTTTTTCGGATTGGGGTGGTGGTCAGACACCCCCATATGGAAATCATCCGGTTGACAACAGGAGAACCAGGGACCGACTCCTGGCTCCCGGAAGGCCGATTTTGATGCACTTTTTCGGATTGGGTTGGTGGTCAGACACCCCCATATGGAAACCATCCGGTTGACACTATGAGAACCAGGGACCGACTCCTGGCTCCCGGAAGGCCGATTTTGATGCACTTTTTTCGGATTGGGTGGTGGTCAGACACCCCCATATGGAAACCATCCGGTTGACACTATGAGAACCAGGGACCGACTCCTGGCTCCCGGAAGGCCGATTTTGATGCACTTTTTTCGGATTGGGTTGGTGGTCAGACACCCCCATATGGAAACCATCCGGTTGACACTATGAGAACCAGGGACCGACTCCTGGCTCCCGGAAGGCCGATTTTGATGCACTTTTCTCGGATTGGGTTGGTGGTCAGACACCCCCATATGGAAACCATCCGGTTGACACTATGAGAACCAGGGACCGACTCCTGGCTCCCGGAAGGCCGATTTTGATGCACTTTTCTCGGATTGGGTTGGTGGTCAGACACCCCCATATGGAAATCATCCGTTGACACTATGAGAACCAGGGACCGACTCCTGGCTCCCGGAAGGCCGATTTTGATGCACTTTTCTCGGATTGGGTTGGTGGTCAGACACCCCCATATGGAAATCATCCGGTTGACACTATGAGAACCAGGGACCGACTCCTGGCTCCCGGAAGGCCGATTTTGATGCACTTTTTTCGGATTGGGTTGGTGGTCAGACACCCCCATATGGAAACCATCCGGTTGACACTATGAGAACCAGGGACCGACTCCTGGCTCCCGGAAGGCCGATTTTGATGCACTTTTCTCGGATTGGGTTGGTGGTCAGACACCCCCATATGGAAATCATCCGGTTGACAACAGGAGAACCAGGGACCGACTCCTGGCTCCCGGAAGGCCGATTTTGATGCCACTTTCTCAGGATTGGGTTGGTGGTCAGACACCCCCATATGGAAATCATCCGGTTGAAACAGGAGAACCAGGGACCGACTCCTGGCTCCCGGAAGGCCGATTTTGATGCACTTTTTCTCGGATTGGGTTGGTGGTCAGACACCCCATATGGAAATCATCCGGTTGACACTATGAGAACCAGGGACCGACTCCTGGCTCCCGGAAGGCCGATTTGATGCACTTTTCTCGGATTGGGTTGGTGGTCAGACACCCCCATATGGAAATCATCCGGTTGACACTATGAGAACCAGGGACCGACTCCTGGCTCCCGGAAGGCCGATTTTGATGCACTTTTCTCGGATTGGGTTGGTGGTCAGACACCCCCATATGGAAATCATCCGGTTGACACTATGAGAACCAGGGACCGACTCCTGGCTCCCGGAAGCCGATTTTGATGCACTTTTCTCGGATTGGGTTGGTGGTCAGACACCCCCATATGGAAATCATCCGGTTGACACTATGAGAACCAGGGACCGACTCCTGGCTCCCGGAAGGCCGATTTTGATGCACTTTTTCGGATTGGGTTGGTGGTCAGACACCCCCATATGGAAACCATCCGGTTGACACTATGAGAACCAGGGACCGACTCCTGGCTCCCGGAAGGCCGATTTTGATGCACTTTTCTCGGATTGGGTTGGTGGTCAGACACCCCCATATGGAAATCATCCGGTTGACAACAGGAGAACCAGGGACCGACTCCTGGCTCCCGGAAGGCCGATTTTGATGCACTTTTCTCAGGATTGGGTTGGTGGTCAGACACCCCCATATGGAAATCATCCGGTTGACAACAGGAGAACCAGGGACCGACTCCTGGCTCCCGGAAGGCCGATTTTGATGCACTTTTCTCGGATTGGGTTGGTGGTCAGACACCCCCATATGGAAATCATCCGGTTGACAACAGGAGAACCAGGGACCGACTCCTGGCTCCCGGAAGGCCGATTTTGATGCACTTTTCTCGGATTGGGTTGGTGGTCAGACACCCCCATATGGAAATCATCCGGTTGACAACAGGAGAACCAGGGACCGACTCCTGGCTCCCGGAAGGCCGATTTTGATGCACTTTTCTCGGATTGGGTTGGTGGTCAGACACCCCCATATGGAAATCATCCGGTTGACATTAGGAGAACCAGGGACCGACTCCTGGCTCCCGGAAGGCCGATTTTGATGCACTTTTCTCGGATTGGGTTGGTGGTCAGACACCCCCATATGGAAATCATCCGGTTGACATTAGGAGAACCAGGGACCGACTCCTGGCTCCCGGAAGGCCGATTTTGATGCACTTTTCTCGGATTGGTTGGTGGTCAGACACCCCCATATGGAAATCATCCGGTTGACAACAGGAGAACCAGGGACCGACTCCTGGCTCCCGGAAGGCCGATTTTGATGCACTTTTCTCGGATTGGGTTGGTGTCCAGACACCCCCATATGGAAATCATCCGGTTGACAACAGGAGAACCAGGGACCGACTCCTGGCTCCCGGAAGGCCGATTTTGATGCACTTTTCTCGGATTGGGTTGGTGGTCAGACACCCCCATATGGAAATCATCCGGTTGACAACAGGAGAACCAGGGACCGACTCCTGGCTCCCGGAAGGCCGATTTTGATGCACTTTTCTCGGATTGGGTTGGTGGTCAGACACCCCCATATGGAAATCATCCGGTTGACATTAGGAGAACCAGGGACCGACTCCTGGCTCCCGGAAGGCCGATTTTGATGCACTTTTCTCGGATTGGGTTGGTGGTCAGACACCCCCATATGGAAATCATTCCGGTTGACATTAGGAGAACCAGGGACCGACTCCTGGCTCCCGAAGGCCGATTTTGATGCACTTTTCTCGGATTGGGTTGGTGGTCAGACACCCCCATATGGAAACCATCCGGTTGACACCAGGAGAACCAGGGACCGACTCCTGGCTCCCGGAAGGCCGATTTTGATGCACTTTTTCGGATTGGGTTGGTGGTCAGACAACCCCATATGGAAATCATCCGGTTGACATTAGGAGAACCAGGGACCGACTCCTGGCTCCCGGAAGCCGATTTATGATGCACTTTTCTCGGATTGGGTTGGTGGTCAGACACCCCCATATGGAAATCATCCGGTTGACATTAGGAGAACCAGGGACCGACTCCTGGCTCCCGGAAGGCCGATTTTGATGCACTTTTCTCGGATTGGGTTGGTGGTCAGACACCCCCATATGGAAATCATCCGGTTGACATTAGGGAACCAGGGACCGACTCCTGGCTCCCGGAAGGCCGATTTTGATGCACTTTCTCGGATTGGGTTGGTGGTCAGACACCCCCATATGGAAAACCATCCGGTTGACACCAGGAGAACCAGGGACCGACTCCTGGCTCCCGGAAGGCCGATTTTGATGCACTTTTCTCGGATTGGGTTGGTGGTCAGACACCCCCATATGGAAATCATCCGGTTGACATTAGGAGAACCAGGGACCGACTCCTGGCTCCCGGGAGGCCGATTTTGATGCACTTTTCTCGGATTGGGTTGGTGGTCAGACACCCCCATATGGTAACCGCCGGCGGACACTAGGAGAACCAGGGGAGGCTATTACCTCACACATGGGGGTTTTGGGTGCCCTTGGCCGGCTTGGGGTGACCCCAAGAGTGGGTCCAAGACCCCACACCCGGATCCATCCACAGGGGGGCGCCACATGTCATTTTAAGCCTGATTTCACTAGGGGAACCAGGGGATGATCTTAACTCACAAATGGGGGTTTGGGTGCCCATGGCCGGCTTGGGGTGACCCCAAGAAGGGGTCCCAGCACCCCCATCCAGATCCATCCACAGGGGGGCGCCACAGGTCACTTTAGGCCGGATTTCACTATGGGGACCCAGGGGAGGCTGTTCACTCACACATGGGGGTTTTGGGTGCCCATGGTCGGCATGGCTGGCTTGGAGGAGACCCCAAGAAGGGGTCCAAGCACCCACCATCCAGATCCATCCACAGGGGGGCGCCACAGGTCATTTTAGGCCGGATTTCACTATGGGGACCCAGGGGAGGCTGTTCACTCACACATGGGGGTTTTGGGTGCCCATGGTCGGCATGGCTGGCTTGGAGGAGACCCCAAGAAGGGTCCAAGCACCCCCATCCAGATCCATCCACAGGGGGGCGCCACAGGTCATTTTAGGCCGGATTTCACTATGGGGACCCAGGGGAGGCTGTTCACTCACACATGGGGGTTTTGGGTGCCCATGGTCGGCATGGCTGGCTTGGGGGAGACCCCAAGAAGGGGTCCAAGCACCCACAGCCGAATCCATCCACAGGGGGGCGCCACAGGTCACTTTAGGCCGGATTTCACTAGGGGTACACTGGGGAGGCTGTTCACTCACACATGGGGGTTTTGGGTGCCCTTGGTCGGCATGGCTGGCTTGGAGGAGACCCCAAGAAGGGGTCCAAGCACCCCCACCAAGATCCATCCACAGGGGGCGCCACAGGTCACTTTAAGCCTGATTTCACTATGGGGACCCAGGGGAGGCTTTTCACTCACACATGGGGGTTTTGGGTGCCCTTGGTCGGCATGGCTGGCTTGGGGGGACCCCAAGAAGGGGTCCAAGACCCCACAGCCGGATCCATCCACAGGGGGGCGCCACAGGTCATTGTAGGCCGGATTTCACTATGGGGACCCAGGGGAGGCTTTTCACTCACACATGGGGGTTTTGGGTGCCCATGGTCGGCATGGCTGGCTTGGGGGGGACCCCAAGAAGGGGTCCAAGACCCCACAGCCGGATCCATCCACAGGGGGGCGCCACATGTCACTTTAGGCCGGATTTCACTATGGGTACCCAGGGGAGGCTGTTCACTCACACATGGGGGTTTTGGGTGCCCATTGAAGGCATGGCCAGCTTGGGGGGGACCCCAAGAAGGGGTCCAAGCACCCACAGCCGGATCTATCCACAGGGGGGCGCCACATGTCATTTAAGCCTGATTTCACTATGGGTACCCAGGGGAGGCTGTTCACTCACACATGGGGGTTTGGGGTGCCCATGGTCGGCATGGATGGCTTGGGGGGGACCCCAAGAAGGGGTCCAAGCACCCACTGCCGGATCTATCCACAGGGGGGCGCCACATGTCATTTTAAGCCTGATTTCACTATGGGTACCCAGGGGAGGCTGTTCACTCACACATGGGGGTTTGGGTGCCCATGGTCGGCATGGCTGGCTTGGAGGAGACCCCAAGAAGGGGTCCAAGCACCCACAGCCGAATCCATCCACAGGGGGGCGCCACAGGTCACTTTATGCCGGATTTCACTATGGGGACACAGGGGAGGCTGTTCACTCACACATGGGGGTTTGGGTGCCCATGGCCGGCATGGCTGGCTTGGGGGGGACCCCGAGAAGGGGTCCAAGCACCCACAGCCGAATCCATCCACAGGGGGCGCCACAGGTCACTTAAGCCTGATTTCACTATGGTACACTGGGGAGGCTGTTCACTCACACATGGGGGTTTGGGTGCCCATGGCCGGCATGGCTGGGCTTGGGGGGGACCCCGAGAAGGGGTCCAAGCACCCACAGCCGAATCCATCCACAGGGGGCGCCACAGGTCACTTTAAGCCTGATTTCACTATGGGTACACTGGGGAGGCTGTTCACTCACACATGGGGGTTTTGGGTGCCCATGGTCGGCATGGCTGGCTTGGAGGAGACCCCAGAAGGGGTCCAAGCACCCCACCAAGATCCAGCCACAGGGGGGCGCCACAGGTCACTTTAAGCTGATTTCACTATGGGTACACTGGGGAGGCTGTTCACTCACACATGGGGGTTTTGGGTGCCCATGGTCGGCATGGCTGGCTTGGAGGAGACCCCAAGAAGGGGTCCAAGCACCCCCACCAAGATCCATCCACAGGGGGCGCCACAGGTCACTTTAAGCCTGATTTCACTATGGGTACACTGGGGAGGCTGTTCACTCACACATGGGGGTTTTGGGTGCCCATGGCCGGCATGGCTGGCTTGGGGGAGACCCCAAGAAGGGGTCCAAGCACCCCCACCAAGATCCATCCACAGGGGGGCGCCACAGGTCACTTTAAGCCTGATTTCACTATGGGTACACTGGGGAGGCTGTTCACTCACACATGGGGGTTTTGGGTGCCCATGGTCGGCATGGCTGGCTTGGAGGAGACCCCAAGAAGGGGTCCAAGCACCCCCACCAAGATCCATCCACAGGGGGGCGCCACAGGTCACTTAAGCCTGATTTCACTATGGGTACACTGGGGAGGCTGTTCACTCACACATGGGGGTTTTGGGTGCCCATGGCCGGCATGGCTGGCTTGGGGGAGACCCCAAGAAGGGGTCCAAGCACCCCCACCAAGATCCATCCACAGGGGGGCGCCACAGGTCACTTTAAGCTGATTTCACTATGGGTACACTGGGGAGGCTGTTCACTCACACATGGGGGTTTTGGGTGCCCATGGTCGGCATGGCTGGCTTGGAGGAGACCCCAAGAAGGGGTCCAAGCACCCCCACCAAGATCCATCCACAGGGGGGCGCCACAGGTCACTTTAAGCCTGATTTCACTATGGGTACACTGGGAGGCTGTTCACTCACACATGGGGGTTTTGGGTGCCCATGGCCGGCATGGCTGGCTTGGGGGAGACCCCAAGAAGGGTCCAAGCACCCCCACCAAGATCCATCCACAGGGGGCGCCACAGGTCACTTTAAGCCTGATTTCACTATGGGTACACTGGGGAGGCTGTTCACTCACATGGGGTTTGGGTGCCCATGGCCGGCATGGCTGGCTTGGGGGAGACCCCAAGAAGGGGTCCAAGCACCCCACCAAGATCCATCCACAGGTGGGCGCCACAGTCACTTAAGCCTGATTTCACTAGGGGACACTGGGGAGGCTGTTCACTCACACATGGGGGTTTTGGGTGCCCATGGCCGGCATGGCTGGCTTGGGGGAGACCCCAAGAAGGGGTCCAAGCACCCCCACCAAGATCCATCCACAGGGGGGCGCCACATGTCACTTTAAGCCTGATTTCACTAGGGGGACACTGGGGAGGCTGTTCACTCACACATGGGGGTTGTGGGTGCCCATGGCCGGCATGGCTGGCTTGGGGAGACACAAGAAGGGGTCCAAGCACCCCCACCAAGATCCATCCACAGGGGGGCGCCA
>NC_140020.1:38462188-38467188 GCF_964263955.1 Coregonus lavaretus
CCCCATATGGAAACCATCCGGTTGACACTATGAGAACCAGGGACCGACTCCTGGCTCCCGGAAGGCCGATTTTGATGCACTTTTCTCGGATTGGGTTGGTGGTCAGACACCCCCATATGGAAACCATCCGGTTGACACTATGAGAACCAGGGACCGACTCCTGGCTCCCGGAAGGCCGATTTTGATGCACTTTTCTCGGATTGGGTTGGTGGTCAGACACCCCCATATGGAAATCATCCGGTTGACATTAGGAGAACCAGGGACCGACTCCTGGCTCCCGGAAGGCCGATTTTGATGCACTTTTCTCGGATTGGGTTGGTGGTCAGACACCCCCATATGGAAATCATCCGGTTGACATTAGGAGAACCAGGGACCGACTCCTGGCTCCCGGAAGGCCGATTTTGATGCACTTTTCTCGGATTGGGTTGGTGGTCAGACACCCCCATATGGAAACCATCCGGTTGACACTATGAGAACCAGGGACCGACTCCTGGCTCCCGGAAGGCCGATTTTGATGCACTTTTCTCGGATTGGGTTGGTGGTCAGACACCCCCATATGGAAATCATCCGGTTGACATTAGGAGAACCAGGGACCGACTCCTGGCTCCCGGAAGGCCGATTTTGATGCACTTTTCTCGGATTGGGTTGGTGGTCAGACACCCCCATATGGAAATCATCCGGTTGACATTAGGAGAACCAGGGACCGACTCCTGGCTCCCGGAAGGCCGATTTTGATGCACTTTTCTCGGATTGGGTTGGTGGTCAGACACCCCCATATGGAAACCATCCGGTTGACACTATGAGAACCAGGGACCGACTCCTGGCTCCCGGAAGGCCGATTTTGATGCACTTTTCTCGGATTGGGTTGGTGGTCAGACACCCCCATATGGAAATCATCCGGTTGACACTATGAGAACCAGGGACCGACTCCTGGCTCACGGAGGCCGATTTGATGCACTTTTCTCGGATTGGGTTGGTGGTCAGACACCCCCATATGGAAATCATCCGGTTGACACTATGAGAACCAGGGACCGACTCCTGGCTCCCGGAAGGCCGATTTTGATGCACTTTTCTCGGATTGGGTTGGTGGTCAGACACCCCCATATGGAAATCATCCGGTTGACATTAGGAGAACCAGGGACCGACTCCTGGCTCCCGGAAGGCCGATTTGATGCACTTTTCTCGGATTGGGTTGGTGGTCAGACACCCCCATATGGAAATCATCCGGTTGACACTATGAGAACCAGGGACCGACTCCTGGCTCACGGAGGCCGATTTTGATGCACTTTTCTCGGATTGGGTTGGTGGTCAGACACCCCCATATGGAAATCATCCGGTTGACACTATGAGAACCAGGGACCGACTCCTGGCTCCCGGAAGGCCGATTTTGATGCACTTTTCTCGGATTGGGTTGGTGGTCAGACACCCCCATATGGAAACCATCCGGTTGACACTATGAGAACCAGGGACCGACTCCTGGCTCCCGGAAGGCCGATTTTGATGCACTTTTCTCGGATTGGGTTGGTGGTCAGACACCCCCATATGGAAATCATCCGGTTGACACTATGAGAACCAGGGACCGACTCCTGGCTCACGGAGGCCGATTTTGATGCACTTTTCTCGGATTGGGGTGGTGGTCAGACACCCCCATATGGTAAACCGCCGGCGGACACTAGGAGAACCAGGGGAGGCTCTTACCTCACACATGGGGGTTTTGGGTGCCCTTGGCCGGCTTGGGGGTGACCCCAAGAGGGGGTCCAAGACCCCACACCCGGATCCATCCACAGGGGGGCGCCACATGTCATTTTAAGCCTGATTTCACTAGGGGAACCAGGGGATGATCTTAACTCACAAATGGGGGTTTTGGGTGCCCATGGCTGGCTTGGGGGTGACCCCAAGAGGGGGTCCAAGACCCCACAGCCGGATCCATCCACAGGGGGCGCCACAGAGGTCATTTTAGGCCTGATTTCACTAGGGGAACCAGGGGATGATCTTAACTCACAAATGGGGGATTTGGCTGCCCATGGCTTGGGGGAGACCCCAAGAGGGGGTCCAAGCACCCCCACCCGGATCCATCCACAGGGGGGCGCCACATGTCACTTTAGGCCTGATTTCACTATGGGGACACAGGGGAGGCTGTTCACTCACACATGGGGGTTTTGGGTGCCCATGGCCGGCTTGGGGGTGACCCCAAGAGGGGGTACAAGACCCCACAGCCGGATCCATCCACAGGGGGGCGCCACATGTCATTTTAAGCCTGATTTCACTATGGGGACCCAGGGGAGGCTGTTCACTCACACATGGGGGTTTTGGGTGCCCATGGTCGGCATGGCTGGCTTGGAGGAGACCCCAAGAAGGGGTCCAAGCACCCCCATCCAGATCCATCCACAGGGGGGCGCCACAGGTCACTTTAGGCCGGATTTCACTATGGGGACCCAGGGGAGGCTGTTCACTCACACATGGGGGTTTTGGGTGCCCATGGTCGGCATGGCCAGCTTGGGGGAGACCCCAAGAAGGGGTCCAAGCACCCACAGCCGAATCCATCCACAGGGGGGCGCCACAGGTCACTTTAGGCCGGATTTCACTATGGGGACCCAGGGGAGGCTGTTCACTCACACATGGGGGTTTTGGGTGCCCATGGTCGGCATGGCCAGCTTGGGGAGACCCCAAGAAGGGGTCCAAGCACCCACAGCCGAATCCATCCACAGGGGGGCGCCACAGGTCACTTTAGGCCGGATTTCACTATGGGTACACTGGGGAGGCTGTTCACTCACACATGGGGGTTTTGGGTGCCCATGGTCGGCATGGCTGGCTTGGAGGAGACCCCAAGAAGGGGTCCAAGCACCCCCACCAAGATCCATCCACAGGGGGGCGCCACAGGTCACTTTAAGCCTGATTTCACTATGGGTACACTGGGGAGGCTGTTCACTCACACATGGGGGTTTTGGGTGCCCATGGTCGGCATGGCTGGCTTGGAGGAGACCCCAAGAAGGGGTCCAAGCACCCCCACCAAGATCCATCCACAGGGGGCGCCACAGGTCACTTTAAGCCTGATTTCACTATGGGTACACTGGGGAGGCTGTTCACTCACACATGGGGGTTTTGGGTGCCCATGGTCGGCATGGCTGGCTTGGAGGAGACCCCAAGAAGGGGTCCAAGCACCCCCACCAAGATCCATCCACAGGGGGGCGCCACAGGTCACTTTAAGCCTGATTTCACTATGGGTACACTGGGGAGGCTGTTCACTCACACATGGGGGTTTTGGGTGCCCATGGTCGGCATGGCTGGCTTGGAGGAGACCCCAAGAAGGGGTCCAAGCACCCCCACCAAGATCCATCCACAGGGGGGCGCCACAGGTCACTTTAAGCCTGATTTCACTATGGGTACACTGGGGAGGCTGTTCACTCACACATGGGGGTTTTGGGTGCCCATGGTCGGCATGGCTGGCTTGGAGGAGACCCCAAGAAGGGTCCAAGCACCCCCACCAAGATCCATCCACAGGGGGGCGCCACAGGTCATTTTCACTAGGAGAACCAGGGGAGGGCTCCTGACTCACACATGGGCATTCTGGGTGCCCATGGCTGGGATGGGTGAGACAGAGTCCAGCCCTCCACACACAAAAGTGACCCAGCAGGCCAGAAGAAAGGGAGAGAGAGAGAGAGAGAGAACAAATAATACATGGGCACAGAGCAGCCAGCCTCCATTGGAGCTGCCTGCACAGTGCTGCCCTCCTGTGGGAAAGGTTCACACACACACTCACTCACTCACTCACACAGACACACACAGACAAACCTATTCACTTGGGCCTTCTCCCTCATGCCCTGCTGACATCCATGCAGGCCCACATTGACCTTTGTGACCTCTGGAGCTCCATGCACCTTGTTCTAAACTCCCTGCCTAGTAAAGGGCATCTCCCATGGGCATGAGAGTACAGCTCACTCCCCTGGAGCACCATGCCTCTTTTTAATCACTCTCTCCCTATTAAAACCCTCTCTCCCATGGGCTTGAGAGTACAGCTTACTCCCTTGACCTCCAGAGGTATAGGAGGCCAAAAAAAAAGGGGGACAGAGCAGACAGCCCCCAAAGGGGATGCCTGCTCTGCCCCCCTATGAGACAGGTTCACTCACTCACACAGACACACCTATTCACTTGGGCCTTCTCCCTCATGCCCTGCTGACATCCATGCAGGCCCACATTGACCTTTGTGACCTCTGGAGCTCCATGCCATGCCTCTTTTTAAACTCTCTCTTCCCATTAAAAGCCTCTCTCACATGGGCTTGAGAGTACAGCTTACTCCCTTGACCTCCAGAGGTATAGGAGGCCAAAAAAAAAGGGGGACAGAGCAGACAGCCCCCAAAGGGGATGCCTGCTCTGCCCCCCTATGAGACAGGTTCACTCACTCACACAGACACACCTATTCACTTGGGCCTTCTCTCTGTGGCCCTGCTGACAGCCATGCAGGCCCACATTGACCTTTGTGACCTCTGGAGCTCATTGCCTCCATCTCTACACTCCATGCCCAGTGAAACCCTCTCTCACTCGGCCTGAGACTGCAGCTCACTCCCTGGATGGCCTGGGCTCCAGAACCACGACCACCAAGCCCACACTCCCTGCCCACTCAAACCCTCTCTCACTCGGCCTCAGACTGCAGCTCACTCCCTGGATGGCCTGGGCTCCAGAACCACGACCACCAAGCCCACACTCCCTGCCCACTCAAACCCTCTCTCACTCGGCCTCAGACTGCAGCTCACTCCCTGGATGGCCTGGGCTCCAGAACCACGACCACCAAGCCCACACTCCCTGCCCGCTCAAACCATCTCTCACTCGGACTGAGACTGCAGCTCACTGCATGGGCGTCCCCGACCTCCATGCCTCCAGGCCCACACTCCGTGTCCGCTCAAACCATCTCTCACTCGGACTGAGACTGCAGCTCACTGCATGGGCGTCCCCGACCTCCATGCCTCCAGGCCCACACTCCGTGTCCGCTCAAACCATCTCTC
>NC_140020.1:38477188-38482188 GCF_964263955.1 Coregonus lavaretus
AATAGACCAAATTTGGGACCTCTAGCTCATCGGGAAGTATTTTTAAACATTATTTGAAAAAATCGGAAAAATCGGCCGAAATTGCACTATGTCCCTTCGTGCATGGTAACCCAAATGAGAACCAGGGGGAACGGCTCCTGACTCACACAAGGCCGACATGGGTGCTCTTGGTCGGATTGGGTTGTGGGTCAGACACCCCCACATGGAAGACCGCCGGCGGTCGATGGGAGAACCAGAGACCGACTCCTGGCTCACGGAAGGCCGATTTGGGTGCACTTGGTCGGATTGGGTTGTGGGTCAGACACCCCAACATGGTTGTCCGCCGGCGGACACCAGGAGAACCAGGGACCGACTCCTGGCTCACGGAAGGCCGATTTGATGCACTTTTTTCGGATTGGGGTGGTGGTCAGACACCCCCATATGGATAACCGCCGGCGGACACCAGGAGAACCAGGGACCGACTCCTGGCTCCCGGAAGGCCGATTTTGATGCACTTTTCTCGGATTGGGTTGGTGGTCAGACACCCCCATATGGAAATCATCCGGTTGACACTATGAGAACCAGGGACCGACTCCTGGCTCCCGGAAGGCCGATTTTGATGCACTTTTCTCGGATTGGGTTGGTGGTCAGACACCCCCATATGGAAACCATCCGGTTGACACCAGGAGAACCAGGGACCGACTCCTGGCTCCCGGAAGGCCGATTTTGATGCACTTTTCTCGGATTGGGTTGGTGGTCAGACACCCCCATATGGAAATCATCCGGTTGACACTATGAGAACCAGGGACCGACTCCTGGCTCCCGGAAGGCCGATTTTGATGCACTTTTCTCGGATTGGGTTGGTGGTCAGACACCCCCATATGGAAATCATCCGGTTGACACTATGAGAACCAGGGACCGACTCCTGGCTCCCGGAAGGCCGATTTTGATGCACTTTTCTCGGATTGGGTTGGTGGTCAGACACCCCCATATGGAAATCATCCGGTTGACACTATGAGAACCAGGGACCGACTCCTGGCTCCCGGAAGGCCGATTTTGATGCACTTTTCTCGGATTGGGTTGGTGGTCAGACACCCCCATATGGAAACCATCCGGTTGACACCAGGAGAACCAGGGACCGACTCCTGGCTCCCGGAAGGCCGATTTTGATGCACTTTTCTCGGATTGGGTTGGTGGTCAGACACCCCCATATGGAAATCATCCGGTTGACACTATGAGAACCAGGGACCGACTCCTGGCTCCCGGAAGGCCGATTTTGATGCACTTTTCTCGGATTGGGTTGGTGGTCAGACACCCCCATATGGAAACCATCCGGTTGACACCAGGAGAACCAGGGACCGACTCCTGGCTCCCGGAAGGCCGATTTTGATGCACTTTTCTCGGATTGGGTTGGTGGTCAGACACCCCCATATGGAAATCATCCGGTTGACACTATGAGAACCAGGGACCGACTCCTGGCTCCCGGAAGGCCGATTTTGATGCACTTTTCTCGGATTGGGTTGGTGGTCAGACACCCCCATATGGAAATCATCCGGTTGACACTATGAGAACCAGGGACCGACTCCTGGCTCCCGGAAGGCCGATTTTGATGCACTTTTCTCGGATTGGGTTGGTGGTCAGACACCCCCATATGGAAACCATCCGGTTGACACCAGGAGAACCAGGGACCGACTCCTGGCTCCCGGAAGGCCGATTTTGATGCACTTTTCTCGGATTGGGTTGGTGGTCAGACACCCCCATATGGAAATCATCCGGTTGACACTATGAGAACCAGGGACCGACTCCTGGCTCCCGGAAGGCCGATTTTGATGCACTTTTCTCGGATTGGGTTGGTGGTCAGACACCCCCATATGGAAACCATCCGGTTGACACCAGGAGAACCAGGGACCGACTCCTGGCTCCCGGAAGGCCGATTTTGATGCACTTTTCTCGGATTGGGTTGGTGGTCAGACACCCCCATATGGAAATCATCCGGTTGACACTATGAGAACCAGGGACCGACTCCTGGCTCCCGGAAGGCCGATTTTGATGCACTTTTCTCGGATTGGGTTGGTGGTCAGACACCCCCATATGGAAATCATCCGGTTGACACTATGAGAACCAGGGACCGACTCCTGGCTCCCGGAAGGCCGATTTTGATGCACTTTTCTCGGATTGGGTTGGTGGTCAGACACCCCCATATGGAAACCATCCGGTTGACACCAGGAGAACCAGGGACCGACTCCTGGCTCCCGGAAGGCCGATTTTGATGCACTTTTCTCGGATTGGGTTGGTGGTCAGACACCCCCATATGGAAACCATCCGGTTGACACCAGGAGAACCAGGGACCGACTCCTGGCTCCCGGAAGGCCGATTTTGATGCACTTTTCTCGGATTGGGTTGGTGGTCAGACACCCCCATATGGAAACCATCCGGTTGACACTATGAGAACCAGGGACCGACTCCTGGCTCCCGGAAGGCCGATTTTGATGCACTTTTCTCGGATTGGGGTGGTGGTCAGACACCCCCATATGGATAACCGCCGGCGGACACCAGGAGAACCAGGGACCGACTCCTGGCTCACGGAGGCCGATTTTGTTGCACTTTTCTCGGATTGGGGTGGTGGTCAGACACCCCCATATGGAAATCATCCGGTTGACACTATGAGAACCAGGGACCGACTCCTGGCTCACGGAGGCCGATTTTGATGCACTTTTCTCGGATTGGGGTGGTGGTCAGACACCCCCATATGGTAAACCGCCGGCGGACACTAGGAGAACCAGGGGAGGCTCTTACCTCACACATGGGGGTTTTGGGTGCCCTTGGCCGGCTTGGGGGTGACCCCAAGGGGGGGTCCAAGACCCCACACCCGGATCCATCCACAGGGGGGCGCCACAGGTCACTTTAAGCCTGATTTCACTATGGGTACCCAGGGGAGGCTGTTCACTCACACATGGGGGTTTTGGGTGCCCTTGGTCGGCATGGCTGGCTTGGGGGAGACCCCAAGAAGGGGTCCAAGCACCCACAGCCGAATCCATCCACAGGGGGGCGCCACAGGTCACTTTAGGCCTGATTTCACTGGGGGGACACTGGGGAGGCTGTTCACTCACACATGGGGGTTTTGGGTGCCCTTGGTCGGCATGGCTGGCTTGGGGGAGACCCCAAGAAGGGGTCCAAGCACCCCCACCAAGATCCATCCACAGGGGGGCGCCACAGGTCACTTTAAGCCTGATTTCACTATGGGTACACTGGGGAGGCTGTTCACTCACACATGGGGGTTTTGGGTGCCCATGGTCGGCATGGCTGGCTTGGAGGAGACCCCAAGAAGGGGTCCAAGCACCCCCACCAAGATCCATCCACAGGGGGGCGCCACAGGTCACTTTAAGCCTGATTTCACTATGGGTACCCAGGGGAGGCTGTTCACTCACACATGGGGGTTTTGGGTGCCCATGGCCGGCATGGATGGCTTGGGGGGGACCCCAAGAAGGGGTCCAAGACCCCACAGCCGGATCCATCCACAGGGGGGCGCCACAGGTCACTTTAGGCCGGATTTCACTATGGGGACCCAGGGGAGGCTGTTCACTCACACATGGGGGTTTTGGGTGCCCTTGGTCGGCATGGCTGGCTTGGGGGAGACCCCAAGAAGGGGTCCAAGCACCCACAGCCGAATCCATCCACAGGGGGGCGCCACAGGTCACTTTAGGCCTGATTTCACTGGGGGGACACTGGGGAGGCTGTTCACTCACACATGGGGGTTTTGGGTGCCCTTGGTCGGCATGGCTGGCTTGGGGGAGACCCCAAGAAGGGGTCCAAGCACCCCCACCAAGATCCATCCACAGGGGGGCGCCACAGGTCACTTTAAGCCTGATTTCACTATGGGTACACTGGGGAGGCTGTTCACTCACACATGGGGGTTTTGGGTGCCCATGGTCGGCATGGCTGGCTTGGAGGAGACCCCAAGAAGGGGTCCAAGCACCCCCACCAAGATCCATCCACAGGGGGGCGCCACAGGTCACTTTAAGCCTGATTTCACTATGGGTACCCAGGGGAGGCTGTTCACTCACACATGGGGGTTTTGGGTGCCCATGGCCGGCATGGATGGCTTGGGGGGGACCCCAAGAAGGGGTCCAAGACCCCACAGCCGGATCCATCCACAGGGGGGCGCCACAGGTCACTTTAGGCCGGATTTCACTATGGGGACCCAGGGGAGGCTGTTCACTCACACATGGGGGTTTTGGGTGCCCTTGGTCGGCATGGCTGGCTTGGGGGAGACCCCAAGAAGGGGTCCAAGCACCCACAGCCGAATCCATCCACAGGGGGGCGCCACAGGTCACTTTAAGCCTGATTTCACTGGGGGGACACTGGGGAGGCTGTTCACTCACACATGGGGGTTTTGGGTGCCCATGGTCGGCATGGCTGGCTTGGAGGAGACCCCAAGAAGGGGTCCAAGCACCCCCACCAAGATCCATCCACAGGGGGGCGCCACAGGTCACTTTAAGCCTGATTTCACTATGGGTACCCAGGGGAGGCTGTTCACTCACACATGGGGGTTTTGGGTGCCCATGGCCGGCATGGATGGCTTGGGGGGGACCCCAAGAAGGGGTCCAAGACCCCACAGCCGGATCCATCCACAGGGGGGCGCCACAGGTCACTTTAGGCCGGATTTCACTATGGGGACCCAGGGGAGGCTTTTCACTCACACATGGGGGTTTTGGGTGCCCTTGGTCGGCATGGCTGGCTTGGGGGGGACCCCAAGAAGGGGTCCAAGACCCCACAGCCGGATCCATCCACAGGGGGGCGCCACAGGTCACTTTAGGCCGGATTTCACTATGGGGACCCAGGGGAGGCTTTTCACTCACACATGGGGGTTTTGGGTGCCCTTGGTCGGCATGGCTGGCTTGGGGGGGACCCCAAGAAGGGGTCCAAGCACCCCCACCAAGATCCATCCACAGGGGGGCGCCACAGGTCATTTTCACTAGGAGAACCAGGGGAGGGCTCCTGACTCACACATGGGCATTCTG
>NC_140020.1:38494688-38499688 GCF_964263955.1 Coregonus lavaretus
TGGTGGTCAGACACCCCCATATGGAAATCATCCGGTTGACACTATGAGAACCAGGGACCGACTCCTGGCTCCCGGAAGGCCGATTTTGATGCACTTTTCTCGGATTGGGTTGGTGGTCAGACACCCCCATATGGAAATCATCCGGTTGACACTATGAGAACCAGGGACCGACTCCTGGCTCCCGGAAGGCCGATTTTGATGCACTTTTCTCGGATTGGGTTGGTGGTCAGACACCCCTATATGGAAACCATCCGGTTGACACTATGAGAACCAGGGACCGACTCCTGGCTCCCGGAAGGCCGATTTTGATGCACTTTTCTCGGATTGGGTTGGTGGTCAGACACCCCCATATGGAAACCATCCGGTTGACACCAGGAGAACCAGGGACCGACTCCTGGCTCCCGGAAGGCCGATTTTGATGCACTTTTCTCGGATTGGGTTGGTGGTCAGACACCCCCATATGGAAATCATCCGGTTGACACTATGAGAACCAGGGACCGACTCCTGGCTCCCGGAAGGCCGATTTTGATGCACTTTTCTCGGATTGGGTTGGTGGTCAGACACCCCCATATGGAAACCATCCGGTTGACACTATGAGAACCAGGGACCGACTCCTGGCTCCCGGAAGGCCGATTTTGATGCACTTTTCTCGGATTGGGTTGGTGGTCAGACACCCCCATATGGAAATCATCCGGTTGACACTATGAGAACCAGGGACCGACTCCTGGCTCCCGGAAGGCCGATTTTGATGCACTTTTCTCGGATTGGGTTGGTGGTCAGACACCCCCATATGGAAACCATCCGGTTGACACCAGGAGAACCAGGGACCGACTCCTGGCTCCCGGAAGGCCGATTTTGATGCACTTTTCTCGGATTGGGTTGGTGGTCAGACACCCCCATATGGAAATCATCCGGTTGACACTATGAGAACCAGGGACCGACTCCTGGCTCCCGGAAGGCCGATTTTGATGCACTTTTCTCGGATTGGGTTGGTGGTCAGACACCCCCATATGGAAACCATCCGGTTGACACCAGGAGAACCAGGGACCGACTCCTGGCTCCCGGAAGGCCGATTTTGATGCACTTTTCTCGGATTGGGTTGGTGGTCAGACACCCCCATATGGAAACCATCCGGTTGACACCAGGAGAACCAGGGACCGACTCCTGGCTCCCGGAAGGCCGATTTTGATGCACTTTTCTCGGATTGGGTTGGTGGTCAGACACCCCCATATGGAAACCATCCGGTTGACACCAGGAGAACCAGGGACCGACTCCTGGCTCCCGGAAGGCCGATTTTGATGCACTTTTCTCGGATTGGGTTGGTGGTCAGACACCCCCATATGGAAATCATCCGGTTGACAACAGGAGAACCAGGGACCGACTCCTGGCTCCCGGAAGGCCGATTTTGATGCACTTTTCTCGGATTGGGTTGGTGGTCAGACACCCCCATATGGAAACCATCCGGTTGACACTATGAGAACCAGGGACCGACTCCTGGCTCACGGAGGCCGATTTTGATGCACTTTTCTCGGATTGGGGTGGTGGTCAGACACCCCCATATGGATAACCGCCGGCGGACACCAGGAGAACCAGGGACCGACTCCTGGCTCACGGAGGCCGATTTTGTTGCACTTTTCTCGGATTGGGGTGGTGGTCAGACACCCCCATATGGAAATCATCCGGTTGACACTATGAGAACCAGGGACCGACTCCTGGCTCACGGAGGCCGATTTTGATGCACTTTTCTCGGATTGGGGTGGTGGTCAGACACCCCCATATGGTAAACCGCCGGCGGACACTAGGAGAACCAGGGGAGGCTCTTACCTCACACATGGGGGTTTTGGGTGCCCTTGGCCGGCTTGGGGGTGACCCCAAGGGGGGGTCCAAGACCCCACACCCGGATCCATCCACAGGGGGGCGCCACAGGTCACTTTAAGCCTGATTTCACTATGGGTACCCAGGGGAGGCTGTTCACTCACACATGGGGGTTTTGGGTGCCCTTGGTCGGCATGGCTGGCTTGGGGGAGACCCCAAGAAGGGGTCCAAGCACCCACAGCCGAATCCATCCACAGGGGGGCGCCACAGGTCACTTTAGGCCTGATTTCACTGGGGGGACACTGGGGAGGCTGTTCACTCACACATGGGGGTTTTGGGTGCCCTTGGTCGGCATGGCTGGCTTGGGGGAGACCCCAAGAAGGGGTCCAAGCACCCCCACCAAGATCCATCCACAGGGGGGCGCCACAGGTCACTTTAAGCCTGATTTCACTATGGGTACACTGGGGAGGCTGTTCACTCACACATGGGGGTTTTGGGTGCCCATGGTCGGCATGGCTGGCTTGGAGGAGACCCCAAGAAGGGGTCCAAGCACCCCCACCAAGATCCATCCACAGGGGGGCGCCACAGGTCACTTTAAGCCTGATTTCACTATGGGTACCCAGGGGAGGCTGTTCACTCACACATGGGGGTTTTGGGTGCCCATGGCCGGCATGGATGGCTTGGGGGGGACCCCAAGAAGGGGTCCAAGACCCCACAGCCGGATCCATCCACAGGGGGGCGCCACAGGTCACTTTAGGCCGGATTTCACTATGGGGACCCAGGGGAGGCTGTTCACTCACACATGGGGGTTTTGGGTGCCCTTGGTCGGCATGGCTGGCTTGGGGGAGACCCCAAGAAGGGGTCCAAGCACCCACAGCCGAATCCATCCACAGGGGGGCGCCACAGGTCACTTTAGGCCTGATTTCACTGGGGGGACACTGGGGAGGCTGTTCACTCACACATGGGGGTTTTGGGTGCCCTTGGTCGGCATGGCTGGCTTGGGGGAGACCCCAAGAAGGGGTCCAAGCACCCCCACCAAGATCCATCCACAGGGGGGCGCCACAGGTCACTTTAAGCCTGATTTCACTATGGGTACACTGGGGAGGCTGTTCACTCACACATGGGGGTTTTGGGTGCCCATGGTCGGCATGGCTGGCTTGGAGGAGACCCCAAGAAGGGGTCCAAGCACCCCCACCAAGATCCATCCACAGGGGGGCGCCACAGGTCACTTTAAGCCTGATTTCACTATGGGTACCCAGGGGAGGCTGTTCACTCACACATGGGGGTTTTGGGTGCCCATGGCCGGCATGGATGGCTTGGGGGGGACCCCAAGAAGGGGTCCAAGACCCCACAGCCGGATCCATCCACAGGGGGGCGCCACAGGTCACTTTAGGCCGGATTTCACTATGGGGACCCAGGGGAGGCTTTTCACTCACACATGGGGGTTTTGGGTGCCCTTGGTCGGCATGGCTGGCTTGGGGGGGACCCCAAGAAGGGGTCCAAGACCCCACAGCCGGATCCATCCACAGGGGGGCGCCACAGGTCACTTTAGGCCGGATTTCACTATGGGGACCCAGGGGAGGCTTTTCACTCACACATGGGGGTTTTGGGTGCCCTTGGTCGGCATGGCTGGCTTGGGGGGGACCCCAAGAAGGGGTCCAAGCACCCCCACCAAGATCCATCCACAGGGGGGCGCCACAGGTCATTTTCACTAGGAGAACCAGGGGAGGGCTCCTGACTCACACATGGGCATTCTGGGTGCCCATGGCTGGGATGGGTGAGACAGAGTCCAGCCCTCCACACACAAAAGTGACCCAGCAGGCCAGAAGAAAGGGGAGAGAGAGAGAGAGAGAACAAATAATACATGGGCACAGAGCAGCCAGCCTCCATTGGAGCTGCCTGCACAGTGCTGCCCTCCTGTGGGAAAGGTTCACACACACACTCACTCACTCACTCACACAGACACACACAGACAAACCTATTCACTTGGGCCTTCTCCCTCATGCCCTGCTGACATCCATGCAGGCCCACATTGACCTTTGTGACCTCTGGAGCTCCATGCACCTTGTTCTAAACTCCCTGCCTAGTAAAGGGCATCTCCCATGGGCATGAGAGTACAGCTCACTCCCCTGGAGCACCATGCCTCTTTTTAATCACTCTCTCCCTATTAAAACCCTCTCTCCCATGGGCTTGAGAGTACAGCTTACTCCCTTGACCTCCAGAGGTATAGGAGGCCAAAAAAAAAGGGGGACAGAGCAGACAGCCCCCAAAGGGGATGCCTGCTCTGCCCCCCTATGAGACAGGTTCACTCACTCACACAGACACACCTATTCACTTGGGCCTTCTCCCTCATGCCCTGCTGACATCCATGCAGGCCCACATTGACCTTTGTGACCTCTGGAGCTCCATGCCTCTTTTTAAACTCTCTCTTCCCATTAAAAGCCTCTCTCACATGGGCTTGAGAGTACAGCTTACTCCCTTGACCTCCAGAGGTATAGGAGGCCAAAAAAAAAGGGGGACAGAGCAGACAGCCCCCAAAGGGGATGCCTGCTCTGCCCCCCTATGAGACAGGTTCACTCACTCACACAGACACACCTATTCACTTGGGCCTTCTCTCTGTGGCCCTGCTGACAGCCATGCAGGCCCACATTGACCTTTGTGACCTCTGGAGCTCATTGCCTCCATCTCTACACTCCATGCCCAGTGAAACCCTCTCTCACTCGGCCTGAGACTGCAGCTCACTCCCTGGATGGCCTGGGCTCCAGAACCACGACCACCAAGCCCACACTCCCTGCCCACTCAAACCCTCTCTCACTCGGCCTCAGACTGCAGCTCACTCCCTGGATGGCCTGGGCTCCAGAACCACGACCACCAAGCCCACACTCCCTGCCCACTCAAACCCTCTCTCACTCGGCCTCAGACTGCAGCTCACTCCCTGGATGGCCTGGGCTCCAGAACCACGACCACCAAGCCCACACTCCCTGCCCGCTCAAACCATCTCTCACTCGGACTGAGACTGCAGCTCACTGCATGGGCGTCCCCGACCTCCATGCCTCCAGGCCCACACTCCGTGTCCGCTCAAACCATCTCTCACTCGGACTGAGACTGCAGCTCACTGCATGGGCGTCCCCGACCTCCATGCCTCCAGGCCCACACTCCGTGTCCGCTCAAACCATCTCTCACTC
>NC_140020.1:38509688-38517081 GCF_964263955.1 Coregonus lavaretus
AAACAGCGATTTCGGTTTTGAAAAAACGACTTAAAACGTTAATAATTCAAAAACTAAAAGTCCAATCAGGATGGGGTTTTTTTGGCGCAAAAGGGCACGAATAGACGCACATTTATATATAAATTAATTCGTTTTTGGAAATTTTTTACTATATTTTAATTATGTTAGAAAAGTGAAAAAAAAAAATAGGGGTCAGAACGGTTGATGTTCCTATACGAGTTAAGAAAAACCCTTTTAGGTAATGGAAGTTCATCATAAAAGAGGATAATAGACCAAATTTGGGACCTCTAGCTCATCGGGAAGTATTTTTAAACATTATTTGAAAAAATCGGAAAAATCGGCCGAAATTGCACTATGTCCCTTCGTGCATGGTAACCCAAATGAGAACCAGGGGGAACGGCTCCTGACTCACACAAGGCCGACATGGGTGCTCTTGGTCGGATTGGGTTGTGGGTCAGACACCCCCACATGGAAGACCGCCGGCGGTCGATGGGAGAACCAGAGACCGACTCCTGGCTCACGGAAGGCCGATTTGGGTGCACTTGGTCGGATTGGGTTGTGGGTCAGACACCCCAACATGGTTGTCCGCCGGCGGACACCAGGAGAACCAGGGACCGACTCCTGGCTCACGGAAGGCCGATTTGATGCACTTTTTTCGGATTGGGGTGGTGGTCAGACACCCCCATATGGAAATCATCCGGTTGACAACAGGAGAACCAGGGACCGACTCCTGCCTCACGGAAGGCCGATTTTGATGCACTTTTCTCGGATTGGGTTGGTGGTCAGACACCCCCATATGGATAACCGCCGGCGGACACCAGGAGAACCAGGGACCGACTCCTGGCTCCCGGAAGGCCGATTTTGATGCACTTTTCTCGGATTGGGTTGGTGGTCAGACACCCCCATATGGAAATCATCCGGTTGACACTATGAGAACCAGGGACCGACTCCTGGCTCCCGGAAGGCCGATTTTGATGCACTTTTCTCGGATTGGGTTGGTGGTCAGACACCCCCATATGGAAACCATCCGGTTGACACCAGGAGAACCAGGGACCGACTCCTGGCTCCCGGAAGGCCGATTTTGATGCACTTTTCTCGGATTGGGTTGGTGGTCAGACACCCCCATATGGAAATCATCCGGTTGACACTATGAGAACCAGGGACCGACTCCTGGCTCCCGGAAGGCCGATTTTGATGCACTTTTCTCGGATTGGGTTGGTGGTCAGACACCCCCATATGGAAACCATCCGGTTGACACTATGAGAACCAGGGACCGACTCCTGGCTCCCGGAAGGCCGATTTTGATGCACTTTTCTCGGATTGGGTTGGTGGTCAGACACCCCCATATGGAAATCATCCGGTTGACACTATGAGAACCAGGGACCGACTCCTGGCTCCCGGAAGGCCGATTTTGATGCACTTTTCTCGGATTGGGTTGGTGGTCAGACACCCCCATATGGAAATCATCCGGTTGACACTATGAGAACCAGGGACCGACTCCTGGCTCCCGGAAGGCCGATTTTGATGCACTTTTCTCGGATTGGGTTGGTGGTCAGACACCCCCATATGGAAACCATCCGGTTGACACCAGGAGAACCAGGGACCGACTCCTGGCTCCCGGAAGGCCGATTTTGATGCACTTTTCTCGGATTGGGTTGGTGGTCAGACACCCCCATATGGAAATCATCCGGTTGACACTATGAGAACCAGGGACCGACTCCTGGCTCCCGGAAGGCCGATTTTGATGCACTTTTCTCGGATTGGGTTGGTGGTCAGACACCCCCATATGGAAACCATCCGGTTGACACTATGAGAACCAGGGACCGACTCCTGGCTCCCGGAAGGCCGATTTTGATGCACTTTTCTCGGATTGGGTTGGTGGTCAGACACCCCCATATGGAAATCATCCGGTTGACACTATGAGAACCAGGGACCGACTCCTGGCTCCCGGAAGGCCGATTTTGATGCACTTTTCTCGGATTGGGTTGGTGGTCAGACACCCCCATATGGAAATCATCCGGTTGACACTATGAGAACCAGGGACCGACTCCTGGCTCCCGGAAGGCCGATTTTGATGCACTTTTCTCGGATTGGGTTGGTGGTCAGACACCCCTATATGGAAACCATCCGGTTGACACTATGAGAACCAGGGACCGACTCCTGGCTCCCGGAAGGCCGATTTTGATGCACTTTTCTCGGATTGGGTTGGTGGTCAGACACCCCCATATGGAAACCATCCGGTTGACACCAGGAGAACCAGGGACCGACTCCTGGCTCCCGGAAGGCCGATTTTGATGCACTTTTCTCGGATTGGGTTGGTGGTCAGACACCCCCATATGGAAATCATCCGGTTGACACTATGAGAACCAGGGACCGACTCCTGGCTCCCGGAAGGCCGATTTTGATGCACTTTTCTCGGATTGGGTTGGTGGTCAGACACCCCCATATGGAAACCATCCGGTTGACACTATGAGAACCAGGGACCGACTCCTGGCTCCCGGAAGGCCGATTTTGATGCACTTTTCTCGGATTGGGTTGGTGGTCAGACACCCCCATATGGAAATCATCCGGTTGACACTATGAGAACCAGGGACCGACTCCTGGCTCCCGGAAGGCCGATTTTGATGCACTTTTCTCGGATTGGGTTGGTGGTCAGACACCCCCATATGGAAACCATCCGGTTGACACCAGGAGAACCAGGGACCGACTCCTGGCTCCCGGAAGGCCGATTTTGATGCACTTTTCTCGGATTGGGTTGGTGGTCAGACACCCCCATATGGAAATCATCCGGTTGACACTATGAGAACCAGGGACCGACTCCTGGCTCCCGGAAGGCCGATTTTGATGCACTTTTCTCGGATTGGGTTGGTGGTCAGACACCCCCATATGGAAACCATCCGGTTGACACCAGGAGAACCAGGGACCGACTCCTGGCTCCCGGAAGGCCGATTTTGATGCACTTTTCTCGGATTGGGTTGGTGGTCAGACACCCCCATATGGAAACCATCCGGTTGACACCAGGAGAACCAGGGACCGACTCCTGGCTCCCGGAAGGCCGATTTTGATGCACTTTTCTCGGATTGGGTTGGTGGTCAGACACCCCCATATGGAAACCATCCGGTTGACACCAGGAGAACCAGGGACCGACTCCTGGCTCCCGGAAGGCCGATTTTGATGCACTTTTCTCGGATTGGGTTGGTGGTCAGACACCCCCATATGGAAATCATCCGGTTGACAACAGGAGAACCAGGGACCGACTCCTGGCTCCCGGAAGGCCGATTTTGATGCACTTTTCTCGGATTGGGTTGGTGGTCAGACACCCCCATATGGAAACCATCCGGTTGACACTATGAGAACCAGGGACCGACTCCTGGCTCACGGAGGCCGATTTTGATGCACTTTTCTCGGATTGGGGTGGTGGTCAGACACCCCCATATGGATAACCGCCGGCGGACACCAGGAGAACCAGGGACCGACTCCTGGCTCACGGAGGCCGATTTTGTTGCACTTTTCTCGGATTGGGGTGGTGGTCAGACACCCCCATATGGAAATCATCCGGTTGACACTATGAGAACCAGGGACCGACTCCTGGCTCACGGAGGCCGATTTTGATGCACTTTTCTCGGATTGGGGTGGTGGTCAGACACCCCCATATGGTAAACCGCCGGCGGACACTAGGAGAACCAGGGGAGGCTCTTACCTCACACATGGGGGTTTTGGGTGCCCTTGGCCGGCTTGGGGGTGACCCCAAGGGGGGGTCCAAGACCCCACACCCGGATCCATCCACAGGGGGGCGCCACAGGTCACTTTAAGCCTGATTTCACTATGGGTACCCAGGGGAGGCTGTTCACTCACACATGGGGGTTTTGGGTGCCCTTGGTCGGCATGGCTGGCTTGGGGGAGACCCCAAGAAGGGGTCCAAGCACCCACAGCCGAATCCATCCACAGGGGGCGCCACAGGTCACTTTAGGCCTGATTTCACTGGGGGGACACTGGGGAGGCTGTTCACTCACACATGGGGGTTTTGGGTGCCCTTGGTCGGCATGGCTGGCTTGGGGGAGACCCCAAGAAGGGGTCCAAGCACCCCCACCAAGATCCATCCACAGGGGGGCGCCACAGGTCACTTTAAGCCTGATTTCACTATGGGTACACTGGGGAGGCTGTTCACTCACACATGGGGGTTTTGGGTGCCCATGGTCGGCATGGCTGGCTTGGGAGGAGACCCCAAGAAGGGGTCCAAGCACCCCCACCAAGATCCATCCACAGGGGGGCGCCACAGGTCACTTTAAGCCTGATTTCACTATGGGTACCCAGGGGAGGCTGTTCACTCACACATGGGGGTTTTGGGTGCCCATGGCCGGCATGGATGGCTTGGGGGGGACCCCAAGAAGGGGTCCAAGACCCCACAGCCGGATCCATCCACAGGGGGGCGCCACAGGTCACTTTAGGCCGGATTTCACTATGGGGACCCAGGGGAGGCTGTTCACTCACACATGGGGGTTTTGGGTGCCCTTGGTCGGCATGGCTGGCTTGGGGGAGACCCCAAGAAGGGGTCCAAGCACCCACAGCCGAATCCATCCACAGGGGGGCGCCACAGGTCACTTTAGGCCTGATTTCACTGGGGGGACACTGGGGAGGCTGTTCACTCACACATGGGGGTTTTGGGTGCCCTTGGTCGGCATGGCTGGCTTGGGGGAGACCCCAAGAAGGGGTCCAAGCACCCCCACCAAGATCCATCCACAGGGGGGCGCCACAGGTCACTTTAAGCCTGATTTCACTATGGGTACACTGGGGAGGCTGTTCACTCACACATGGGGGTTTTGGGTGCCCATGGTCGGCATGGCTGGCTTGGAGGAGACCCCAAGAAGGGGTCCAAGCACCCCCACCAAGATCCATCCACAGGGGGGCGCCACAGGTCACTTTAAGCCTGATTTCACTATGGGTACCCAGGGGAGGCTGTTCACTCACACATGGGGGTTTTGGGTGCCCATGGCCGGCATGGATGGCTTGGGGGGGACCCCAAGAAGGGGTCCAAGACCCCACAGCCGGATCCATCCACAGGGGGGCGCCACAGGTCACTTTAGGCCGGATTTCACTATGGGGACCCAGGGGAGGCTGTTCACTCACACATGGGGGTTTTGGGTGCCCTTGGTCGGCATGGCTGGCTTGGGGGAGACCCCAAGAAGGGGTCCAAGCACCCACAGCCGAATCCATCCACAGGGGGGCGCCACAGGTCACTTTAGGCCTGATTTCACTGGGGGACACTGGGGAGGCTGTTCACTCACACATGGGGGTTTTGGGTGCCCTTGGTCGGCATGGCTGGCTTGGGGGAGACCCCAAGAAGGGGTCCAAGCACCCCCACCAAGATCCATCCACAGGGGGGCGCCACAGGTCACTTTAAGCCTGATTTCACTATGGGTACACTGGGGAGGCTGTTCACTCACACATGGGGGTTTTGGGTGCCCATGGTCGGCATGGCTGGCTTGGAGGAGACCCCAAGAAGGGGTCCAAGCACCCCCACCAAGATCCATCCACAGGGGGGCGCCACAGGTCACTTTAAGCCTGATTTCACTATGGGTACCCAGGGGAGGCTGTTCACTCACACATGGGGGTTTTGGGTGCCCATGGCCGGCATGGATGGCTTGGGGGGGACCCCAAGAAGGGGTCCAAGACCCCACAGCCGGATCCATCCACAGGGGGGCGCCACAGGTCACTTTAGGCCGGATTTCACTATGGGGACCCAGGGGAGGCTTTTCACTCACACATGGGGGTTTTGGGTGCCCTTGGTCGGCATGGCTGGCTTGGGGGGGACCCCAAGAAGGGGTCCAAGACCCCACAGCCGGATCCATCCACAGGGGGGCGCCACAGGTCACTTTAGGCCGGATTTCACTATGGGGACCCAGGGGAGGCTTTTCACTCACACATGGGGGTTTTGGGTGCCCTTGGTCGGCATGGCTGGCTTGGGGGGGACCCCAAGAAGGGGTCCAAGCACCCCCACCAAGATCCATCCACAGGGGGGCGCCACAGGTCATTTTCACTAGGAGAACCAGGGGAGGGCTCCTGACTCACACATGGGCATTCTGGGTGCCCATGGCTGGGATGGGTGAGACAGAGTCCAGCCCTCCACACACAAAAGTGACCCAGCAGGCCAGAAGAAAGGGGAGAGAGAGAGAGAGAGAACAAATAATACATGGGCACAGAGCAGCCAGCCTCCATTGGAGCTGCCTGCACAGTGCTGCCCTCCTGTGGGAAAGGTTCACACACACACTCACTCACTCACTCACACAGACACACACAGACAAACCTATTCACTTGGGCCTTCTCCCTCATGCCCTGCTGACATCCATGCAGGCCCACATTGACCTTTGTGACCTCTGGAGCTCCATGCACCTTGTTCTAAACTCCCTGCCTAGTAAAGGGCATCTCCCATGGGCATGAGAGTACAGCTCACTCCCCTGGAGCACCATGCCTCTTTTTAATCACTCTCTCCCTATTAAAACCCTCTCTCCCATGGGCTTGAGAGTACAGCTTACTCCCTTGACCTCCAGAGGTATAGGAGGCCAAAAAAAAAGGGGGACAGAGCAGACAGCCCCCAAAGGGGATGCCTGCTCTGCCCCCCTATGAGACAGGTTCACTCACTCACACAGACACACCTATTCACTTGGGCCTTCTCCCTCATGCCCTGCTGACATCCATGCAGGCCCACATTGACCTTTGTGACCTCTGGAGCTCCATGCCTCTTTTTAAACTCTCTCTTCCCATTAAAAGCCTCTCTCACATGGGCTTGAGAGTACAGCTTACTCCCTTGACCTCCAGAGGTATAGGAGGCCAAAAAAAAAGGGGGACAGAGCAGACAGCCCCCAAAGGGGATGCCTGCTCTGCCCCCCTATGAGACAGGTTCACTCACTCACACAGACACACCTATTCACTTGGGCCTTCTCTCTGTGGCCCTGCTGACAGCCATGCAGGCCCACATTGACCTTTGTGACCTCTGGAGCTCATTGCCTCCATCTCTACACTCCATGCCCAGTGAAACCCTCTCTCACTCGGCCTGAGACTGCAGCTCACTCCCTGGATGGCCTGGGCTCCAGAACCACGACCACCAAGCCCACACTCCCTGCCCACTCAAACCCTCTCTCACTCGGCCTCAGACTGCAGCTCACTCCCTGGATGGCCTGGGCTCCAGAACCACGACCACCAAGCCCACACTCCCTGCCCACTCAAACCCTCTCTCACTCGGCCTCAGACTGCAGCTCACTCCCTGGATGGCCTGGGCTCCAGAACCACGACCACCAAGCCCACACTCCCTGCCCGCTCAAACCATCTCTCACTCGGACTGAGACTGCAGCTCACTGCATGGGCGTCCCGACCTCCATGCCTCCAGGCCCACACT
>NC_140021.1:0-119306 GCF_964263955.1 Coregonus lavaretus
CAATTACACTGGATTCTCAATGTCTTCAAGGCCTGTCTCCTCCCTTTCATCTGCACTTGATTGAAATGGATTTAACGGTGGACATCAATAAAGGATCATAGCTTTCACCTGGAGTCACCTGGTCAGTCTCTATGCCATGGAAATAGCAGATGTTCCTAATGTTTTGTACATCAGTGTATAATCAACATAATCATTTCCTGTTGCTGCAGGATTCTTTTCTGCTGGAGCAAACTTTAAGATCCTACATCTGTTGTATTAACACCAGGTACACCCATAACCCTCCTCTCCTCTTCCGTCTCATCAGGTATGGTCATATTAACACCAGGTATACCCATAACCCTCCTCTCCTCTTCCGTCTCATCAGGTATGGTCGTGTCAACACCTGCCAGCGTCTGCTGGAGACCATCCCAGACTCCCGCCTGCTGAACGAGGGGGACGAGAGAGGCTTGACCCCGCTACACCTGGCCTCTGGAGGGGGACACACCAAGGTGGTGGACCTGCTGCTTCGTAAAGGAGCCCTCTTTCGCTGGTACCAACACTAACAACATCTGTACATTAATAGGCCTACTGTTCATAGTTATGAAGACAGTTGCTCTGGTTTTTTGGCACGTATTTTCAAATCAAATCAGATGTTATTTGCCACATGCGCCGAATACAACAGGTGTAGACATTACAGTGAAATGCTTACTTACAAGCCCTTAACCAACAATGCAGTTTATGACAATTTTTAAAAAGCAAATATTTAAAGAGCAGCAGTAAAATAAAATAACAGTAGGGAGGTTATATACAGGGGGTACCGGTACAGAGTCAATGTGCGAGGGCACCGGTTAGTCGAGGTAATTGAGGTAATATGTACATGTGGGTAGAGTTAAAGTGACTATGCATAACTAATTAACAGAGTAGCAGCAGCGTAAAAGGATGGGGTGGGGGGGCAATGCAAATAGTCTGGGTAGCCATGATTAGTTGTTCAGGAGTCTTATGGCTTGGGGGTAGAAGCTGTTAAGAAGCCTTTTGGACCTAGACTTGGCGCTCCGGTACCGCTTGCCATGCGGTAGCAGAGAGAACAGTCTATGACTAGGGTGGCTGGAGTCTTTTTAGGGCCTTCCTCTGACACCGCCTGGTGTAGAGGTCCTGGATGGCAGGAAGCTTGGCCCCAGTGATATGCTGGGCCGTATGCACTACCCTCTGTAGTGCCTTGCGGTCAGAGGCCGAGCAGTTACCATACCAGGCGGTGATGCAACCAGTCAGGATGCTCTCGATGGTGCAGCTGCATAACTTTTTGAGGATCTGAGTACCCATGGCAAATCTTTTCAGTCTCCTGGGGGGGAATAGGCTTTGTCGTGCCCTCTTCACGACTGTCTTGGTGTGTTTGGACCATGATAGTTTGTTGGTGATGTGGACACCAAGGAGCTTGAAGCTCTCAACCTGTTCCACTACAGCCCCGTCGATGAGAATGGGGGTGTGCTCAGTCCTCTTTTTTTCCCTGTAGTCCACGATCATAATTGGGTCTCTAACTGTTTGCAACCCACATTCAAGTCAATCTGTAAATATTGTCTTAGGAGTTGGGTCACCAACATTTCTGTAAATGTCCCAAAAGTCCCTGGTTATCCAGAAATCCCAGTTGGAATATTACTAGAATCAGGAGGGAATAAACAGAAAATCTGGCAATTCTTCAACCAGGATTTATGGGAGACCTGTGAATTTTGAGGAAGTTAGTTGACCATAGAAATAGAATGAATAGAACTGGTGTCCCCATTTAAGTCAATGATGGCATAATGGGTTGACTGGCGGTGTCACGATCGTCTACGAGAGAGGACCAATGCGCAGCGTTGCAGGCACACATACTCTTTATTGAGTGAAAACACGATCAAAACAAACAAAGACGGTAACGTGACAGTTCACGGTGAAACTAAACCAACTAGAAACAAGAACCCACAAAACCAAAGGAAAAACCGACAGATTAAATATGGCTCCCAATCAGAGACAACCAGCCGACAGCTGACACTCGTTGCCTCTGATTGGGAGTCACACCGGCAAACATAGAAAATAGACAACCTAGAACACCCACCAAAGAAACAGAAAACATAGAATGAACACACCCTGGCTCAACATAATGAGTCCCCGAGCCAGGGTGTGACAGGCGGCCATTGCAGTTACCCATAACTCTGAGTATGGCAAACTGCATACTTGGAGTGTGTCTGAAAGTGGGCGTTGCAAAAGAAGTGGGTGGATCAATAGTGATCGGTGTGACATCAGTGGGTGGATCAACAGTGATCGGCGTGACATCAGTGGGTGGATCAACAGTTATGTGTGTGACATCAGTGGGTGGATCAACAGTGATCGGTGTGACATCAGTGCTCCATTCTTGGTTAGACCGGCCATAGCCAGGTGCACCGCAGGTCAGCTTAATATTTATATAATAGGTTAAGAGAACTAACGTAGCAGGTTACATTTACATTTACGTCATTTAGCAGACGCTCTTATCCAGAGCGACTTACAAATTGGTGCATTCACCTTATAGCCAGTGGGATAACCACTTTACAATATGTATTTATTTTTTTTGGGGGGGTGGGGTAAGGGGGGGTAGAAGGATTACTTTATCCTATCCCAGGTATTCCTTAAAGAGGTGGGGTTTCAAGTGTCTCCGGAAGGTGGTGAGTAACTCCGCTGTCCTGGCGTCGTGAGGGAGCTTGTTCCACCATTGGGGTGGCAGAGCAGCGAACAGTTTTGACTGGGCTGAGCGGGAACTGTGCTTCCGCAGAGGAAGGGGAGCCAGCAGGCCAGAGGTGGATAAACGCAATGCCCTCGTTTGGGTGTAGGGACTGATCAGAGCCTGAAGGTACGGAGGTTGCCGTTCCCCTCACAGCTCCGTAGGCAAGCACCATGGTCTTGTAGCAGATGCGAGCTTCAACTGGAAGCCAGTGGAGTGTGCGGAGGAGCGGGGTGACCTGAGAGAACTTGGGAAGGTTGAACACCAGACGGGCTGCGGCATTCTGGATGAGTTGTAGGGGTTTAATGGCACAGGCAGGGAGCCCAGCCAACAGCGAGTTGCAGTAATCCAGACGGGAGATGACAAGGGCCTGGATTAGGACCTGTGCCGCTTCCTGTGTAAGGCAGGGTCATAGAAGGTTAGGATAATTAACGTGGCATGTTAGGAGAATGAGGTTAAGGTTAGGAAAAGGGTTCGCTAAAATGCTACAGTTGTCAACAATCGACTCGTTGTGCAGCCCAATCAGCCTCTCAAAACAGTTGAGTGGCAACAAATCTGCCCAGTTAGCTGATTCGCTTTCCATACACCCACTTCTGTTGACAAGCCCACTTCATTTGAACAAACATTCTACATTACCACGGAAATGATTGCATCACAATACCAGGCAGCCATTGGGACTTTACCCATGAGTTCACCAGTCAAACAGCCAGGGTTAGGGGCTCCAGTCTCCATTCTATGCATTTGATTTCTACAGTTGCAACCCCACATAGGAGGATGTCAGTGTGATATTGTAACTAAGTCCTGCTGTATTTGTCCTCAGTGCTGTCTGTATGTCTGTCTCTCTATTCCTTAGTGATTACAAAGGGTGGACCTGTCTACACCATGCCGCGGCGGAGGGGTACACTCGGACCGTGAAGATCGTCCTGGCAACCAACATCAAACTACTGGACAAGCTGGACGAGGATGGGGTTCGGACAACCTTTATGTTTCATTCAGACTACCTTTATGTTTCATTCAGACAACCTTTATGTTTCATTCGGACAACCTTTATGTTTCATTCAGACCACCATTATGTTTCATTCAGACAACCTTTATGTTTCATTCAGACCACATTTATGTTTCATTCAGACCACCTTTATGTTTCATTCAGACAACCATTATGTTTCATTCAGACCACCTTTATGTTTCATTCAGACAACCATTATGTTTCATTCAGACAACCTTTATGTTTCATTCGGACAACCTTTATGTTTCATTCGGACAACCTTTATGTTTCATTCGGACAACCTTTATGTTTCATTCAGACAACCTTTATGTTTCATTCAGACAACCTTTATGGTTCATTCGGACAACCTTTATGTTTCATTCAGACAACCTTTATGTTTCATTCAGACAACCTTTATGTTTCATTCAGACCACCTTTATGTTTCATTCAGACAACCTTTATGTTTCATTCAGACAACCATTATGTTTCATTCAGACCACCTTTATGTTTCATTCGGACAACCATTATGTTTCATTCAGACCACCTTTATGTTTCATTCAGACCACCTTTATGTTTCATTCGGACAACCTTTATGTTTCATTCAGACCACCTTTATGTTTCATTCAGACAACCTTTATGTTTCATTCGGACAACCTTTATGTTTCATTCAGACCACCATTATGTTTCATTCAGACAACCTTTATGTTTCATTCAGACCACCTTTATGTTTCATTCAGACCACCTTTATGTTTCATTCAGACAACCATTATGTTTCATTCAGACCACCTTTATGTTTCATTCAGACAACCTTTATGTTTCATTCAGACCACCTTTATGTTTCATTCAGACAACCTTTATGTTTCATTCAGACAACCTTTATGTTTCATTCAGACCACCTTTATGTTTCATTCAGACCACCTTTATGTTTCATTCAGACAACCATTATGTTTCATTCAGACCATCTTTATGTTTCATTCAGACAACCTTTATGTTTCATTCAGACCACCTTTATGTTTCATTCAGACCACCTTTATGTTCCATTCAGACAACCATTATGTTTCATTCAGACCACCTTTATGTTTCATTCAGACAACCATTATGTTTCATTCAGACAACCTTTATGTTTCATTCGGACAACCTTTATGTTTCATTCGGACAACCTTTATGTTTCATTCGGACAACCTTTATGTTTCATTCAGACAACCATTATGTTTCATTCGGACAACCTTTATGTTTCATTCGGACAACCTTTATGTTTCATTCGGACAACCTTTATGTTTCATTCGGACAACCTTTATGTTTCATTCAGACAACCTTTATGTTTCATTCAGACCACCTTTATGTTTCATTCAGACAACCTTTATGTTTCATTCAGACAACCTTTATGTTTCATTCAGACAACCTTTATGTTTCATTCAGACCACCTTTATGTTTCATTCAGACAACCTTTATGTTTCATTCAGACAACCATTATGTTTCATTCAGACCACCTTTATGTTTCATTCGGACAACCATTATGTTTCATTCAGACCACCTTTATGTTTCATTCAGACCACCTTTATGTTTCATTCGGACAACCTTTATGTTTCATTCGGACAACCTTTATGTTTCATTCGGACAACCTTTATGTTTCATTCAGACAACCTTTATGTTTCATTCAGACAACCTTTATGTTTCATTCGGACAACCTTTATGTTTCATTCAGACAACCTTTATGTTTCATTCAGACAACCTTTATGTTTCATTCAGACAACCTTTATGTTTCATTCAGACCACCTTTATGTTTCATTCAGACAACCATTATGTTTCATTCAGACAACCTTTATGTTTCATTCGGACAACCTTTATGTTTCATTCGGACAACCTTTATGTTTCATTCGGACAACCTTTATGTTTCATTCGGACAACCTTTATGTTTCATTCAGACAACCTTTATGTTTCATTCGGACAACCTTTATGTTTCATTCAGACAACCTTTATGTTTCATTCAGACAACCTTTATGTTTCATTCAGACCACCTTTTTGTTTCATTCAGACAACCTTTATGTTTCATTCAGACAACCATTATGTTTCATTCAGACCACCTTTATGTTTCATTCGGACAACCATTATGTTTCATTCAGACCACCTTTATGTTTCATTCAGACCACCTTTATGTTTCATTCGGACAACCTTTATGTTTCATTCAGACCACCTTTATGTTTCATTCAGACAACCTTTATGTTTCATTCAGACCACCTTTATGTTTCATTCAGACAACCTTTATGTTTCATTCAGACAACCTTTATGTTTCATTCAGACCACCTTTATGTTTCATTCAGACCACCTTTATGTTTCATTCAGACAACCATTATGTTTCATTCAGACAACCATTATGTTTCATTCAGACAACCTTTATGTTTCATTCAGACAACCTTTATGTTTCATTCAGACAACCTTTATGTTTCATTCAGACAACCTTTATGTTTCATTCAGACAACCTTTATGTTTCATTCGGACAACCTTTATGTTTCATTCAGACAACCTTTATGTTTCATTCGGACAACCTTTATGTTTCATTCAGACAACCATTATGTTTCATTCAGACAACCTTTATGTTTCATTCAGACAACCGTTATGTTTCATTCAGACAACCTTTATGTTTCATTCAGACAACCTTTATGTTTCAGTGGCGCAGTGGTCTAAGGCAATGCATCACTGTGCCACTAGATCCTGGTTCGAATCCAGGCTCTGTCGCAGCCGGCCGCGACCGGGAGACTCATGGGCGGCGCACAATTGGCCCAGCGTCGTCCAGGGTAGGGGAGGGAATGGCCGGCAGGGATGTAGCTCAGTTCGTTTCCCACGGGGGGCCAGTATAAAAAAATATGTATTCACTAACTGTGAGTCGCTCTGGATAAGAGCGTCTGCTAAATGACTAAAATGTAATTGTGTGTTTTGCAAAGTTCAGGACAAAACTATTTAGCATACGTAATTCCGTTTTTAACCACCATGTATACAAAATAAAACAAAACAATCATGATATGTAGCCTAGCCTGACATTCTAACAGCAATAAGCACCCTCTTTGGAAACAAAACTATTCTTCACACACTTCTTAATGAATGAATGGATAAACGTGCCTGGTGATTGTGTTGGTTTGGTGATGATTTGAATTCACAAATGGTGTTGTTGTTGTTGTTGTGATCAGAGCACTGCGCTGCACGTGGCAGCCAGGGAGGGCCATGTGGCTGCAGTCTCACTGCTGCTGCGGAGAGGGGCGGAGATCAGCCTCAACAAGAACCACGCCTCCTTCTTCCACGAAGCACTGCAACATAGGAGGAAGGACGTGGTTAACTCCATCATAGACAGTGACAGGTCGGTCCAGAAGACAAAATACTCTATCGATCCAGTCCACGGAAATTATTTATAATGTTCTTGGGTCCTTCCAGATAAAGATATGTTCATGTGTATGTGTTTGCTGTTTGTGTATTACAGATGTACTCACATCCTGAGGACGTTCAAACATGAAGCTGGCCAACGTTGTCCAGTGTTGGACCTGGTTGACTTGCTGCCAGAGTCTTGCAAGGTTTGCTCCGACTTTCTTGGTAAAATAGGGGTTAGTGATGATACGTTCGAGCATCGACTTTTTTAGGTAGGTGAAGGAAGAAAATATATTGAGAAAAGAGAGCAACGTAGCAATATGCCTACTGTATGTAGTTATCATGGGTGTCCTGAGAACAAATATATTAGATCCCCATGTCATTGCTGAAAACTAGAAGTTCAAGTTCTCAGTCAACTTACTTGATAAAATAAGGGTTCATGATAATATGCTTGTGCGTTGACTTTTGCAAATACATAAATGTGGAGGAAAATCCCAAGTGACCATTAGGTTAACCAGGTGATTAACCAGGCGATTAACCAGGTGATTAACCAGGTGATTAACCAGGTGATTTCACCTCATCTCCCTGTACCTGTTAAGCGCCTACTGGACCGCTGCATCAGAGAATCAGACGACGACATCAAAAGTCCTGATTACCACGTGAGTATATTCTACACATTTAATACCAGGGATGCAAAATGACAGTAACTTGAAAGAAATTCCCTGGTTTTCCAGAAATCCGGGTTGGAGGATTCCCTGTTTCCCCTGCCTATTCCCTCTAGATTCCGGGAATCTTCCAACCAGTATTTCATGGAAAACCTGAACAGTTTTGGGAAAGTGAATGGAATTTTGCAACCCTACTGTACGATTGCAGTTTGGACATTTCTTACAATTTGAAATGTTTTTTATTTTTTATTTTGTGTAGATCGAGTACAATTTCCAGTGGCTTCAGGCTCCAATAGCACTGAAGAAGCATGCGAAGATTAACAAAAGCCTGAAGATCCAGCCTCTGGCAACTCTGAATGTAAGAACAATACACGTACATTACACTATTTTACCTCAGCTTTACTGTAAAATCAAGCCTATACTGTTCAGAAACAGTGAGCTCCCGTGGCAGCGAGAGATCTAACGAGAACGAGTTTCACCTCGCTGTAAAACAGCCCGGTGAAGGTATATTAAGACAGAAATGTCGGGGGTACAAAAGATCCATTAACTGTTGGAAGCATCAAGATCACCAGTGTGCTGGAGTTTTCTTTTTAATTAAGAGAGAGATTATTATCCGATACAGTGATCCAAATAATCGCCAACCTGTTATTCTCTCTCTCAGGCCATGGTGAAATATAACCGCATAGAGCTCCTCTCACACCCCGTCTGCAAGAAATACCTGCAGATGAAGTGGTCAGTATTCAGAGTAATCTAGGACCCTGTTCCATATAGCAGGGGTCGGAACTGAAATTATTTTCCCAATCGTTTCGTTTTGAACAGAACCACCATTTTGTTCGTTCCTTTCCACTGTTCCGACCAGCAAAATAAAGTTATGAACTGGTTAGAACCCAAAAAAAAAAAGTACAGGTTTAAATCAGTCCTTTTTAATCTAGGAAATCATTTTTTAAAATTACATTTAGCTCATTAAACTACCTCAGCCAAGCTGGTTGTTTACATGCGTGATGGACAGACAAGTGTAGCCTATGGCGCAAGATGCGACTGACATTTTGAGGGTGGGTAGAGAGCGAGAGAGGGTTGAGGAGGAGGCTTGAAGCGCTGCGCATCTTGTTATGACATGCATTATCTGAATTAGGTCCACAGAATTATACCTTGGAGGAGCGGCTTCTATGGAGGAACTTTGAATGTCCTTTGAGCTAGCGAGCGAACAAGCTTGTGTGTGCAGAGCGGCACCAGAATTAAAAACACCTCTTACCTTTTTGTAGTTAATAAACTAGGACTATAGTATCCTTAACTAGCATTGAAAAAGTTAATCCCATTCTTCTCTAGCCAATAAAACATCTCCACATCTTCTGAATCACGATTATAACGTCAGTACAGTAGCCTATGCTTCGGAGGGGGGAGGGGCAGTTAGCCTAAACACGCACACACTGGCAAAGATTTTCAATTTGCAGACACTGGTTTTGCATAGGCGCTTTATTTCAATTTTTTGCGTGACTTTATGCCTGGAACGTTTTATTTATTTAGTATTTAACCTTTATTTAACTAGGCAAGTCAGTTAAGAACAAATTCTTATTTACACTGACGGCCTCCAAGAGGCAAAAGGCCTCCTGAGGGACGAAGGCTGGGATAAAAAAATAAAAAAGTAGGACAAAACACACATCACAGCAAGAGAGACGCCACAACACTACATAAAGAGAGACACCACAACACTACATAAAGAGAGACACCACAACACTACATAAAGAGAGACACCACAACACTACATAAAGAGAGACACCACAACACTACATAAAGAGAGACACCACAACACTACATAAAGAGAGACACCACAACACTACATAAAGAGAGACACCACAACACCACATAAAGAGAGACACCACAACACTACATAAAGAGAGACGCCACAACACTACATAAAGAGAGACGCCACAACACTACATAAAGAGAGACACCACAACACCACATAAAGAGAGACACCACAACACTACATAAAGAGAGACACCACAACACTACATAAAGAGAGACACCACAACACTACATAAAGAGAGACACCACAACACTACATAAAGAGAGACACCACAACACTACATAAAGAGAGACACCACAACACTACATAAAGAGACACCACAACACTACATAAAGAGAGACACCACAACACTACATAAAGAGAGACGCCACAACACTACATAAAGAGAGACGCCACAACACTACATAAAGAGAGACGCCACAACACTACATAAAGAGAGACGCCACAACACTACATAAAGAGAGACACCACAACACTACATAAAGAGAGACACCACAACACTACATAAAGAGAGACACCACAACACTACATAAAGAGAGACACCACAACACTACATAAAGAGAGACA
Source organism: Coregonus lavaretus (assembly GCF_964263955.1). Lineage (NCBI taxonomy): Eukaryota > Metazoa > Chordata > Actinopteri > Salmoniformes > Salmonidae > Coregonus > Coregonus lavaretus. Next base: position 10,092 of record NC_140021.1, read on the forward strand.
CCACAACACTACATAAAGAGACACCACAACACTACATAAAGAGAGACACCACAACACTACATAAAGAGAGACGCCACAACACTACATAAAGAGAGACGCCACAACACTACATAAAGAGAGACGCCACAACACAACATAAAGAGAGACGCCACAACACTACATAAAGAGAGACACCACAACACTACATAAAGAGAGACGCCACAACACTACATAAAGAGAGACACCACAACACTACATAAAGAGAGACGCCACAACACTACATAAAGAGAGACGCCACAACACTACATAAAGAGAGACGCCACAACACTACATAAAGAGAGACGCCACAACACTACATAAAGAGAGACACCACAACACTACATAAAGAGAGACACGACAACACTACATAAAGAGAGACACCACAACACTACATAAAGAGAGACACCACAACACTACATAAAGAGAGACACCACAACACTACATAAAGAGAGACACCACAACACTACATAAAGAGAGACACCACAACACTACATAAAGAGACACCACAACACTACATAAAGAGAGACACCACAACACTACATAAAGAGAGACACCACAACACTACATAAAGAGAGACACCACAACACTACATAAAGAGAGACACCACAACACTACATAAAGAGAGACACCACAACACTACATAAAGAGAGACACCACAACACTACATAAAGAGAGACACCACAACACTACATAAAGAGACACCACAACACTACATAAAGAGAGACACCACAACACTACATAAAGAGAGACACCACAACACTACATAAAGAGAGACACCACAACACTACATAAAGAGACACCACAACACTACATAAAGAGAGACACCACAACACTACATAAAGAGAGACACCACAACACTACATAAAGAGAGACCTAAGACAACAACATGGTAGCAATACAACATGACAGCAGCACGACATGGTAGCAGCACGACATGGTAGCAGCATGACATGGTAGCAGCACAAAACATGGTACAAACATTAGAGAATGTTATTGACCGGTTCCAATGCTTTTAAAATAACGTTTCTGTTCCGGAACAGTATGGATCACTTTCGTTCCAGGTTTCGTTCCTTGAAAAATGTTGTTATTTTTCCGGTTTTCGGTTCTGTTCCCTGAACCGGTTCCAACCCTTGCTATACAGTACACTGATTTTTGACCAGGGCCCATTAGGCTTTTATGATTCTTCTGTTCCCAACTGCAGGGTGGCCTACGGGAGCGCTGCTCACCTTCTGAACCTGTTCGTGTACCTGCTTGGCCTGCTTCCTCTCACCCACCTCATAGTGAGCCTGAGACTGGACTACACCGGCCCTGACAACACCACATCTGTCGCCATGGTGCCCATTTCCTTCAGAGAGGTACCGTACGCTGATACTCGCTGCATGGCTGTCAGATTCCAGGTGCTGTGGGCTCCGCTGTAATGGTATGCGTGTGTGTCAATTGTAATGAAAGGAGCAGATGCTTTGTGTTAACAAACAAAAGAAAGCGAGTGCATGGGGGAGACCTTGCCAAAAATGGATTGGCTAGTGAATAACACAACCTGTATCAATTTACTAGTGGAAATAAAAATGACCTGATTCTCACAATCGGCCTTAGTAAAGGTCTAGTGGTCAAACAGTTCAATGGAGGTGATTTGCATTATGCATTCGCTTGTATATTGTATATAAACAACACACTGTTGTAGAACAGGGTTTCCCAAACTTGGTCCTGGGGACCCAGAGGGTTGCACATTTTCGATGTTTACCCCGGCACTACACATCTGATTCGCTGAACGTTGCATCTGAACGCTGCTATAGAAAGACAGATTCCGTTTAGTCAAGGTTACAGGTTATTGAGGCGATTCGTACAGTACATTACAACTGTCCCTATGTATTGCACTATATAGGGAATAGGGTGCCATTCTCTGGTCTAAAGTAGTGCACTATATAGGGAATAGGGTGCCATTCTCTGGTCTAAAGTAGTGCACTATATAGGGAATAGGGTGCCATTCTCTGGTCTAAAGTAGTGCACTATATAGGGAATAGGGTGCCATTTGGGATGCAACCCGAAGGTCTCTGGTCAGGGCCCGCAGGTCTCTGGTCAGGGCCCGCAGGTCTCTGGTCAGGGCCCGCAGGTCTCTGGTCAGGGCCCGCAGGTCTCTGGTCAGGGCACGCAGGTCTCTGGTCAGGGCCCGCAGGTCTCTGGTCAGTGCACTATATAGTGAATAGGGTGCCGTTAAGGACACAGCCAGTTTGCCTTTGACAAGTTTGTACTTTTCCACCTAAAATATTTGTGATTATTGTATATCATTATTTTATGTAGCCGACTGCCACAGCAGCAGAGAGTTAGAGTCAGTTCATATGCATTGTCGCTGAAGTGCTTGCTACACACATGCAGTAATGTAAGGTTTGCTGCAGTAGTTTGTACATCGTATTTACTATTTCTAATTGCTACTAACCATCTTTTGCATCTCTATGTATCTTTTACCGGAAAACGGTTACATTTTTTTATTTATTATTTTACCTTTATTTAACTAGGCAAGTCAGTTAAGAACAAATTCTTATTTACAATGACGGCCTACACCGGCCAAACCCGGACGACGCTGGGCCAATTGTGCGCCGCCCTATGGGACTCCCAATCACGGCCGGTTGTGATACAGCCTGGAATCGAACCAGGGGATCTGTAGTGACGCCTCAAGCACTGAGATGCAGTGCCTTAGACCGCTGCGCCACTCGGGAGCCTTCTTCCCTTGATTTCCTTTATAAAGTGCAGCCAGGGATCGAACACCAGCCTGCTCCTACAACCGTCTCTGTTTCCACTTTGTATAACTAACTTTACCTGCGATATTCCTAACTCTATCAACTTTCGCACCAGCTCCTTCTCCCACCAAATAAAACTGACGTCAAGCTCCATTTAAGGGCATATTGTGACCAGAGTGTACCCCACGAGGGCACACATGCGCAGTTGTTACCCATCTCCACTGCTGTGGCAGTCAGCTACATAAAATAATTATATAAAATAATCGCAAATGTTTTAGGTGGAAAAGTACACATTTCCTGACTCAAAACCCATAGTACAAAAATAGCTAAGTCGGCCGCAAGCTTTCAATAAAACAATGAATTTGTCCACAGTCGCGGATTTGTGAATCATGCATTCACTGACAACGGAGCAGAGCGGGGTCCTGCATCCAGCAATGTCATGAGTCACATGACCCGTTTTTGCAGCTGTCTCAGTTCTGCACTCCAGGGAGAGAGAGAGGGGGAGGGGGCAAACTCATACTGAACTAGTTTCAATACATGGAATCACTTGGGAGTTTAGGTATTTTGGGTAAACTTCTCCTTTAAATCTGAAGACCTTTGACCTTTGTTGACCTTTTCCCCACAGCAAGGCTCCTTCCTGTTCAGCTGCATGGTGATGGTGCTGGTGATGAACATTTATTCCATGGGGAAGGAAGTGATGCAGATGTACCACCAGGTAGACCTCCATTTACATCTCCAGGCAGACATACAGACCATCGCTGTTGATGGATCAGGGGATCTCTTATTTAGACCTGTGACCACAGTAAAGATGTGCAAAAGACGAACGTTTACAACTGCAATGATACAGGTTACTGGTGCCAGTTACTGCCTGTAACTTGCTAGTTGCTATTTATTGGTGGTGTCAAGAACATTGTAGGGCTTTTATGCAGAAGGCGCTGGTTAAACAGTGGACTATTGTCAGTTCTTCCGTGTGTGATCAATTGGGCTAATACAAAAGCAACAATCTTTGCAGTAGGCTTCATAATTTGAATACTCACTCAGCTCAAGTAAAGTTTTGTCAGTCTTGCATTAAAGTCAATTGGAGGCTCGTTCTAAAATGAGAGTTCCAGCCGTGTACCTGACACTCATGTTTTCTCTCCATAGCGTTTGAGTTACTTCAAGGACCCCTTTAACTGTCAGGACTGGGTGGTGGCGGCCATCTTCTCTCTTCTCTTCGTCATCCCCCTGTACTTCAACGCTGAGGGGTCCTGGCACTGGCAGGCTGGGGCAATGGCAGTCTTTCAATCCTGGATTAGCTTCCTCCTCTATCTGCAAAGGTATTTACCAACTGTCCAAAAACAATGTAGCTGACTTTTCCTCGGTCTAGACTCTAGACTGACAATAATGTTTATTTTTATTTTTTGACTGTCGTTTTTTTGACTATTGTAAGTGGTGCACAAATCAATGGAGTTACTTGATTGATTGGTTGACATATCAAATGTTTTTAAAATCCTTCCTGCGTTTACTCTGTCCAGGTTTGAACACTTTGGGATCTACGTGGTGATGTTTAACGAGATTGCGAAGACATTGTGGAAAATCCTACTGCTGTTCCTCTTTCTGATGCTGGCTTTCGCCTTGGTCTTCCACGCCCTCATGCTCAACCAGGTGAGAAGAGACATCAGAAACACTGGTCCCACTTTAAATGACACAACGTTTTTTTAAAGGTCAACTGCCCTTGACAACCAACTTCTCCTTTTTGATAACGGCCTCGATGTGGCATCGATATGAGTCAGAAACATTTATTCTAGTGTCAAAAATTGACTAAAAAAGTGTAATAGGATAATTTTGGTCATTAAGTCAGCCTCGTCCAAAACAGAGTTTTGTAAGTGAGTTCATCACGACTTACTGGAGGGTTTGGGATTACTTACATACCCACTTTTGCCAACGATGACCAATTGCCAAGAGACAACACGTTGTCAAGTCTGCATAGGGGTGCAACGCACGCATATTCTCTCGGCAAATGGTCCTCTGTAGCTCAGCTGGTAGAGCACGGCGCTTGTAACGCCAAGGTAGTGGGTTCGATCCCCGGGACCACCCATACACAAAAAAAAAAATGGATGCACGCATGACTGTAAGTCGCTTTGGATAAAAGCGTCTGCTAAATGGCATATTATATTATTAAATAAGAGTGAAAATGGGCTTCCATAAACTTGGTGGAAACTTCCAATGCATTTCAACAATGTTGCCAGATGGCCAGTAATGGATTACATCCGACACGGTCAGTTCTGCTGCCTGTCAACCGTCAAGTTGTTATACAACATTTGATAATGCCAGCGAGCCAAGCTAGCTATGATACCACAGATGAAAGGAGAATGATACTGTAGCTATCTAAATACATCAAGCTAACATGTAATGTGATTTAGAATGTCAGAGGAAGATGTGCTTAGCTCACATTAGCTAGATGCCATGCTAACAACAGCTAACTGTAGCCCATTGGCATTTAGAGTCAATACAGGTCAGGCACTTGGATACTATATAGATTGCAAGCTAATCATAGGATGTAGCCAGCTTGCTTTCAATCATTTTTCAACTCGAACTGGCTAGCTAATGTTAGAAAGTTATTTTTCTCGCTAAATGTTTATTGAGTGATTATATATTTGATTTCATTCACAGGCTATGTACGGAACCTGGTGGGAACCCCTCTAGCATATCAGGAGCTGCCCCAGAAGACTGAGGCAGTAACCAGACACCAGACCCGCTTCAGAGTACTGGAGGACACCTGAATCAGGTTGGTCACATTTTGATCTGGTCAATGGTCAAAATACTATCTGTCCTGGAAATTACCTAACCGCCACTGATAATGTAATCAGTGCTGTGTGTGTGTATATGTGTGTCTTTGTATCTTGTAAGGAGGTGCCCCCTTCCACTGTGCCAATGGACAACTCCAAGGCAGAGTGAGTTATGCCAACCAGTCAGTGCCATGCTGGCACGTGTCCCTTGTGAATTAGCTGTGAATCAGGATCTCTGTTCAACCGTGTATTTACTGTTGGTCTCCATGACTGTATGGTGACAGCTGGGTCGGATATATGAGGCTCCTTCATGACCAGTATCTGCCGTGACGAAAGGGGCCTGAAGCTGATCTATGCTTCCATGCCCACCAGGCGAACACTTCAGAAGGGACAAAAGGCGATTACTAATAAGCCGTGTTGTGTTGGAGACCACCTAAAGCGAGACCGATTCAAGACCAAGACCGGAGGGAGGGGGAGGGGGGGGGGGGGACTAAGTCAAGACCGAGAGGGGGACGAGACGTCTGAGACCGAGTCAAGACCGAGAATAGAAAAATGCGAGTCCAATTCAAGACCATGACTGTAATTTTGTAAAATCGTCACCATAATAAATGTTCAAAATGTCCAGTATTTCTGTGTCCATATTTCAGAAGAACATTTGGATTCTTTAGACATTCAGAATGGTAAAATAATGCATGCGGAGGGTAAATTGAGCCACTACAAGTTGTTACTAACCCAAACACAGTGGGGAACAAGGAGGGCCTTCTACACTTTCAGAGAAAGGCTAATGATTTATACAATTATACAAATTATTATATTATTTTCAATTATGTTTTGATTTAATCTCTTCAGTTTTTGTTAGAAAGGAAAAGGTTAACATTAAAGAGAAAACAAATATCCAATCAGGATTTTTCTTTGGAGGTCTCTGGGGAGATAAATCTAACTAGCTAAGTCAGCCATTGGCTAGGCCAACAGAAGCTTGATAGAAGGCATCTGTCATTCAACTGTTTTAGGGCAAAATGTTGGAGTGAGTGGAATCAGCCAATCACATTGACTTGAAATGGCCAACATTTCGAAAGGCCAACAGGTCACTGTGCAATAGAGAGCAGTAGTTTTCCCACGGTCTAGCTAGCTGGCTTTTGATGTAAGCTAGTTTACAGCAGCTGCAGCAGGTGTTATCGAAGAGGATGTTGTTGCTAATTTGTTAGCTTCTCCCTTTTCAAGAATAACTTCAGCAAGAAGTTAAGTTTCAAATGATCATCATCTGGTGAGTGGAACTTTGTTTTTTATTGCAGCTCGCATTGCTGTTGTTAGCCATCTCTTTGAAAATAACTTGTGTGTGAAACATTGTTGCATTTAAACTTCAGATCACCGGTTACTTTGTGTGCTAAACGTGAAATGTGTTTTTGGGAAGTAATAGCTGTTTCTATTGGGAAATGTTTAGCCTAATGGTTGTGTTTTTGTATTCTTGTGATTGGGATCCACTGGCTTATTATGTCTGAGTTGATGGACTGCTGTCTTTCCATCGGCCCTTTGCCTGGAGAAGTGGATCCTGTGTGAAGGAAACACGCCCTATGTGAAAAATCTTGTTTTCCTATAGATTTTTCAGATATTCTCCAAACACTTTTTCAAATAAAGAAAATGACAAAGATGTTTTAAATCCACAACAAGCTTAAACCACATCAGGAGATCATTTTTGATCTGATGTTTTAAATCCACAACTAGCTTAAACCACATCGGGAGACCATTTTTGATGTGATGTTTTAAATCCACAACAAGCTTAAACCACATCAGGAGTTCAATAAATTGTGACAATAAAATAACAACAAAACGTATAAGCAGTAGAATGGCAAAAGTCTTACTAGACTTGATAAATATCCATCAAACAGGGTTTATTAAAAATAGACACTTACAAACAAATAAAAGAACATGTTTCAGTTTAATACAATATGCAAAAAAAATCTAGATTTATCAATAATGGCTGTTGATGCCGAAAAGGCTTTCGACCATCTTGAATGGCCTTTTCTATTCAAAACTTTGGAAGCTTTCAACATTCCAACTGAAATAATAAATGTAAAACAAATATTTTGTGTTAATGTCCTAAAGCTAAAATATACACAAATAATACATTATCTGATGAAATTGCTTTAGAAAGGGGCACAAGACAGAGATGTCCCCTCTCCCCCTCCTATTTGCCCTGGCAATTGTACCGCTTGCAGAAATAATTAGACAGGAGTCAAACGTAACAGAAATCATTATTGGTAAACATTAATCTAAACTAAACTTATTTGCAGATGATCTCCTGATATACCTGACCAATATTGAAAACTCAATGCCCCCTCTGCTAAAGATATTTTCAGAATACTCTAAAATCTCAGGATATAAAATGAATGTGGGAAAAAATGAAATAATGGCAATAGGAAAATATAAATAATAACTCATCTGATGATCTACAGATATCCTTAAGTGGACCACAACAAATATTAAATACTAAGAATACTTAATACAGTGGGGGAAAAAAGTATTTAGTCAGCCACCAATTGTGCAAGTTCTCCCACTTAAAAAGATGAGAGAGGCCTGTAATTTTCATCATAGGTACACGTCAACTATGACAGACAAACTGAGAAAAAAATATCCAGAAAATCACATTGTAGGATTTTTAATGAATTTATTTGCAAATTATGGTGGAAAATAAGTATTTGGTCAATAACAAAAGTTTCTCAATACTTTGTTATATACCCTTTGTTGGCAATGACACAAGTCAAACGTTTTCTGTAAGTCTTCAAGGTTTTCACACACTGTTGCTGGTATTTTGGCCCATTCCTCCATGCAGATCTACTCTAGAGCAGTGATGTTTTGGGGCTGTCGCTGGGCAACACGGACTTTCAACTCCCTCCAAAGATTTTCTATGGGGTTGAGATCTGGAGACTGGCTAGGCCACTCCAGGACCTTGAAATGCTTCTTACGAAGCCACTCCTTCGTTGCCCGGGCGGTGTGTTTGGGATCATTGTCATTCTGAAAGACCCAGCCACGTTTCATCTTCAATGCCCTTGCTGATGGAAGGAGGTTTTCACTCAAAATCTCACGATACATGGCCCCATTCATTCTTTCCTTTACACGGATCAGTCGTCCTGGTCCCTTTGCAGAAAAACAGCCCCAAAGCATGATGTTTCCACCCCCATGCTTCACAGTAGGTATGGTGTTCTTTGGATGCAACTCAGCATTCTTTGTCCTCCAAACACGACAAGTTGAGTTTTTACCAAAAAGTTCTATTTTGGTTTCATCTGACCATATGACATTCTCCCAATCCTCTTCTGGATCATCCAAATGCACTCTATCAAACTTCAGACGGGCCTGGACATGTACTGGCTTAAGCAGGGGGACACGTCTTGCACTGCAGGATTTGAGTCCCTGGCGGCGTAGTGTGTTACTGATGGTAGGCTTTGTTACTTTGGTCCCAGCTCTCTGCAGGTCATTCACTAGGTCCCCCCGTGTGGTTCTGAGATTTTTGCTCACCATTCTTGTGATCATTTTGACCCCACGGGGTGAGATCTTGCGTGGAGCCCCAGATCGAGGGAGATTATCAGTGGTCTTGTATGTCTTCCATTTCCTAATAATTGCTCCCACAGTTGATTTATTCAAACCAAGCTGCTTACCTATTGCAGATTCAGTCTTCCCAGCCTGGTGCAGGTCTACAATGTTGTTTCTGGTGTCCTTTGACAGCTCTTTGGTCTTGGCCATAGTGGAGTTTGGAGTGTGACTGTTTGAGGTTGTGGACAGGTGTCTTTTATATTGATAACAAGTTCAAACAGATGCCATTAATACAGGTAACGAGTGGAGGACAGAGGAGCCTCTTAAAGAAGAAGTTACAGGTCTGTGAGAGCCAGAAATCTTGCTTGTTTGTAGGTGACCAAATAATTATTTTCCATTATTGTGATTTTGTGATATTGTGATTTATTGTGATTTTCTGGAAAAAAAATTCTCAATATGTCTGTCATAGTTGACGTGTACCTATGATGAAAATGACAGGCCTCTCTCATCTTTTTAAGTGGGAGAACTTGCACAATTGGTGGCTGACTAAATACTTTTTTCCCCCACTGTAAGTGACAACAAGATATATATAAAGATAATAAATAATAATAATAATTAATAAATCTTACAGCTAGAATAAACCTCTTTAGAATGGCATGGCTACCAAAGTTTTTGTATTTATTTTAGGTAATACCAATTACCGCATCGAAGACATTCTTTAAACAAGTATACTCGGTGATAACTTACTTTATATGGGCAAATAAAATTCATAGAATAAAAATAAAAGTCTGAGGGTGATTTTTAACCTTCCACCCTTGGTATTGTATCAACTCGCTACCCAAGGCTTTTACTTGTGACATATAGTTAAATCCACTAAAGAGGAACAATGGGTAACATATTGAAGATGCGCATGCTCATCCCCAGTATCTTTTTACGTGTCTATTTTCAAAAGATAAAGCTTAGAACATTAACAACTTCACAGTTAAGAACACATTAACAATATGGAAGATAATGAAACATATTCTACAAGAACCAAAATCACTCCCTTAAAACACAACCTTATGGAACAATCCTTGGATAGTTTTTCAGAATTCACTGATAAATTGGTCCACGTGGAAAACTAAAGACATAGAAACCGTATATGACTTGCTAACAGGAAATATATTTATTTCCATGACAGAATTAAAAAGTAATTTTGGACTGACCAATGTAGATAGTTTCAAATAAAACTTAACAGTTACATATCACATTATTTCTATTTGAAATCTTTTGAACATCATAGCAACCTTGAGGGAATCCTATTTGAGTCAGAAAAGGATGCTCATATGATAGGGAAAATATACAAAACCTTGCAGACAGCATATCCAACTGACAATCTCTTAAAAAAAAAAAATATATATATATATATATATATATAACTATTGGAACCAAGACTTAAAAAGAACTGATGGCACAAGATGGAGGGCATGTTGGAACATAACTAACTAAATTACAGTTAACTAAAATGTACGCTTAATCCAGTATAAACTACTGTATAGAATTTATTATACAAGATACAAAATTCACAATTTCTACAGCACAACGGCAGAGTCATGTCTTAAGTGTAAAACTAATAATGACTCAATAATCCATGCTTTCTGGGAATGCTATAAAGTCCAAACGTTATGGGCGGAGCTAGAAAGTTGGCTGTCAGAAGTACTACAATCCGTCTGTCTGCATATTTCAAGACATGGCACATGGGGGTGTAGTGAGATAACCAATCGGCTGGATGATTCTTTTCTCATCATTCAACTAGAAAAAACATATACTAAGAACTAGGAAATCAATCAATCTGCAATCATTAACACAATGATTTTATTATTTTAATATTGAAATAGCATGGGCGACCGAGGGAAAAAAACAATTGTACAATTTAAGGCCATGTGGCAAACAACAATGCAGACATTAGTTATGGAGCTGTGAGCATGTGGGTCTGGGCAGGGATGGGGGGTGTGAGCATGCAGGTCTGGGCAGGGATGGGGGGTGTGAGCATGCAGGTCTGGGCAGGTATGGGGGGTGTGAGCATGCAGGTCTGGGCAGGGATGGGGGGTGTGAGCATGCAGGTCTGGGCAGGGATGGGGGGTGTGAGCATGCAGGTCTGGGCAGATGAGATGTAGTCATTGTTTGTGTGTGTCTGTAAGTTGTTGTTCGTATGTATAAGTTTGTATATGGAGTAATAAAATTAAAATGGGAAAAAAAAGGAAAGAAGAAAAAATATATTGAAAGAAACAAAACTAAAATATTGACACCATACAGAAAGGTATGACGACTGACATGTTTGGCAAGATAGCCCCAGCACCACCAGACAACATGTCGATAGGGTACAATATCTGTATTGGCTGTGAATGACAAAAGATGAAATAAAAGTGTCATATTTGCACGTTGTTATATTAGAGGAACTCTGCTTCTACAGTGTTATGTGAAGTATGCTCTATTCTACACCTGGTACACTTGAAAGTTATCAAAACACTTTGTTTAGAATATCTACATAAGTTCAGCAATTTCATTCTCATATGTCCCTGCAGGCTACTCGGTATGAGAAGAGGGCCATACCTGCTGGACCCATGGGTAGAAGCAAAGCTCGGTCATATCCAGGAAGGAGTGTCGTGCACATTTATATTTACGTCATTTAGCAGACGCTCTTATCCAACCCCTCCTGCCACCTGACTGAACCTGTCCATAACATTTACATTTACATTTACGTCATTTAGCAGACGCTCTTATCCAGAGCGACTTACAAATTGGTGCATTCACCTTATAGCCAGTAGTACAACCACTTTACAATGTTTGTTTTTACTTTTTATTTTTTAGGGGGGGGGGGGGGGGGTAGAAGGATTACTTTATCCTATCCCAGGTATTCCTTAAAGAGGTGGGGTTTCAAATGTCTCCGGAAGGTGGTGAGTGACTCTGCTGTCCTGGCGTCGTGAGGGAGCTTGTTCCACCATTGGGGTGCATTACATTGATGGAATGGGACTTCATCACCCACTGGAGACTTGAAGACAGACGAATCCTTAGATTTTGGGCAGATAGACCATAGAAATCTAAATTCCATTCTAGTTCTGGTTAGACAGCTGAAGTTGTACTCTACACATAACATTATTTTTATTTGTTATGTAAAGTGTGGTATACGGTCTATAAGCACATCAATTAGATAGCTACAACAGAACATGTTTTGTCTTTAACGCAAACATCGATTTTAGTTGTATCTACACTCAAGCTGGGCGATGTTTGTGCAATGTCCACATGTAGCCTACACCTGTAAGGATATTAGTTCTGGGATTATGTCAACATGTAGCCTACACCTGTAAGGATATTAGTTCTGGGATTATGTCAACATGTAGCCTACACCTGTAAGGATATTAGTTCTGGTATTATGTCAACATGTAGCCTACACCTGTAGGGATATTAGTTCTGGGATTATGTCCACATGTAGCCTACACCTGTAAGGATATTCGTTCTGGGATTATGTCAACATGTAGCCTACACCTGTAAGGATATTAGTTCTGGGATTATGTCAACATGTAGCCTACACCTGTAAGGATATTAGTTCTGGGATTATGTCAACATGTAGCCTACACCTGTAGGGATATTAGTTCTGGGATTATGTCCACATGTAGCCTACACCTGTAAGGATATTAGTTCTGGAATTATGTCAACATGTTGCCTACACCTGTAAGGATATTAGTTCTAGGATTATGTCCTCATGTAGCCTGTAATCTGTAAGGATATTAGTTCTGGGATTATGTCAACATGTAGCCTACACCTGTAGGGATATTAGTTCTGGGATTATGTCCACATGTAGCCTACACCTGCAAGGATATTAGTTCTGGGATTATGTCCTCATGTAGCCTGTAACCTGTAAGGATATTAGTTCTGGGATTATGTCAACATGTAGCCTACACCTGTAAGGATATTAGTTCTGGGATTTGTCCCCCAGGACAGATCTAACAGCAGACGTGAGGAGAGACAAGAGCAGTTATAGAATATTGTGCAAGGTGTTGTAGAACGAGTGTCTTATGAAACTCATTCCAGTCACTAGCTCTTACTATCTAGCCTTAACTGATTAATATAGACATAGAAATATAATCTAGATAGGATCAGGGCTGTGGCGGTTAACGAAATTTCGTCAGCCGGTGATTTGTCAAGCAAATAACTGTCGGTCTCACGGTAATTGACGTTAATGAACATAAAAACATTTTAGCATCTCCTGGCTTCCACACACAGTCTACAAGCCATTGATGCAGACCTTTGGAACATCTACATTTAAAATAGTCTAATAAATCCATGTAATATAGCCTACACCTTCACAATAAATCCATTGTTTATTTTAGACAGGTCTAAAGAAGCATGATATGAAGTTAATGTAGTCCATTTCAGAAGAACAGAATAGCATACTCTTGAGTTGTCCTGATGTTAGTTCCTTATCTGGCTATGCGGTTAACAAAGAAATAGGTCCTCCTATATGCTTAATTTAGAGTTATTAATGTAACTTTAGTTGTTCTACAAACGTTGGGCTATATGTTTTGATTTTTAATACATTGTAAGACTGCATGATGCGACTTATGATCATTTGAAAAAAGTCACTTGAAAGGAATGAGCGCTGCTTTGTTTTTTTCCACAGGCTGAACACACTTTATCAGTCTCTCATTCACAACTTGACAAGCATAATGATGATGCCTCGAATTTCACGGTGGCGTCCCCTTTGTGTGGCCGTAATGCACCATAAAAGAATCCATGCCTTTTGCGGCCAGTGGCTGTTGTGCCCTTGGCCCGGAGTGCTGCGTTATCATAGGACGGCCAAGCTACGCTAGCTAGCTGCTGTCCGCTTGGATAAACACAAGGTCAGCGCAGGCTTTAGCCTACACCAGGGTTATTCAATTCCGGTCCTGGAGGGCCGAAACACTTCTGTTTTTTATTTCTACCTGGTAGTTAATTGCACTCACCTGGTGTCCCAGGTCTGAATTAGCCCCTGATTAGAAGGAGAGGATGAAAAACAGAGGTGTTTCAGCCCTCCAGGACCGGAATTGAAGAACCCTGGCCTACACATAGAACTGACCATGTTGAGATGGGCGAGTCAGTCAGGAGGGGAGAAGTCCTCAACTTCAAAACTTTGTTCTCTCCATAGCAAAGCTAGTTTAGCTTACCTGGCCGTATTACCTGGCCGTATTACCTGGCCGTATTACCTGGCCGTATTCACTACTGAATGGCAAAGACACACCCAAGAAACCCCCCACATCAAGCCACACCCACAAGACAACTCTTGTTTGCCTTCAGTCATGGCCGCTAGCATTTTCTTAATGAGCATGGATGGAAAAACAAATCAGGAAGTGCAGTCGCTCTTTAAGGCCTAATGACGCATTCATTAAACCCTTCATAAGGCCTACATAGTTCATTTTGTAATTTCATCAAATCAATGAAGATATCTGAGCTGGAAGTAAGACCTGCTTATGTTAAGTCCTCTGTCATCACATTTCTCTTGCTCTCTTTTGTTGTTTCAGAAAGAGTTTGAGCGACTGGACCTGTCTGTGGTCCAGATCTTTGTGATGATGGTCGGAGAACTGAATTACCAAAGCAACATTCTGGACAAATACCTAGACGACAAACTTCCATTTCCCTTCCTCACTTTCCATATGTTTGTGATGCTTGTTATCCTCATGCCCATCCTGCTGATGAACATGATGGTAAGCATCTCCATGACCTAAAGCGTGTCCAGCTCATTCACTGGAGGGACCAATGTCTCAGGGTTTTCACTCCTCCCGTGTACATGATTGGAACTCCCCTCACCTGGTTATTTAGGTCTTAATTAGACACAAATTGAAAAGAAATAACAAAAAACAGCACACACACGGCCCCCCTCCATGGAATGACCTTGACACCCCTGGTCCATCTCAACAGTCCAAAATGGCTTCCCTCTCCTTGTCTCCTTTCCTGTTGACGAATGGAAGGAAGGATGAGGCGAGAAAGCCACTTCAGATTATTGAAATGCAGCCTCACATTTCACAGGAAAGAGGGTTCTTATTTGGTTGTGTTGTAGGCAGGTCTATTGGGATGTCTTATCCTGGAGGCAAAACTGAGCTATTTCCACTAGATGGGTCAGCTGCAAAGTCAAAATTGGATATATTGTAAAAATTCATGAAAACAAAAACTAGCTTTTTGGTCTTCATTTAAGGTTAGGGTTAGGCATTAGGGTTAGCAGTGTGGTTAGGGTTAGGGTTAGGTTTGTATGACTTTGTGGCTGTGCCAGCTAATGACCACTCTGCAGAGCTGCCTCCATAAACAAGATTCATGACTAAAAACGCTAACCTACGTGTTGTAGATCGGTTTTGCGGTCGGAGACATCGCTGAGGTACAGAGAACCGCAGCTCTGAAGAGAATAGCCAGGCAGGTATGTAGCTGACCCTCAGTCCTTTTATTAAGATAAAATTACACACAGAATACATAACATCTAATGGATTCTTGTTCAGTGTGTTGCATCTTTCCTCAAAGTCCTCATTTTATCAAATCCCTTTAGATGTTCTTCACTGACGTGTATTGTAGTATTGTAAAGTTGTTCTGATGGGGTCAATATCACTTCATCATACTGTAGCTAATTATAGACTTCAAAATATTCCTTAACCTTTCTTCAATATAACAAAATGCCATTCTTCCTGATTTTGTTGACTGAAGGCGTTGATGTATTTATGTCAGATTGAGCTCCACACCAATCTGGAGGAAAAGATGCCATACTGGTTGTTGAAGAGAGTGGACCAGTCATTCATCACCATCTACCCCAATCACAAGTGCTCCAAGTTGGGTATGGCTCCTGGTTAGGGTTTCAAAACGCTGGTAACTTACCCAAAATTCCCAGGTTTTCCAGAAAACCTGGTTAAAACATTCGAGGAATCAGGAGGGAACAAGCAGGATTCTTCAACCAGGATTTTGGTCAAGTTACCGTCATTCTGCAACCCTATTACCTGGTGCTTACCAGTGATGTGGTGGAAAGAAAAAGGTTGGTAGGAATAAATGCTGATCACCGTTTGAGGTGAATAAAGCAATGCTCCCTGTCTTTTCAATGCATTTTTACGCTCGCACAAAATACAAAAAATTGTGTAAACAGCGTTCACCATCCCAGTGTGGAAACTAAAACAGTGTTCACCCTCTACCAACATAAGTGAATGGTGTGTAGATTGATGTCACCCTCCAATATCCCACTATAGGTGAATGGTGTGTAGATTGATGTCGATTGGTGTCTATGTCAATATAGAGATAGAGGTTGGTATATATATATACAGTATACTGTATATAGTGTATATATAAGACTTACTGTGCTCAATCTCTATGCTAAATAATAACAGAACTGTGTAGAAGGCAGGGTTTGGAGTGATCAATGGTTCCTTGTTCTTTTTTCAAAAGGCCTCAATACTTAATTATTTCTGGAGTCAAGGAGAAGCAAACGAAGTGCGTACTCGTCTAATGACCAACTCATCAAATTCAACCCCTGTCGAAGCTCAACTACGCAAACACAAGTACAGGTGAGTCGCACACACACACGATCAGAGATCTGGATTGTTTTGTATGGTGCGTCAGCAGCCTCTAGTGGTCTAATGTAAAAACCAGTGTCTCTCTTCGAGGTAGACTATAGCCACAGCACAGGTTGATTTGACCAAATGTTGCTTTTTATGTTTGACCTGTTTTTAAAAGCAACTCAGTTTGTAAGAAAGGGCATGTATGCTGTTAACACTAAGAGTATTGTAACTAAGCAGAGCAACAAGGAAAGCTTCCTTACTGTAACTAAGCAGAGCAACAAGGAAAGCTTCCTTACTGTAACTAAGCAGAGCAACAAGGAAAGCCTCCCTACTGTAACTAAGCAGAGCAACAAGGAAAGCCTCCCTACTGTAACTAAGCAGAGCAACAAGGAAAGCTTCCCTACTGTAACTAAGCAGAGCAACAAGGAAAGCTTCCTTACTGTAACTAAGCAGAGCAACAAGGAAAGCCTCCCTACTGTAACTAAGCAGAGCAACAAGGAAAGCCTCCCTACTGTAACTAAGCAGAGCAACAAGGAAAGCTTCCTTACTGTAACTAAGCAGAGCAACAAGGAAAGCCTCCCTACTGTAACTAAGCAGAGCAACAAGGAAAGCTTCCTTACTGTAACTAAGCAGAGCAACAAGGAAAGCTTCCTTACTGTAACTAAGCAGAGCAACAAGGAAAGCTTCCTTACTGTAACTAAGCAGAGCAGCAAGGAACGCTTCCTCACTGTAACTAAGCAGAGCAACAAGGAAAGCTTCCTTACTGTAACTAAGCAGAGCAACAAGGAAAGCTTCCTTACTGTAACTAAGCAGAGCAACAAGGAAAGCTTCCCTACTGTAACTAAGCAGAAACCTTGAGAAACCAGTCAGACTGCTAAAACCACACGTTTCTATATGTTCCAAACTGAAGGAGATACCCAATGTGTAAGTTTCTATGTTCAAAACCATATGTATATTTCCATATAATCCTATACAGACTAAAGGAGATATCCAGTGTGCTGGAGAAGCAGCACGACCTGATAAAGCTGATGATCCAGAAGATGGAGATCACCTCGGAGGCAGACGAACATGACGGGCCCACAGAGGTCAAAGGTAACAGGCAGAGGTCAAACTGGGGCCAAGCAAAGGGCTCCAACTGGATCCCGCTGATGAAGGTCCTCGAGCGCAAGAAAGTTTGAGTCCTTCACCTTACTGGTGACTAGGGTTGCAAAATTCCATTCGTCTGTTTTTCAGAAATCCTGGGTGGAAGATCCCCGGGATTTGAAGGGAATAAACAGGAAAATCAGAATCCTCCAACCAGGATTTGTGAAAACCAGGGGAATTTTGGGAAAGCCCAGAATTGCGCATCCTTATTGATGACCATCTGACAACTAAGATATTAATGCTAGTCAACATAAGCCATATTATTAAAGAATACTTAAAATACAGAAAATTGTCATCTTTATATATATACAATACTTGAACTGATATTGTTTTTAAAATGTACTGTAGAAAACTATGATTAGCATGAATGACTTATCAGTAGGGATACTAGTGCTGATGCACTTTTGATGATTAATTATGGAACTCTCTCTCTCTCTCTCTCTCTGCAAACGCTATACTTGTATTTTTCAATGCGTTGATAGATTTTTGTATGCATGTAAGAATAATTGCATGTGATTGAAATAATTTGAATATTCTCTGTATCTTTTATCTTATAGTCTGAAACGTATTGGAACTGAATGGTTGTATTTTGGATGGAACCAATAAAACAAAAATCAAACCATGCTTATATATGTGTGAGGAAATCACACGACAGAACTATTATCCACAAACTAGTCAGCAGCATAAACACATTTCTTATAGACCTAGTGTTGCAGAAATCTGATAACTTTTCCAAAATTTCCAGATTTGACAGAAATCCTGGTTGTAAGATTCCTGGAATCAGCATGGAATAAGCAAGAACTCTGGGAATCCTCCAACCATGATTTCTGGAAAACCTGGGAATTTTGGGAATTTTTGCAATCCTATAACACCCCAGAAACTTCCTCCAAAAGGGACAGGCCTTGGTTTTGTGTGTATAATGAGATTAGGGGGAAGCCCATGAGGAAGATATGGATATAGGTCAGCAGTCCTGTGTGACCGATGGGCCTTCTCCGGGCAGATTGAAAGAGGAAAGCCTTAAACCGATCCACACTAACCACAGCAGCCTTAAACAGATCCACACTAACCACAGCAGCCTTAAACCGATCCAAGCTAACCACAGCAGCCTTAAACCGATCCACACTAACCACAGCAGCCTTAAACCGATCCACACTAACCACAGCAGCCTTAAACCGATCCACACTAACCACAGCAGCCTTAAACCGATCCACACTAACCACAGCAGCCTTAAACCGATCCACACTAACCACAGCAGCCTTAAACCGATCCACACTAACCACAGCAGCCTTAAACCGATCCACACTAACCACAGCAGCCTTAAACCGATCCACACTAGCCACAGCAGCCTTAAACCGATCCACACTAACCACAGCAGCCTTAAACCGATCCACACTAACCACAGCAGCCTTAAACCGATCCACACTAACCACAACAGCCTTAAACCGATCCACACTAACCACAGCAGCCTTAAACCGATCCACACTAACCACAGCAGCCTTAAACCGATCCACACTAACCACAGCAGCCTTAAACCGATCCACACTAACCACAGCAGCCTTAAACCGATTCACACTAACCACAGCAGGAACACATTTACAATAACTCCTGAGAAGAGTATCTCTCTCTCCCTCTGTGTGTGTGTGTGTGTGTGTGTGTGTGTGTGTGTGTGTGTGTGTGTGTGTGTGTGTGTGTGTGTGTGTGTGTGTGTGTGTGTGTGTGTGTAAAGAAACACTGCTCTGCTGAGGGAACCTCTCAACACTTTCTTTTGAAGCGAGGGATGTGAAAAAGAAAAGAGAGAAAAATAGAAAAACCTTGTACAAACAAGATCAGATTAGCCTTTACCCAGCCCTACTCAAAACCCAACATGCTAACAGACTAGCCTTTACCCAGCCCTACTCTAAACCCAACGTACTAACAGACTAGCCTTTACCCAGCCCTACTCTTAACCCAACATGCTAACAGACTAGCCTTTACCCAGCCCTACTCTTAACCCAACATGCTAACAGACTAGCCTTTACCCAGCCCTACTCTAAACCCAACGTACTAACAGACTAGCCTTTACCTAGCCCTACTCTAAACCCACCATGCTAACAGACAAGCCTTTACCCAGCCCTACTCTTAACCCAACATGCTAACAGGCTAGCCTTTCTTTACACCAGCCCACACCCCCTGGCTCTCACCCAGCTCCAGTCTTAACCCAACATGCTAAAAGGCTAGCCTTTCGCTACACCAGCCCACACCCCCTGGCTCTCACCCAGCCCGGCTCTGAAGTGTGTGAGAATAGTAGCACTCAACAACTGTGTCAAGGCTCTGGAATTAGACCGGATTCTCACACGCACACACCCCCAAAACCAAAAGTGGTTCACACACAAAGTAGGCAAATACATGAAGACGTGTCTTTGGCAATTGTAATGAGTTTTTATCAGGAAAATAGTTCATTCAGATGTTTGGCTTACATCCTTCTACAGTGTGAAATGCTCAACATCTGTGTGTAGGGTTTCTCTTTGTCAGACCCCCTCGAACCAACCTGACCCTTAAACACAGAGTGAGTCCTCAAACCGGGATTGCTGTGAACCCTGGGAATGTTGGTAAAGGTACAATGTAACATATTAAGTGGTTTGTTAAAAAATAGATTGGTCAAAGCACAATACATCTTAAAGTTGACGACTAAACCATTTAAATCTACATCAAAAATAGCTTGGTCAAAGCGTAATAGCTACATCTTAAAGTTGACTACCAAACCATTTTAAATCTGGTCTCTAACACAGGATGACTCTGTTAAAATGAGTTGCAGATATCCTCCTCACTGATTCCATGGCTGGGACCTAAATGACACCCTATTCCCCATAGAGCTATTCCCCATAGAGCTATTCCCCATAGAGCTATTCCCCATAGAGCTATTCCCCATTGAGCTATTCCCCATAGAGCGAGCTATTCCCCATAGAGCGAGCTATTCCCCATAGAGCGAGCTATTCCCCATAGAGCGAGCTATTCCCCATAGAGCTATTCCCCATTGAGCTATTCCCCATTGAGCTATTCCCCATAGAGCGAGCTATTCCCCATAGAGCGAGCTATTCCCCATAGAGCGAGCTATTCCCCATAGAGATATTCCCCATAGAGCTATTCCCCATAGAGCTATTCCCCATAGAGCGAGTTATTCCCCATAGAGCGAGCTATTCCCCATAGAGCGAGCTATTCCCCATAGAGCTATTCCCCATAGAGCTATTCTCCATAGAGCTATTCCCCATTGAGCTATTCCCCATAGAGCGAGCTATTCCCCATAGAGCGAGCTATTCCCCATAGAGAGAGCTATTCCCCATAGAGCTATTCCCCATAGAGCTATTCCCCATAGAGCTATTCCCCATAGAGCTATTCCCCATAGAGCTATTCCCCATAGAGTAGTGCCCTCTAAAAGAGAATAGGGGGACATTTGAAGACGCATCCCTTCTCTCTTATGGCCGTGCGTTTAGCTGTTGTCACACATCATTCGTTCCACCCTGCAGCTGTGAAACCACCTCGGTGACCATGGAAACCAAGAGTCGGTTGGTGGGAGGGAAAAACACAAAATGGCCACAGCTGATGTCATAGCCTGGGAATTGCACCTGTCTCCTCCATCTATCAGGCACACTACATCGAGTGGACTGGCCTGTGTCCCAAATGACACCCTATTCTGTTTACCACCCTACTGTCGATAGGGCTCTGGTGAAAGGTAGGGAATTTGAGACGCACAAAAGGGCTTCGATGGAGGTCACAACCTCTGAGAGACCATGTTGATGGACAAATGCTAAAATGTCCCCTTCAAGCCATGATTCCCATGGCCAAAACAATAAGCATGTAGTCATCCATTATCCGGATGGTTTGGGACCGTATTTGAGGGATTATTTAGAGTTATTATTGTTTTTTTTTACTTGACTAAATAGAGTAACAAATGATAAATGCATTCCACATGGTTTCAGATAGCCTTATGACGTCGCTCTCTGACTGGAATGAATGTGTGCATCCCAAATGGGCCCTGGTCAAAGGTAGTGCACTATATAGGGAATACACTCTCAGAAAAAAAGTTGCTATCTAGACCCTAAAAGGGTTATTCGGCTGTCCCCCTATAGCCTAACTCTTTCTATAATCCTTTTTGGTTCCGGGTAGAACCCTTTCCAAAGAGGGTTCTACATGGAACCCAAAAAGGTTCTACCTAGAACCAGAAAGGGTTCTACCCGGAATCAAAAATGCTTCTCCTAGGGGGACAGCCAAATAACCCTTTTGGAACCATTTTTTCCTAAGAGTGTATGGTGCCAGTTGGGACAGAGACAAAGTTGTGCTTGGGCTGAAATATGCTCCTTGTAGCCAATACCTTTTCAAGCTATTTTGAAAAATATGACAGTGAACCAGATGATACATAAATCCTATTATAAAAGATGAAATCCCAGCTTGCACTTCTCTGGTTGAGTCAGTGTGTTGAATCCCTGACCCGGTGGATGGATGGTCCTGGTGGAAGACAGACTGCAGGACAGACGGTCTACCAAGGACAGAGGAAGTCAATGTCTCACCATGATATACAGACATAGGGTCAGATGTTTTTTATTCCCAAAAAACGTTAACCTATTCATGTTTCACTATGTATAGCAGGGATGGGCAACTCCAGTCCTCGGGGGCCTGATTAGTGTCACAGTCTTGCCCCAGCCCCAGCTAACAAACCTGACTCCAATAATCAACTAACTAATCATGATCTTCAGTTTAGAATGCAATATGTAACTTTTTGAAGTAGTAGATCTGTTCTATGTGCCCTAATTTCTATGCTTCCCTTTCTTTGAATCTTCTACTTTAGGTTTTGTACTCTAGCTTCAAACAGCTAAAAAGACAATATCTTTGGTTATTGAAAAAAATATATTTCACAGCGGTTTAGATGGTACAATGATTCTTGCTTGTTTTGCCACATAAACTGAAATTAGGCTATAAGAATTTTAGCAACCAGGAAACAGCAGAGAGATTTCTGCTCATTGCACCTTTTTAAATCAGCTGTGTTTGCTAGGGATGAGGAAAAAGGGTGATACCACACCGGCCCCCTGAGGACTGGAGTGGCCCATCCCTGAGCTGGGTGTAGAGCAGAATCACAACGTGACGTACAGACATAGGGTCAGGTTTAGCAGTCGCTAAGTGAACAACCCCTATTCACTTGTCACTATGTTTAGCTAGATGCATAGCGGTATGATAGAGAATTACAGCAACACTTATTCACTTGTCACTATGTTTAGCTAGATGCGTAGCGGTATGATAGAGAATTACAGTTAATAACACCTCTATTCAGGATTTAGATTGGAGCTATTGTGAAGGGAAGGGAATTGAACACTCTACATTCAACTCAGCCATCAGGTCCAGAATAGGAGGAAGCGTCAGAGAGTAGGATCAATTCCCCCCTGTCCATGTCTAATCTTATTAATCTAATTAAGCCTAATCTTATTCTTTACAATCTAAAAGGCAAAACCGATCCTAGATCAGGCTTTATGAACACGGGCCCAGAATCAGGAACGTGTCATGTTAATGTTCAAGGGTGAGCTGGACAAACGATATTCCCGAAGGTCCCTGCTGATGGGAAGTTTTCATGTGGAAAACGGTCCCTGCTGATGGGAAGTTTTCATGTGGAAAACGGTCCCTGCTGATGGGAAGTTTTCACGTGGAAAACGGTCCCTGCTGATGGGAAGTTTTCATGTGGAAAATGGTCCCTGCTGATGGGAAGTTTTCATGTGGAAAACGGTCAGAGAATAAGTAGGGTTAACGGAAGCATGGGAATGGTCCTGGATTAAGGAACATTCCTGACCAATGAGAGAGAGGGAAATGTGAGAAATACAAAGTGGAGGGAGAGAGATGGCAGGAAACGTATGCCCTCTCATTGATACCATGAATGAATATGTGTGGTGACCTTGGAGACAAAAGGACAACATGACTGTATATAGGCCTAAAGGGCAGGAATAGGGTTGACAATATTATTTTTGGGGGGGCTACCGGAATTTTACAAACTCTAAAACAAATGTTTACACTAACACTGTGTTGCTCTGTGAAGTTCCTATGTTCCCAATGGAACGCTCTGTCACAAGAGGCAATTCACTGGTACATTGGAGAAAATAAAGGAACTGACAGCAACCACTCACATAGGCTTAATTAATGAATGGTGTGTCTATGAATTCATCCGACTGTATTTTAACCTATACAAGTACAGATAAATTAGATCCAGATACAGTGGGGAAAAAAAGTATTTAGTCAGCCACCAATTGTGCAAGTTCTCCCACTTAAAAAGATGAGAGAGGCCTGTAATTTTCATCATAGGTACACGTCAACTATGACAGACAAATTGAGAAAGAAAAATCCAGAAAATCACATTGTAGGATTTTTAATGAATTTATTTGCAAATTATGGTGGAAAATAAGTATTTGGTCACCTACAAACAAGCAAGATTTCTGGCTCTCACAGACCTGTAACTTCTTCTTTAAGAGGCTCCTCTGTCCTCCACTCGTTACCTGTATTAATGGCACCTGTTTGAACTTGTTATCAGTATAAAAGACACCTGTCCACAACCTCAAACAGTCACACTCCAAACTCCACTATGGCCAAGACCAAAGAGCTGTCAAAGGACACCAGAAACAAAATTGTAGACCTGCACCAGGCTGGGAAGACTGAATCTGCAATCGGTAAGCAGCTTGGTTTGAAGAAATCAACTGTGGGAGCAATTGTTAGGAAATGGAAGACATACAAGACCACTGATAATCTCCCTCGATCTGGGGCTCCACGCAAGATCTCACCCCGTGGGGTCAAAATGATCACAAGAACGGTGAGCAAAAATCCCAGAACCACACGGGGGGACCTAGTGAATGACCTGCAGAGAGCTGGGACCAAAGTAACAAAGCCTACTATCAGTAACACACTACGCCACCAGGGACTCAAATCCTGCAGTGCCAGACGTGTCCCCCTGCTTAAGCCAGTACATGTCCAGGCCCGTCTGAAGTTTGCTAGAGTGCATTTGGATGATCCAGAAGAGGATTGGGAGAATGTCATATGGTCAGATGAAACCAAAATATAACTTTTTGGTAAAAACTAAACTCGTCGTGTTTGGAGGACAAAGAATGCTGAGTTGCATCCAAAGAACACCATACCTACTGTGAAACATGGGGGTGGAAACATCATGCTTTGGGGCTGTTTTTCTGCAAAGGGACCAGGACGACTGATCCGTGTAAAGGAAAGAATGAATGGGGCCATGTATCGTGAGATTTTGAGTGAAAACCTCCTTCCATCAGCAAGGGCATTGAAGATGAAACGTGGCTGGGTCTTTCAGCATGACAATGATCCCAAACACACCGCCCGGGCAACGAAGGAGTGGCTTCGTAAGAAGCATTTCACGGTCCTGGAGTGGCCTAGCCAGTCTCCAGATCTCAACCCCATAGAAAATCTTTGGAGGGAGTTGAAAGTCCGTGTTGCCCAGTGACAGCCCCAAAACATCACTGCTCTAGAGGAGATCTGCATGGAGGAATGGGCCAAAATACCAGCAACAGTGTGTGAAAACCTTGTGAAGACTTACAGAAAATGTTTGACCTGTGTCATTGCCAACAAAGGGTATATAACAAAGTATTGAGAAACTTTTGTTATTGACCAAATACTTATTTTCCACCATAATTAGCTAATCAATTCATTAAAAATCCTACAATGTGATTTTCTGGATTTTCTTTTCTCATTTTGTCTGTCATAGTTGACGTGTACCTATGATGAAAATTACAGGCCTCTCTCATCTTTTTAAGTGGGAGAACTTGCACAATTGGTGGCTGACTAAATACTTTTTTCCCCACTGTACAACAATGCTAATTTTCTTGAAGCAAATAACAAGTAAAAACATGCAGGCAAAAGGTGCTTCAGTAGAGTCCTAATAATGCGTCCCAAATCATACCCTATTCCCTATTTAGTGCACTACTTTTGTCCAAGGCCCATAGAGATCAAGCTAAGTGGTCAAAAGTAGTGCACTGTGTAGGCAGTACGGTGCCATTTTGGAAGTGGGACGCAACTCTGGTGCGAATTAGACATCCTCCATTCAGCTGTCTGGATGCTGTGGAGAGCAGTGGTGTACAGTAGCTCTCCTCCCTCCCTCCCTCCCTCCCTCCCTCCCTCCCTCCCTCCCTCCCTCCATCCATCCCTTTCTCTTTCTAGTGAACTTGGCATGACCCCACCACCAGAACGGAGCATGGATCTCAGCTGCGCCGTTAGATAATCGCTGGCCCAAAGTTACTGTTGTAATAAAAATCACAATTTCACCCTAACCACGGGGAATGACTAGGCCTACTCATAGCTGTCAGATGTACTGGGAATATTCCTTAGAACATGGAGGAGTATTCTGACTGTGCTGCCGTGGCAATAGGTTATCTCCGCTAAACTTGGGAGAGAAATTGTATTTTTTTTTTTTTATCTGAGTCCAGATAAGTAGTTAGGGGCAACTTCAGCCTCGACCTGAAAGGTGGGGTTGAGGAAGGGTTGCACTGCTTAGGAAGGGAAACAAGGATAGGAAGCATCCCAAAATGTCCCCCCCATAGGGCTCTGGTGAAAAATAGTGCACTATATAGGGAAGAAGGTGCCATTTGGGACGCAAACCAATGCTGCATCCCCATCCCCTGAGAAAGTGGAGGGTCCCCCCCCCCGCCACGCCCCTGTCATGCCAGCGCTCCAGATGTCATGGGAAACGCTGACAGCTGTGACCGAAGCATGTGGGCAGCGTGTGAAAGGACACTACATCTGCAGAAACCCTATCCCTCTGTGAAAACGCACACAGGATTAGCCACTTTTGATAAGGTCTTCGGACATTTCAATTCACCAAAAGGGAACAGGATGTGTGAGAGAGGCACACTCGACCCAGTGGATCGTGCTGTAGACTGCCATGTAGCTAGCATGAGGAGGAGAGGATGACAAAACTTTTTCTGTGAATGAAGTAGTCTGCTGTAAAAATAAAATGACTGTTTACAAGACAATGCGATAGCTGATTTAATAATAATAATGTGCCATTTAGCAGACGCTTTTATCCAAAGCGACTTACAGTCATGCGTGCATACATTTTTGTGTATGGGTGGTCCCGGGGATCGAACCCACTACCTTTTTATTTATATATTTTTTTTATTTCACCTTTATTTAACCAGGTAAGCCAGTTGAGAACAAGTTCTCATTTACAACTGCGACCTGGCCAAGATAAAGCAAAGCAGTGCGATAAAAACAACAACACAGAGTCACATATGGGGTAAACCTTGGCGTTACAAGCGCCGTGCTCTACCAGCTGAGCTACAGAGGACCACATGATTTACATGGGTGAATGAAGTAGTCTGCTGTAAAATAAGAGACAATAAGATAGCTGATTTACATGGGTGCGTCGCCTGGTCAAAAGTATTTCACTATATAGGGAATAGGGTGCCTTTTGGGACACTAAAATGGTACAGTAGGTTTTCGCTTTGCCCCTGACCCAGTAGATAAAAATCAACCTCAAATGTAACCTTATCATTACACTACAGTGCAGTAGGTTACAGTGTGTCCTTAGATCAGGGGTTTCCCAAACTCGGTCCTGGTCATACATTGTTTATCGATGACTAATAAGTATCAAAGAAGTAACTAGTCATCCCCACAGTATGCTGGATGAGAGGTCCCTCTGGTTTGGCGAGAGAGCGAGAGAGGGGGGGGGGGGCTTTTCCTGAAAACACTGTCGCCCTGCTAATTCCAGGACACTTAAATTAGCCGGGTGAGAGAGCGGGCAGGTTTCAGTTTTACAGAGACTTGCTATAGAGAAGGTAAGAGAATACACACTTAGTTCTGAACTAAACTTTAGATCTACTGGCATGGAACAATGGCTATATTCCTAAACTAGGAATGACATACTGAAATCTGAGTATGAGATGGATCAACTATAGGGACTTTTTTAAATATGTTTTATTTTATTTTAATTTTGGTTGAAGAAGCAGCCTTCACACTCCTGGAGCAGAAGAAGTGGAACATCTATTTCTAAACCACCTATACACAGACACAGCATCAAAGTAGAGAGTCTATTGTTGAGGTAGTTCAATCAGTTATATCTCACCTGTACCTCTCCAGTGACTCCTCTGTCCTGCTACAGGGCACAGGTGAAACTGACAGACATGTCCACCGGCTCAGTAAGCGATGGAGAGGACATTGAGACGCATCACAAACGGACAGATGCACCGTTCGACAGCAGCAAAACCAAACGGAACATTGCACAGAGCCACTACACTTCCGCCGAGTACTCAGACAACGAGTTCGGTAACGATGGCAGTTATGAAGTCAAGACCAAGCGAGCGCGCGTCACTGCTGCCGGAGGAAAACAACTTGTGAAGGGGCGGCAGACGCAAAGGAATGCTGCAAACGCCAGAGAGAGGGCGAGGATGAGGGTGCTGAGCAAAGCGTTTACCAGACTGAAAACGAGCTTGCCGTGGGTACCGGCCGATACCAAGCTGTCCAAACTGGACACGCTGCGTCTAGCATCCAGTTATATTTCACACCTCCGACAGCTATTACAAGACAACGTCTTCGAGAGCAGCTTCGTACACCCTGTCAACCTGGTATGAAGCATTATATTATTAAACTTGACCCTGTAAACTTGACCCTGTAAACTTCGGTATGAAAGACACACATTTACATTTTTACATTCACATTTTGGTCATTTAGCAGACGCTCTTATCCAGAGCGACTAATTCAATTGTGTGTAGAAAAATGTGCAGTGTAAAGTGTGTAGAAAAATGCAACAAACAAATGATGTAGCTATGCATGTTTTTCAACTTTTGCAAGTTGCATCCATTGCCTTTTGATTATGCTGTGAAACGGTGTGGTGAGAGTCAGACCATTTATGACCCATAATGACAATGTGGAATTATGTTTTCAGAAATGTTTACAATTTAATTAAAATTGGAAAAGCTGAAATGTCTTGAGTCAATAAGTATTCATTACACCCAGTCACTTCAAAGATACAGGTGTCCTTCCTAACTCAATTTCAGGAGAGGAAGGAAACCGCTCATGGACGTCACCATGAGGCCAGTGGTGACTTTAAAACATTGAAGATGGATCAACAACATTGTATTTACTCAACAATACTATCCTAAATGACAGAGTGAAAATAAGGAAACTTGTACAGAATAAAAATATTCCAAAACATCCATCCTGTTTGCAATAAGGCACTAAAGTAATACTGCAAAAAAATTGGCATAGAAAGTAACTTCATGTCCTGAATACAAAGCATTATGCTTGGGGCAAATCCAACACATCACTGAATACCACTCTTCAAATTTTCAAGCATGGTGGTGGCTGCATCATGTTATGGGTATGCTTGTCATCGGCAAGGACTAGGGAGTTTTTTAGGATAAAAATAAATGGAATAGAGCTAAGCACAGGCAAAAAATCTAGAGCAAAACCTAGTTCAGTCTGCTTTCCACCAGACACTGGGAGACAAATTCACCTTTCAGCAGGACAATAACCTAAAACACAAGGCCAAATCTACACTGGAGTTGCTTACCAAGACAACATGGGATGTTCCTAAGTGGCTTAGTCACAGTTTTGACTTAAATCGGCTTGAAAATCTATGGCAAGACTTGAAAATGGCTGTCTAGCAATGATCAACAACCAACTTGACAGAGCATGAAGATTTAAAAAAAGAATAATGTGCTAATATTGTACAATCCAGGTGTGCAAAGCTCTTAGAGACTTACCCAGAAAGACTCACAGCTGTAATCACTGCCAAAGGTGATTCTAACATCTATTGACTCAGAGGTGTGTATACTTATGTAAATAAGATATTTCTGTTTTTCATTTTCAATAAAGTTGCTAACATTTCTAAAAACATGCTTTCACTTTGTCATTATGGGGTATTGTGTGTATATTAGTGGGGGAGGGGGAAGTATTTATTCCATTTTTAATTCAGGCTATAATACAACAAAATGTTGAATAAGTAAATGGGTATGAATACTTTTTAGCAGGCACTTTAGGCTAAGATACCATAATAACATGCCTATAAATAAAATAACATAATTAATAAAGAACGTATGATCCCTATTCCTGCTGCTTTTTTTTTTTGCTATATGTATTCACATATCCTGTGTATTTATTACATCTATCTCTCCGTCTGTCCACAGACTTGGCCATTTGTTGTAGGTAGATCAGAGGACAACAAGGACATCTCTACAGACAGACTCTGTGGCGCTACATCATAGGACAGGAGGGACTGTCTCTCTGCTGGGACTGTCTCTCTGCTGGGACTGTCTCTCTGCTGGGACTGTCTCTCTGCTGGGAGTGTCTTCTTCTACCACTACAGTACTGCACTATATAGGGAATAGGGTGGATGCCATTTGGGACAAATTCCAAGTATTTTTTTTGTCCTATGTCTAATAATATTAGGCTATTCCATATCGGTGATTTCTTTATGGACTTTTATGGATCATTTTATTGTCTTAGATTGGCAGGTTGATGTTGCTTTCATATCCAGTCCAGACAGTGATGAGGAAACAGGACAGTGGAAAAATAAGACTAACAGCATTGATCTCTCTCTCTCTCTCTCTCTCTCTCTCTCTCTCTCTCTCTCTCTCTCTCTCTCTCTCTCTCTCTCTCTCTCTCTCTCTCTCTCTCTCTCTCTCTCTCTCTTTCTCTCTCTCTCTCTCTCAACTGAAAACAACAGTGACAACAATAACAATAGTAGATGTAATACTAATTAATATGTAAAACAAATAAATAAACATTAAAATGGCTGGTGCTCTACACTGAGTGTACAAAACATGAAGAACATATTCCTAATATTGAGTTGCACCCCCCCTTTTGCCCTCAGAACAGCCTCAATTAGTCGGAGCATGGACTCTACAAGGTGTCGAAAGCATTCCACAGGGATGCTGGCCCATGTTGACGCCAATGCTTCCCACAGTTGTGTCAAGATGGCTGGATGTCCTTTGGGTGGTGGACCAATCTTGATACACATGGGAAACTGTTGAGTGTGAAAAACCCAGTAGCGATGCAGTTCTTGAAACACTCAAACCCGGTGCACCTGGCACCTACTACTATACCCCGTTCAAAGTACTTAAATATTTTGTCTTGCACATTCACCCTCTGAATGGCACACATACAAAATCCATGTCTCAATTGTCTCAAGCCTTAAAAATCCTTCTTTAACCTGTCTCCTCCCCTTCATCTACAACTGATTGAAGTGGATTTAACAAGTGACATCAATAAGGGATCACAGCTTTCACCTGGATTCACCTGGTCAGTCTATGTCAAGGAAAGAGCACTCAGAGTATATTGTCTATGATTTATAATCCATGGAGAGAATAGTACATGATGTTTCCTCCCTTAACTTGTCATACTGTGCTGCCAACTCTATCACATCACATCAGACCTTTCTCCCAAAACTATACAAAGTTGATCTTTGTTTGATTGTTTTGTGAATGTATAACTTTTCATTTTGAATTTAGGGAAGAAGGAGTCTCTAATTAATATATGGGGCAGGTGATTAGAAAGTGTTGTTCATTTTGAGCCTGTCCTCTCTTGCTAACCACGCTACGATCACTATTTTCGGTATTTGGTTAAGGTTTTTCTTTTGTTTGGGGTCTTTTACACAGGTTAAGTATTCAGCTAAAGTGAAGTCTCTTTCAAATGTTCGACAGCGTTCCATCTTTTCTCTGACCTTCGACCTCACTCCGCCAATAGTTGATGTATCTGTTCTCATTATTCACCTGTAGCTGTTTACATTTTGCCCTTGGAGCCAGATCACTTGTGTTCATTTCAATCTTGTGTTTCTGGGCCAGTTTTGTTAAGGGGTCACAACTCTCTGGGTGGAGATTGTTGTCCATAAATGCTCTTTGTTTTGTACGACCGTTCATTTGATTGGGCTACGGGCACCCAGAATTTGCCTGCCCTTTTTATCAGTGGGCAGTAGAAGAGGTAGTATTGCTAGTTCTGCCCTGCATGCGTGGTTAGTGGAATTTCTGTGTACATGTAGGATGTTTTTGCTAAATTCAAGGGGCAGTTTTTCTGTGGGTGTTTTGTAACATGATGTGTATTTTGACTGTAATAGTGGGCCCCATATTTCATACAGGAGTATTGGTTGGATTATGCAGTCAAATATTTGTAGCCAGATGTTGATAGGAGGGTTAAATGTGTCTATTGTTTTTATTTATTGAGTAGTATGCTCTCCTTGCTTTCTCTGACAGTGTTTTGATAGCAGTGTCAAACCGCGCTGATGTTAAGACTGAGGTAGGTGTAATCAGTGGTGTGGTCAAGTTTGGACTCTCCTAGGGTGAACTGGTATTTATTTCCTTGAAACCTGTTCTGTTGGAGACATCTAACACTGACAGGTTATGATGTAACCCCCGTTCTGTTGGAGGCATCTAACACTGACAGGTTATGATGTAACCCCCGTTCTGTTCGAGCTGTAGATCGCTACAACTGTTTTGCAAATTCATCAATATAGATATTAAACCATGTCGGGCTCAGATTGGTGACCCCTTGCCCATGTGTGAATTTTTTAAAACATATTTATTTTAATTGTACATTGATTTAATAACTTTATAGGTTCTTTCTCTAATTCCACTTTGTGTGAGTTTGAGAAAGAGTCCTTTATGCCAGATGGCAGGCCAATATTTGACCCTTGGTGGATTGATAAGGGTGTAGATGTGGTCAGATGTTATTTGTTTCGGTAGGAAGCCAATTTGACATGCACTTAAAACACTGTTTTCATTGACATGCTCTTAAAACACTGTTTTCATTGACATGCACTTAAAACACTGTTTTCATTGACATGCACTTAAAACACTGTTTTCATTGACATGCACTTAAAACACTGTTTTCATTGACATGCACTTAAAACACTGTTTTCATTGACATGCTCTTAAAACACTGTTTTCATTGACATGCACTTAAAACACTGTTTTCATTGACATGCTCTTAAAACACTGTTTTCATTGACATGCACTTAAAATACTGTTTTAATTGACATGCACTTAAAACACTGTTTTCATTGACATGCACTTAAAACACTGTTTTCATTGACATGCTCTTAAAACACTGTTTTCATTGACATGCACTTAAAACACTGTTTTCATTGACATGCATTTAAAACACTGTATTCTAGTATTTATTATACTGCGGAAACCTCCCCTAGATTGCTGGTCATGCAGGCACTGCAATACTTTTTAGGGTCATATTTGTCTTCACTTTTGAATATGGTTCTTTATTCCATATTTCTGGAAAGTATCCTACATTCAACACCTCGCTCTTCTCTCTCTCTCTCTCTCTCTCTCTCTCTCTCTCTCTCTCTCTCTCTCTCTCTCTCTCTCTCTCTCTCTCTCTCTCTCTCTCTCTCTCTCTCTCTCTCTCTCTCTCTCTCTCTCTCTCTCTCTCTGTCTCTCTCTCTCTCTCCAGAGTAGGCTATTCGCTTTGAACTCTATTTCTAGTTTTAATGCACTGAGGAGAGTCTTTGTGAGCGTGTTCATCATCTTATAATAAATCTGCCGATAAGAGTCCAGAATGGCCACCTTCTTCAAAGCGACAGAGGGGACACTCTTAAAGCAAGATATGAGAAAGGTCTATTTGGAAGAGGAAACAGCTGTTTTTATATGGTTGTTTCATTGTTATGCGGCGTCTGTTCTGTTAGTGGTCCAAGCACAGTCCTCTGTGTTTTGTTATTTTAAACCATGCCGTAAATAGTACCGAACAATAATGCTTTACACTAGATGCAGTTTTGTGTTTTATTTCCATTCATGTGGAGAACAGAGAATAAGGAACTATATCATACAGTTACAGATTGTTGATGTCCAATACCATACAGACTCCCAAGAGATATTGCAATTTCCAGTGTCCAATAGTGATAACCATTAGCTAGATATACAGCGGGTGGGGTTGGCACTTTCCCAGTGTCAGTTCGCCTGTGTGAAAGAGTTAAAGTCTTCCAATCTGAGTTATATTTGTTTCACGTAATAAAAGTACCTTCATGCTGTCACAGTACATCTGTGCATTCAACCGTTCTGCAATCAATTATATCCTCCCAAAGCCTTTTAGACGCAGCCCAGTTTCACGGACTACGACAGAGGGCACTCTCTATCAAAGAGTTATCCACATTGTCTGCGTTCCAAATGGCACCCTATTTCCCTTTAGCCTGTTCTGCACTACTTTCAACCAGAGAGACGATATGGATCTAGTCAAAAGTAGTGCACTTTAAAGGGAAAAGATTTGGTACACATACCCATCATGGTTATTATATCTTATGGGACCAGCTAGACACATAAACCCATCTATCTTGAAGTGGGCCCTAGGTTTCATTTAATAGGTGGAGTCTATGATGATGATGTGGTGAGGTCTATGATGATGTGGTGAGGTCTATGATGATGATGTGGTGATGTCCATGATGATGATGTGGTGAGGTCTATGATGATGATGTGGTGAGGTCTATGATGATGTGGTGATGTCCATGATGATGATGTGGTGAGGTCTATGATGATGATGTGGTGAGGTCTATGATGATGTGGTGAGGTCTATGATGATGTGGTGAGGTCTATGATGATGATGTGGTGAGGTCTATGATGATGATGTGGTGAGGTCTATGATGATGTGGTGAGGTCTATGATGATGTGGTGAGGTCTATGATGATGATGTGGTGAGGTCTATGATGATGTGGTGAGGTCTATGATGATGTGGTGATGTCCATGATGATGATGTGGTGAGGTCTATGATGATGATGTGGTGAGGTCTATGATGATGTGGTGAGGTCTATGATGATGTGGTGATGTCCATGATGATGATGTGGTGAGGTCTATGATGATGATGTGGTGATGTCCATGATGATGATGTGGTGAGGTCTATGATGATGATGTGGTGAGGTCTATGATG
This sequence comes from Coregonus lavaretus, assembly GCF_964263955.1. NCBI lineage: Eukaryota > Metazoa > Chordata > Actinopteri > Salmoniformes > Salmonidae > Coregonus > Coregonus lavaretus. Next base: position 44,712 of record NC_140021.1, read on the forward strand.
ATGATGTGGTGAGGTCTATGATGATGTGGTGATGTCCATGATGATGATGTGGTGATGTCCATGATGATGATGTGGTGAGGTCTATGATGATGATGTGGTGAGGTCTATGATGATGTGGTGAGGTCTATGATGATGTGGTGAGGTCTATGATGATGATGTGGTGAGGTCTATGATGATGTGGTGAGGTCTATGATGATGATGTGGTGAGGTCTATGATGATGTGGTGAGGTCTATGATGATGATGTGGTGATGTCCATGATGATGATGTGGTGAGGTCTATGATGATGATGTGGTGAGGTCTATGATGATGATGTGGTGAGGTCTATGATGATGTGGTGAGGTCTATGATGATGATGTGGTGATGTCCATGATGATGATGTGGTGAGGTCTATGATGATGATGTGGTGAGGTCTATGATGATGATGTGGTGAGGTCTATGATGATGTGGTGAGGTCTATGATGATGTGGTGATGTCTATGATGATGATGTGGTGAGGTCTATGATGATGATGTGGTGAGGTCTATGATGATGATGATGTGGTGAGGTCTATGATGATGATGTGGTGATGTCCATGATGATGATGTGGTGAGGTCTATGATGATGATGTGGTGAGGTCTATGATGATGATGTGGTGAGGTCTATGATGATGATGATGTGGTGATGTCCATGATGATGATGTGGTGAGGTCTATGATGATGATGATGTGGTGAGGTCTATGATGATGATGTGGTGATGTCCATGATGATGATGTGGTGAGGTCTATGATGATGATGTGGTGAGGTCTATGATGATGATGTGGTGATGTCTATGATGATGATGTGGTGAGGTCTATGATGATGATGTGGTGAGGTCTATGATGATGATGTGGTGATGTCTATGATGATGATGTGGTGAGGTCTATGATGATGATGTGGTGAGGTCTATGATGATGATTTACATGTACGTCATTTAGCAGACGCTCTTATCCAGAGCGACTTACAGTTAGTGAGTGCATACATTATTTTTTATTTTTTCATACTGGCCCCCCGTGGGAATCGAACCCACAACCCTGGCGTTGCAAACGCCATGCTCTACCAACTGAGCTACATCCCTGCCGGCCATTCCCTCCCCTACCCTGGACGACGCTGGGCCAATTATTCGCCTCCCCATGGGTCTCCTGGTCGTGGCCGGCTACGACAGAGCCTGGATTCGAACCAGGATCTGGCCTTAGACCACTGCGCCACTCGGGAGGTATGTGGTGAGGTCTATGATGATGTGGTGATGTCCATGATGATGATGTGGTGATGTCTATGATGATGTGGTGAGGTCTATGATGAAGTGGTGAGGTCTATGATGATGATGTGATGTATATGATGATGTGGTGAGGTCTATGATGATGATGTGGTGAGGTCTATGATGATGTGGTGATGTCCATGATGATGATGTGGTGATGTATATGATGATGTGGTGATGTCTCTCTGGGTGTTACAGGGACTGGGTGTATAGGATACAGGATTAATTGCAGTGAGATAGCCTATTGATTCTGAGTGTTCTCATGTTGCAAAATACACACACATACAAGATTAAAGGGTGATTGTCCCTGACCAATCATGTTATCAGAATAAAATGTGCATTACTACAATTATTTTTATACCAGCAATCTGCGATTTGCAAGTATTTTACATAGTCCCCCCCCCCCCTCTATCTATCACCTTCTCCCTCCCTCCCTCTCTCTCTCGCTCTCTCTCTCCCTCTCTCTCCCACAGTCCTTCTGACTAGGTCACAGTCCTCCTGACTAGGTCAAAGCACTCCTGACAAGGTCACAGCCCTCCTGACTAGGTCACAGTCCTCCCGACTAGATCACAGTCCTCCTGACTATGTCACAGTCCTCCCAACTAGGTCACAGCCCTCCTGACTAGGTCACAGTCCTCCCGACTAGGTCAAAGTCCTCTTGAGTAGGTCTCAACTCTACTGACTAGGTCACAGCCATCCTGACTATGTCACAGTCCTCCCAACTAGGTCACAGTCCTCCTGAGTAGATCTCAGCTCTCCTGACTAGGTCACAGCCTTCCTGACTGTGTCACAGTCCTCCCGACTAGGTCACAGTCCTCTTGAGTAGGTCTCAGCTCTACTGACTAGGTCACAGCCCTCCTGACTATGTCACATTCCTCCCGACTAGGTCACAGTCCTCCTGAGTAGGTCTCAGCTCTCCTGACTAGGTCACAGTCCTCCGAATAGGTCTCAGCCCTCCTAAGTAGGTCTCAGCTCTCCTGAGTAGGTCACAGCCCTCCTGACTAGGTCACAGTCCTCCCGACTAGGTCACAGTCCTCCTGAGTAGGTCTCAGCTCTCCTGACTAGGTCACAGCCCTCCTGACTAGGTCACAGTCCTCCTGAGTAGGTCACAGTCCTCCTGAGTAGGTCTCAGCTCTCCTGACTAGGTCACAGCCCTCCTGACTATGTCACAATCCTCCCGACTAGGTCACAGTCCTCCTGAGTAGGTCTCAGCTCTCCTGACTAGGTCACAGCCCTCCTGACTAGGTCACAGCCCTCCTGACTAGGTCACAGTCCTCCCGACTAGGTCACAGTCCTCCTGAGTAGGTCTCAGCTCTCCTGACTAGGTCACAGCCCTCCTGACTAGGTCACAGTCCTCCTGAGTAGGTCACAGTCCACCTGAGTAGGTCTCAGCTCTCCTGACTAGGTCACAGCCCTCCTGACTATGTCACAGTCCTCCCGACTAGGTCACAGTCCTCTTGAGTAGGTCTCAGCTCTCCTGACTAGGTCACAGCCCTCCTGACTATGTCACAGTCCTCCCGACTAGGTCACAGTCCTCCTGAGTAGGTCTCAGCTCTCCTGACTAGGTCACAGTCCTCCGAATAGGTCTCAGCCCTCCTAAGTAGGTCTCAGCTCTCCTGAGTAGGTCACAGTCCTCCTGACTAGGTCACAGTCCTCCAGACTAGGTCACAGTCCTCCTGAGTAGGTCTCAGCTCTCCTGACTAGGTCACAGCCCTCCTGACTAGGTCACAGTCCTCCTGAGTAGGTCACAGTCCTCCTGAGTAGGTCTCAGCTCTCCTGACTAGGTCACAGCCCTCCTGACTATGTCACAGTCCTCCCGACTAGGTCACAGTCCTCTTGAGTAGGTCTCAGCTCTCCTGACTAGGTCACAACCCTCCTGACCATGTCACAGTCCTCCCGACTAGGTCACAGTCCTCCTGAGTAGATCTCAGCTCTACTGACTAGGTCACAGCCTCCTGACTAATACACAGTCCTCCCGACTAGGTCACAGCTCTCCTGACTAGGTCAAAGCCCTCCTGACTATGTCACAGTCCTCCCGACTAGGTCACAGTCCTCTTGAGTAGGTCTCAGCTCTCCTGACTAGGTCACAGTCCTCCTGAGTAGGTCTCAGCTCTCCTGACTAGGTCAAAGCCCTCCTGACTATGTCACAGTCCTCCCGACTAGGTCACAGTCCTCTTGAGTAGGTCTCAGCTCTCCTGACTAGGTCACAGTCCTCCTGACTAGGTCTCAGCTCTCCTGACTAGGTCACAGCCCTCCTGACTAGGTCTCAGCCCTCCTGAGTAGGTCTCAGCACTCCTGACTAGGTCACAGTCCTCCTGAGTAGGTCACAGCCCTCCTGAGTAGTTCTCAGCTCGCCTGTCTAGGTCACAGCCTCCTGACTATGTCACAGTCCTCCCGACTAGGTCACAGTCCTCTTGAGTAGGTCTCAGCTCTCCTGACTAGGTCACAGCCCTCCTGACTATGTCACAGTCCTCCCGACTAGGTCACAGTCCTCTTGAGTAGGTCTCAGCTCTCCTGACTAGGTCACAGTCCTCCGAATAGGTCTCAGCCCTCCTAAGTAGGTCTCAGCTCTCCTGAGTAGGTCACAGTCCTCCTGACTAGGTCACAGTCCTCCCGACTAGGTCACAGTCCTCCTGAGTAGGTCTCAGCTCTCCTGACTTGGTCACAGCCCTCCTGACTAGGTCACGGTCCTCCTGAGTAGGTCACAGTCCTCCTGAGTAGGTCTCAGCTCTCCTGACTAGGTCACAGCCCTCCTGACTATGTCACAGTCCTCCCGACTAGGTCACAGTCCTCTTGAGTAGGTCTCAGCTCTCTTGACTAGGTCACAACCCTCCTGACCATGTCACAGTCCTCCCGACTAGGTCACAGTCCTCCTGAGTAGGTCTCAGCTCTACAGACTAGGTCACAGCCCTCCTGACTATGTCACAGTCCTCCCGACTAGGTCACAGTCCTCCTGAGTAGGTCTCAGCTCTCCTGACTAGGTCACAGTCCTCTGAATAGGTGTCAGCCCTCCTAAGTAGGTCTCAGCTCTCCTGAGTAGGTCACAGTCCTCCTGACTAGGTCACAGTCCTCCTGACTAGGTCTCAGCCCTCCTGAGTAGGTCTCAGCACTCCTGACTAGGTCACAGTCCTCCTGAGTAGGTCACAGCCCTCCTGAGTAGTTCTCAGCTCGCCTGTCTAGGTCACAGCCCTCCTGACTATGTCACAGTCCTCCCGACTAGGTCACAGTCCTCTTGAGTAGGTCTCAGCTCTCCTGACTAGGTCACAGCCCTCCTGACTATGTCACAGTCCTCCCGACTAGGTCACAGTCCTCTTGAGTAGGTCTCAGCTCTCCTGACTAGGTCACAGTCCTCCGAATAGGTCTCAGCCCTCCTAAGTAGGTCTCAGCTCTCCTGAGTAGGTCACAGTCCTCCTGACTAGGTCACAGTCCTCCCGACTAGGTCACAGTCCTCCTGAGTAGGTCTCAGCTCTCCTGACTTGGTCACAGCCCTCCTGACTAGGTCACGGTCCTCCTGAGTAGGTCACAGTCCTCCTGAGTAGGTCTCAGCTCTCCTGACTAGGTCACAGCCCTCCTGACTATGTCACAGTCCTCCCGACTAGGTCACAGTCCTCTTGAGTAGGTCTCAGCTCTCTTGACTAGGTCACAACCCTCCTGACCATGTCACAGTCCTCCCGACTAGGTCACAGTCCTCCTGAGTAGGTCTCAGCTCTACAGACTAGGTCACAGCACTCCTGACTATGTCACAGTCCTCCCGACTAGGTCACAGTCCTCTTGAGTAGGTCTCAGCTCTCCTGACTAGGTCACAGTCCTCCTGACTAGGTCTCAGCTCTCCTGACTAGGTCACAGCCCTCCTGACTAGGTCTCAGCCCTCCTGAGTAGGTCTCTGCACTCCTGACTAGGTCACAGTCCTCCTGAGTAGGTCACAGCCCTCCTGAGTAGATCTCAGCTTGCCTGACTAGGTCACAGCCCTCTTGAATATGTCACAGTCCTCCCGACTAGGTCACAGTCCTCTTGAGTAGGTCTCAGCTCTCCTGAGTAGGTCACAGCCCTCCTGACTATGTCACAGTCCTCCCGACTAGGTCACAGTCCTCTTTAGTAGGTCTCAGCTCTCCTGACTAGGTCACAGCCCTCCTGACTATGTCACAGTCCTCCCTACTAGGTCACAGTCCTCCTGAGTAGGTCTCAGCTCTCCTGAGTAGGTCTCAGCTCTCCTGACTAGGTCACAGCCCTCCTGACTAGGTCTCAGCCCTCCTGAGTAGGTCTCAGCTCTCCTGACTAGGTCACAGTCCTCCTGAGTAGGTCACAGCCCTCCTGAGTAGTTCTCAGCTCGCCTGACTAGGTCACAGCCCTCCTGACTATGTCACAGTCCTCCCGACTAGGTCACAGTCCTCTTGAGTAGGTCTCAGCTCTCCTGACTAGGTCACAGCCCTCCTGACTATGTCACAGTCCTTCCGACTAGGTCACAGTCCTCCTGAGTAGGTCTCAGCTCTCCTGAGTAGGTCTCAGCTCTCCTGACTAGGTCACAGCCCTCCTCAGTAGGTCTCAGCCCTCTTGAGTAGGTCTCAACTCTCCTGACTAGGTCACAGTCCTCCTGACTAGGTCTCAGCTCTCCTGACTAGGTCACAGCCCCCCTGAGTAGGTCTCAGCCCTCCTGAGTAGGTCTCAGCTCTCCTGACTAGGTCACTGCCCTCCTGAGTAGGTCTCAGCTCTACTGACTAGGTCACAGTTCTCCCGACTAGGTCACAGCCCTCCTGAGTATGTCACAGTCCTCCTGACTAGGTCACAGTCCTCTGAATAGGTGTCAGCCCTCCTAAGTAGGTCTCAGCTCTCCTGAGTAGGTCACAGTCCTCCTGACTAGGTCACAGTCCTCCCGACTAGGTCACAGTCCTCCTGAGTAGGTCTCAGCTCTTCTGACTAGGTCACAGCCCTCCTGACTAGGTCACAGCCCTCCTGACTAGGTCACAGTCCTCCTGAGTAGGTCTCAGCTCTCCTGACTAGGTCACAGCACTCCTGACTATGTCACAGTCCTCCCGACTAGGTCACAGTCCTCTTGAGTAGGTCTCAGCTCTCCTGACTAGGTCACAGTCCTCCTGACTAGGTCTCAGCTCTCCTGACTAGGTCACAGCCCTCCTGACTAGGTCTCAGCCCTCCTGAGTAGGTCTCTGCACTCCTGACTAGGTCACAGTCCTCCTGAGTAGGTCACAGCCCTCCTGAGTAGATCTCAGCTTGCCTGACTAGGTCACAGCCCTCCTGACTATGTCACAGTCCTCCCGACTAGGTCACAGTCCTCTTGAGTAGGTCTCAGCTCTCCTGAGTAGGTCACAGCCCTCCTGATTATGTCACAGTCCTCCCGACTAGGTCACAGTCCTCTTTAGTAGGTCTCAGCTCTCCTGACTAGGTCACAGCCCTCCTTACTATGTCACAGTCCTCCCGACTAGGTCACAGTCCTCCTGAGTAGGTCTCAGCTCTCCTGAGTAGGTCTCAGCTCTCCTGACTAGGTCACAGCCCTCCTGACTAGGTCTCAGCCCTCCTGAGTAGGTCTCAGCTCTCCTGACTAGGTCACAGTCCTCCTGAGTAGGTCACAGCCCTCCTGAGTAGTTCTCAGCTCGCCTGACTAGGTCACAGCCCTCCTGACTATGTCACAGTCCTCCCGACTAGGTCACAGTCCTCTTGAGTAGGTCTCAGCTCTCCTGACTAGGTCACAGCCCTCCTGACTATGTCACAGTCCTCCCGACTAGGTCACAGTCCTCCTGAGTAGGTCTCAGCTCTCCTGAGTAGGTCTCAGCTCTAAACTAGGTCACAGCCCTCCTCAGTAGGTCTCAGCCCTCTTGAGTAGGTCTCAGCTCTCCTGACTAGGTCACAGTCCTCCTGACTAGGTCTCAGCTCTCCTGACTAGGTCACAGCCCCCCTGAGTAGGTCTCAGCCCTCCTGAGTAGGTCTCAGCTCTCCTGACTAGGTCACTGCCCTCCTGAGTAGGTCTCAGCTCTACTGACTAGGTCACAGTTCTCCCGACTAGGTCACAGCCCTCCTGAGTATGTCACAGTCCTCCTGACTAGGTCACAGTCCTCTGAATAGGTGTCAGCCCTCCTAAGTAGGTCTCAGCTCTCCTGAGTAGGTCACAGTCCTCCTGACTAGGTCACAGTCCTCCCGACTAGGTCACAGTCCTCCTGAGTAGGTCTCAGCTCTCCTGACTAGGTCACAGCCCTCCTGACTAGGTCACAGCCCTCCTGACTAGGTCACAGTCCTCCTGAGTAGGTCTCAGCTCTCCTGACTAGGTCACAGCCCTCCTGACTATGTCACAGTCCTCCCGACTAGGTCACAGTCCTCTTGAGTAGGTCTCAGCTCTCCTGACTAGGTCACAGTCCTCCTGACTAGGTCTCAGCTCTCCTGACTAGGTCTCAGCCCTCCTGACTAGGTCTCAGCCCTCCTGAGTAGGTATCAGCTCTCCTAAGTAGGTCACAGTCCTCCTGAGTAGGTCACAGCCCTCCTGAGTAGGTCTCAGCTCGCCTGACTAGGTCACAGCCCTCCTGACTATGTCACAGTCCTCCCGACTAGGTCACAGTCCTCTTGAGTAGGTCTCAGCTCTCCTGAGTAGGTCAAAGCCCTCCTGACTATGTCACAGTCCTCCCGACTAGGTCACAGTCCTCTTGAGTAGGTCTCAGCTCTCCTGACTAGGTCACAGCCCTCCTGACTATGTCACAGTCCTCCCGACTAGGTCACAGTCCTCTTGAGTAGGTCTCAGCTCTCCTGAGTAGGTCTCAGCTCTCCTGACTAGGTCACAGTCCTCCTGAGTAGGTCTCAGCTCTCCTGACTAGGTCACAGCCCTCCTGACTAGGTATCAGCCCTCCTGAGTAGGTCTCAGCTCTCCTGACTAGGTCACAGTCCTCCTGAGTAGGTCACAGCCCTCCTGAGTAGTTCTCAGCTCGCCTGACTAGGTCACAGCCCTCCTGACTATGTCACAGTCCTCCCGACTAGGTCACAGTCCTCTTGAGTAGGTCTCAGCTCTCCTGACTAGGTCACAGCCCTCCTGACTATGTCACAGTCCTCCCGACTAGGTCACAGTCCTCTTGAGTAGGTCTCAGCTCTCCTGACTAGGTCACAGCCCTCCTGACTATGTCACAGTCCTCCCGACTAGGTCACAGTCCTCTTTAGTAGGTCTCAGCTCTCCTGACTAGGTCACAGCCCTCCTGACTATGTCACAGTCCTCCCGACTAGGTCACAGTCCTCCTGAGTAGGTCTCAGCTCTCCTGAGTAGGTCTCAGCTCTCCTGACTAGGTCACAGCCCTCCTGACTAGGTCTCAGCCCTCCTGAGTAGGTCTCAGCTCTCCTGACTAGGTCACAGTCCTCCTGAGTAGGTCACAGCCCTCCTGAGTAGTTCTCAGCTCGCCTGACTAGGTCACAGCCCTCCTGACTATGTCACAGTCCTCCCGACTATGTCACAGTCCTCTTGAGTAGGTCTCAGCTCTCCTGACTAGGTCACAGGCCTCCTGACTATGTCACAGTAATCCTGACTAGGTCACAGTCCTCCTGAGTAGGTCTCAGCTCTCCTGAGTAGGTCTCAGCTCTCCTAACTAGGTCACAGCCCTCCTCAGTAGGTCTCAGCCCTCTTGAGTAGGTCTCAGCTCTCCTGACTAGGTCACAGTCCTCCTGACTAGGTCTCAGCTCTCCTGACTAGGTCACAGCCCCCCTGAGTAGGTCTCAGCCCTCCTGAGTAGGTCTCAGCTCTCCTGACTAGGTCACAGCCCTCCTGAGTATGTCACAGTCCTCCTGACTAGGTCACAGTCCTCTGAATAGGTGTCAGCCCTCCTAAGTAGGTCTCAGCTCTCCTGAGTAGGTCACAGTCCTCCTGACAAGGTCACAGTCCTCCCGACTAGGTCACAGTCCTACTGAGTAGGTCTCAGCTCTCCTGACTAGGTCACAGCCCTCCTGACTAGGTCACAGCCCTCCTGACTAGGTCACAGTCCTCCTGAGTAGGTCTCAGCTCTCCTGACTAGGTCACAGCCCTCCTGACTATGTCACAGTCCTCCCGACTAGGTCACAGTCCTCCTGAGTAGTTCTCAGCTCGCCTGACTAGGTCACAGCCCTCCTGACTATGTCACAGTCCTCCCGACTAGGTCACAGTTCTCTTGAGTAGGTCTCAGCTCTCCTGACTAGGTCACAGCCCTCCTGACTATGTCACAGTCCTCCCGACTAGGTCACAGTCCTCCTGAGTAGGTCTCAGCTCTCCTGAGTAGGTCTCAGCTCTCCTGACTAGGTCACAGCCCTCCTGACTAGGTCTCAGCCCTCCTGAGTAGGTCTCAGCTCTCCTGACTAGGTCACAGTCCTCCTGAGTAGGTCACAGCCCTCCTGAGTAGTTCTCAGCTCGCCTTACTAGGTCACAGCCCTCCTGACTATGTCACAGTCCTCCCGACTAGGTCACAGTCCTCTTGAGTAGGTCTCAGCTCTCCTGACTAGGTCACAGCCCTCCTGACTATGTCACAGTCCTCCCGACTAGGTCACATTCCTCTTGAGTAGGTCTCAGCTCTCCTGACTAGGTCACAGCCCTCCTGAGTAGGTCTCAGCTCTCCTGACTAGGTCACAGTCCTCCTGAGTAGGTCACAGCCCTCCTGAGTAGTTCTCAGCTCGCCTGACTAGGTCACAGCCCTCCTGACTATGTCACAGTCCTCCCGACTAGGTCACAGTCCTCTTGAGTAGGTCTCAGCTCTCCTGACTAGGTCACAGCCCTCCTGACTATGTCACAGTCCTCCCGACTAGGTCACAGTCCTCCTGAGTAGGTCTCAGCTCTCCTGAGTAGGTCTCAGCTCTCCTGACTAGGTCACAGCCCTCCTGACTAGGTCTCAGCCCTCCTGAGTAGGTCTCAGCTCTCCTGACTAGGTCACAGTCCTCCTGAGTAGGTCACAGCCCTCCTGAGTAGTTCTCAGCTCGCCTGACTAGGTCACAGCCCTCCTGACTATGTCACAGTCCTCCCGACTAGGTCACAGTCCTCTTGAGTAGGTCTCAGCTCTCCTGACTAGGTCACAGCCCTCCTGACTATGTCACAGTCCTCCCGACTAGGTCACATTCCTCTTGAGTAGGTCTCAGCTCTCCTGACTAGGTCACAGCCCTCCTGACTATGTCACAGTCCTCCCGACTAGGTCACAGTCCTCCTGAGTAGGTCTCAGCTCTCCTGAGTAGGTCTCAGCTCTCCTGACTAGGTCACAGCCCTCCTCAGTAGGTCTCAGCCCTCTTGAGTAGGTCTCAGCTCTCCTGACTAGGTCACAGTCCTCCTGACTAGGTCTCAGCTCTCCTGACTAGGTCACAGCCCCCCTGAGTAGGTCTCAGCCCTCCTGAGTAGGTCTCAGCTCTCCTGACTAGGTCACTGCCCTCCTGAGTAGGTCTCAGCTCTACTGACTAGGTCACAGTTCTCCCGACTAGGTCATACCCCTCCTGAGTATGTCACAGTCCTCCTGACTAGGTCACAGTCCTCTGAATAGGTGTCAGCCCTCCTAAATAGGTCTCAGCTCTCCTGAGTAGGTCACAGTCCTCCTGACTAGGTCACAGTCCTCCCGACTAGGTCACAGTCCTCCTGAGTAGGTCTCAGCTCTCCTGACTAGGTCACAGCCCTCCTGACTAGGTCACAGCCCTCCTGACTAGGTCACAGTCCTCCTGAGTAGGTCTCAGCTCTCCTGACTAGGTCACAGCCCTCCTGACTATGTCACAGTCCTCCCGACTAGGTCACAGTCCTCTTGAGTAGGTCTCAGCTCTCCTGACTAGGTCACAGTCCTCCTGACTAGGTCTCAGCTCTCCTGACTAGGTCTCAGCCCTCCTGACTAGGTCTCAGCCCTCCTGAGTAGGTCTCAGCTCTCCTAAGTAGGTCACAGTCCTCCTGAGTAGGTCACAGCCCTCCTGAGTAGGTCTCAGCTCGCCTGACTAGGTCACAGCCCTCCTGACTATGTCACAGTCCTCCCGACTAGGTCACAGTCCTCTTGAGTAGGTCTCAGCTCTCCTGAGTAGGTCACAGCCCTCCTGACTATGTCACAGTCCTCCCGACTAGGTCACAGTCCTCTTGAGTAGGTTTCAGCTCTCCTGACTAGGTCACAGCCCTCCTGACTATGTCACAGTCCTCCCGACTAGGTCACAGTCCTCTTGAGTAGGTCTCAGCACTCCTGAGTAGGTCTCAGCTCTCCTGACTAGGTCACAGTCCTCCTGAGTAGGTCACAGCCCTCCTGAGTAGTTCTCAGCTCGCCTGACTAGGTCACAGCCCTCCTGACTATGTCACAGTCCTCCCGACTAGGTCACAGTCCTCTTGAGTAGGTCTCAGCTCTCCTGACTAGGTCACAGCCCTCCTGACTATGTCACAGTCCTCCCGACTAGGTCACAGTCCTCTTGAGTAGGTCTCAGCTCTCCTGACTAGGTCACAGCCCTCCTGACTATGTCACAGTCCTCCCGACTAGGTCACAGTCCTCTTTAGTAGGTCTCAGCTCTCCTGACTAGGTCACAGCCCTCCTGACTATGTCACAGTCCTCCCGACTAGGTCACAGTCCTCCTGAGTAGGTCTCAGCTCTCCTGAGTAGGTCTCAGCTCTCCTGACTAGGTCACAGCCCTCCTGACTAGGTCTCAGCCCTCCTGAGTAGGTCTCAGCTCGCCTGACTAGGTCACAGCCCTCCTGACTATGTCACAGTCCTCCCGACTAGGTCACAGTCCTCTTGAGTAGGTCTCAGCTCTCCTGACTAGGTCACAGCCCTCCTGACTATGTCACAGTCCTCCCGACTAGGTCACAGTCCTCCTGAGTAGGTCTCAGCTCTCCTGAGTAGGTCTCAGCTCTCCTGACTAGGTCACAGCCCTCCTCAGTAGGTCTCAGCCCTCTTGAGTAGGTCTCAGCTCTCCTGACTAGGTCACAGTCCTCCTGACTAGGTCTCAGCTCTCCTGACTAGGTCACAGCCCCCCTGAGTAGGTCTCAGCCCTCCTGAGTAGGTCTCAGCTCTCCTGACTAGGTCACAGCCCTCCTGAGTATGTCACAGTCCTCCTGACTAGGTCACAGTCCTCTGAATAGGTGTCAGCCCTCCTAAGTAGGTCTCAGCTCTCCTGAGTAGGTCACAGTCCTCCTGACTAGGTCACAGTCCTCCCGACTAGGTCACAGTCCTCCTGAGTAGGTCTCAGCTCTCCTGACTAGGTCACAGCCCTCCTGACTAGGTCACAGCCCTCCTGACTAGGTCACAGTCCTCCTGAGTAGGTCTCAGCTCTCCTGACTAGGTCACAGCCCTCCTGACTATGTCACAGTCCTCCCGACTAGGTCACATTCCTCTTGAGTAGGTCTCAGCTCTCCTGAGTAGGTCTCAGCTCTCCTGACTAGGTCACAGCCCTCCTCAGTAGGTCTCAGCCGTCTTGAGTAGGTCTCAGCTCTCCTGACTAGGTCACAGTCCTCCTGACTAGGTCTCAGCTCTCCTGACTAGGTCACAGCCCCCCTGAGTAGGTCTCAGCCCTCCTGAGTAGGTCTCAGCTCTCCTGACTAGGTCACAGCCCTCCTGAGTATGTCACAGTCCTCCTGACTAGGTCACAGTCCTCTGAATAGGTGTCAGCCCTCCTAAGTAGGTCTCAGCTCTCCTGAGTAGGTCACAGTCCTCCTGACTAGGTCACAGTCCTCCCGACTAGGTCACAGTCCTCCTGAGTAGGTCTCAGCTCTCCTGACTAGGTCACAGCCCTCCTGACTAGGTCACAGCCCTCCTGACTAGGTCACAGTCCTCCTGAGTAGGTCTCAGCTCTCCTGACTAGGTCACAGCCCTCCTGACTATGTCACAGTCCTCCCGACTAGGTCACAGTCCTCTTGAGTAGGTCTCAGCTCTCCTGACTAGGTCACAGTCCTCCTGACTAGGTCTCAGCCCTCCTGACTAGGTATCAGCCCTCCTGAGTAGGTCTCAGCTCTCCTGACTAGGTCACAGTCCTCCTGAGTAGGTCACAGCCCTCCTGAGTAGTTCTCAGCTCGCCTGACTAGGTCACAGCCCTCCTGACTATGTCACAGTCCTCCCGACTAGGTCACAGTCCTCTTGAGTAGGTCTCAGCTCTCCTGACTAGGTCACAGCCCTCCTGACTATGTCACAGTCCTCCCGACTAGGTCACAGTCCTCTTGAGTAGGTCTCAGCTCTCCTGACTAGGTCACAGCCCTCCTGACTATGTCACAGTCCTCCCGACTAGGTCACAGTCCTCCTGAGTAGGTCTCAGCTCTCCTGAGTAGGTCTCAGCTCTCCTGACTAGGTCACAGCCCTCCTGACTAGGTCTCAGCCCTCCTGAGTAGGTCTCAGCTCTCCTGACTAGGTCACAGTCCTCCTGAGTAGGTCACAGCCCTCCTGAGTAGTTCTCAGCTCGCCTGACTAGGTCACAGCCCTCCTGACTATGTCACAGTCCTCCCGACTAGGTCACAGTCCTCTTGAGTAGGTCTCAGCTCTCCTGACTAGGTCACAGCCCTCCTGACTATGTCACAGTCCTCCCGACTAGGTCACAGTCCTCTTGAGTAGGTCTCAGCTCTCCTGACTAGGTCACAGCCCTCCTGACTATGTCACAGTCCTCCCGACTAGGTCACAGTCCTCCTGAGTAGGTCTCAGCTCTCCTGAGTAGGTCTCAGCTCTCCTGACTAGGTCACAGCCCTCCTGAGTAGGCCTCAGCCCTCCTGAGTAGGCCTCAGCTCTCCTGACTAGGTCACAGTCCTCCTGAGTAGGTCTCAGCTCTCCTGAGTAGGTCTCAGCTCTCCTGACTAGGTCACAGCCCTCCTGAGTAGGCCTCAGCCCTCCTGAGTAGGTCTCAGCTCTCCTGACTAGATCACAGTCCTCCTGAGTAGGTCTCAGCCCTCCTGAGTAGGTCTCAGCTTTCCTGACTTGGTCACAGTCCTCCTGAGTAGGTCTCAGCCCTCCTGAGTAGGTCTCAGCTCTCCTGACTAGGTCACAGTCCTCTTGAGTAGGTCTCAGCCCTCCTGAGTAGGTCTCAGCTCTCCTGAGTAGGTCTCAGTCCTCCTGACTAGGTCTCAGTCCTCCCTGAAGTCCCTACTACCCTCTCCAGATGGTATGTTAGTTAGGCTATCCCACAGTCAGTCCCAGTCCAACCATAATACACCACTTCAACAAACTCTTTGAACCTTAGTCAGTGTTCCAGGCCTGAATTAAACTCAGCCTACGTAAAAAACACTGCACCCAAACATGACAGGGATCTCTTGATCTACCAGCAGTTTATTTGGTATAATCCCCAAATTATACATGTTGGGACGCATACAAATACGAGCACACACACACACACACACACACACACACACACACACACACACACACACACACACGCACAGTGATAATTAGAACTATTGCAGACTTAGGAGAGGAAAAGAGAAGAGAGGAGAGAAGAGAGAAATACTTGATCGGGCTCCTGGAGGATTGCAGCTGTTGGGTGGTTGGTGAGTTTCCCAGGGCTGTGAACCGGTCCCATGGGACAGATGAGGCACTCTACTGGGCTTGGCCAGCTAATGAGCCAGCCTCTCACATTCACCCCCTGGTTCTTCCTCACACCAACCATCCACAGTGGATATGTATAATAACAAGGGAAACAAAGCTAGATGTAACTATGGGATTTACATTAACCTCCTGAGTGGCGCAGTGGTCTAAGGCACTGCATTGCAGTGCTAGCTGTGCCACTAGAGATCCTGGTTCGAATCCAGGGTCCAGGGTAGGGGAGGGAATGGCCGGCAGGGATGTAGCTCAGTTGGTAGAGCATGGTGTTTGCAACGCCAGGGTTGTGGGTTCGATTCCCACAGGCAGACAGTATAAAAAAATAAAAAATAATGTATGCACTCACTAACTGTAAGTCGCTCTGGATAAGAGTGTCTGCTAAATGAAAAAATAAAAATAAAAATGAAATGGGGTTGCTATTTAATCAAGATTTTTATAGGCATCACCACCAAGCGTCAACAGGTCCTCATCTGCATTGAGGCATCACCACCACCAAGCATCCACAGGTCCTCATCTACATTAAAGTTGCATCCACTTTTCAACCTAATTTTTCAGTATCTCCAGCACCATACCGGCAGGGTGGGAAAATATGTTTTGGGTCCACCAGCCACAGTGGCAGGTAGATAAAACACATCTACCAGACAAAATTGGTTTTTCGCCATAAGGGGGGTCATGTTTTTTTTCAATTTCAGTCAGGGGGAGGGTTTACATTTTTAATTTTTTTAGTCCAGGGGAGGGTCATGTAATTTGTAATCGATTAAATGTCATATTGCTCAGGGTTTGAGAATACGTTTCTTATTATAGTATCTCACGTGTGCCCGATGATGCCACTTATCCCTGATTCCCTGCTGGGTGCCCAATTTCAAGTGGGCCTATTGTGGTGTCAATAATATTATCCATACAGTGCCTTTGCAAAAGTATTCATCCCCCTTGGCGTTTTTCCTATTTTGTTGCATTACAACCTGTAATTTAAATGGATTTTTATTTGGATTTCATGTAATGGACATACACAAAATAGTCCAAATTGGTGAAGTGAAATGAAAAAAATAGTAAAGGCCCCATATTGATCGGTGCCTTCAAATCTTTGTTGTGACTTACTACCATATATGGGCATACGAATTTATAAGGGCAGGGCGAGCCGATTACCTCATTCCAAGATGGCTGCTACCTACATTCCGGTTAGCATTGTGAAGCATAAAGGAAATAAACATGGAATACGTTGATACACACCGAAAGCCGGGACTCCACAGATCATGAAGAGGTCTTATTTGTCTGCCTGTGACCTACTGTTATTGATCACCAGCCCAGAGAGTCAAAATGTTTATTTTACACAACGTTTTCACCAAACAGCAAACATCTTGCAAGGTAAGCTTAGATTTGGTCTGTGTTTGAGATATAGCTACAATCCTTAGGTTGGTAGGAACAAATCTAGCCTATTGCCAATGTTATCTGATGATGTATGACTTAATGGCAGCATCGAATGTCAACCGAGTGACTATATCTTTGCGCATCAAAAATAAGACGTTGCTGAAGGCATCCACTACACAGGGGATTGGCTACTATGGCACCTTGACAGTCTTGTAGCCAATGAGAAGCTTTCCAGGCATATGCAGTTGACCTGGGTTGGACAAAGCAAGACCTAGAACCTTTTATGCGTAATGCGAACTATTGCTACCTGGCTCAGAGACGAGACGCACCGAACACGCTACGTTGCATTGTAAACAGATTTCATCGCTTTAGCATAAAAGATGGCTTCTAAAGGGGTGTAAAAAAAGTTAAAAACTAAGAATATTGAACAGGAAGCTAAAAAGAAGGCAGCTATGAATAAGTATACCAACATAGAAGCTTTGAATAAAATACTGGAGTCGGACTCGGATCAGGGGAGCGATTTGGACAACGAGGATTTCGACTTGGCTGACGAAGAAAATTATTTTCATTACTATATATAGCTAAAATGTATTTCATTTTTAATAAGCTTTGGATTTAGTTTACATAGGCCTATGTAACAGGTCATTTCAATGTTATATAAGTAGTTATTGCCTATGTTTCATATTAGTTCACTGTTTGCTGTTCTAAGTTTCATCCTTGTAACTTTGGAGACGCCACTAATCTCTCATGGCCATTGTTTATTTGTGGTTCTCACCTCTGCCTTTGTCTCCAAAGTGTTTCTGTTTGCATTGTGTGTGCTTCACACCTTCTATGTAAGTCACTGTACAGATAAAGTTCAGGCTTGGTGTTTTTTCTTTACAGTAATGTCGTTTTGTAAATTTAGTCAACTGTAATTCTGTGTGTCTTACAACAATATATCCCTTAATTTTTTTCACCACAGAGTGGAGGATGCAGAGGATTTGGATGATGACGTTTGGGAGCTACCCCTCCTCAGCAAGCGCCCCCGCCGGTCAAGGTCTTCATCCCCCCCCACTGCTATGTCAATCACCCCGTCTGTTTGTTCTACATACACTACTCCGCAAATTTTTATTTATTTTTATTTATTTTTTTATTTTTTTGTCATTTAGCAGACGCTCTTATCCAGAGCGACTTACAGGCGCAAAGACCCCACTCCTCTTCAACCACCCCCACTGCAGGCCCTGGCACCACTCCCCTCTCTCTTTCTGCAAGTTCATCTGGAGGTGTGGGGGCAGGGAGGAGATCTAGGCCTCAACAGAGGAGAGGGAGAGGGAGAGGAAGCAGCACAACAGAGGAGAGGGAGAGGAAGCAGCACAACAGAGGAGAGGGAGAGGGAGAGGCAGTGGAAGCAGCACAACAGAGGAGAGGGAGAGGCAGTGGAAGCAGCACAACAGAGGAGAGGGAGAGGCAGTGGAAGCAGCACAACAGAGGAGAGGGAGAGGGAGAGGCAGTGGAAGCAGCACAACAGAGGAGAGGGAGAGGCAGTGGAAGCAGCACAACAGAGGAGAGGGAGAGGCAGTGGAAGCAGCACAACAGAGGAGAGGGAGATGAAGAGGCAGTGGAAGCAGCACAACAGAGGAGAGGGAGAGGGAGAGGCAGTGGAAGCAGCACAACAGAGGAGAGGGAGAGGCAGTGGAAGCAGCACAACAGAGGAGAGGGAGAGGCAGTGGAAGCAGCACAACAGAGGAGAGGGAGAGGCAGTGGAAGCAGCACAACAGAGAAGAGGGAGAGGCAGTGGAAGCAGCACAACAGAGGAGAGGGAGGGGGAGAGGCAGTGGAAGCAGCACAACAGAGGAGAGGGAGAGGGAGATGCAGTGGAAGCAGCACAACAGAGGAGAGGGAGAGGCAGTGGAAGCAGCACAACAGAGTAGAGGGAGAGGGAGAGGCAGTGGAAGCAGCACAACAGAGTAGAGGGAGAGGGAGATGCAGTGGAAGCAGCACAACAGAGGAGAGGGAGAGGCAGTGGAAGCAGCACAACAGAGGAGAGGGAGAGGGAGAGGCAGTGGAAGCAGCACAACAGAGGAGAGGGAGAGGGAGAGGCAGTGGAAGCAGCACAACAGAGTAGAGGGAGAGGGAGATGCAGTGGAAGCAGCACAACAGAGGAGAGGGAGAGGCAGTGGAAGCAGCACAACAGAGGAGAGGGAGAGGCAGTGGAAGCAGCACGACAGAGGGAGATTAAACTGAGGACAGGTGGCACACGGTCCTTGAAGATGAGGAGGAGACAGAACAATTTAGGTTTAAACCCCAACGACCTGAAGGCCCACAGTTGGTTAGTGATGAAAACATACACCCCCTTTCAGCTGTTTCAGCTGTACTTTACCACCGCTGTACTGGGAACACTAATTAGTCATACCAACAAGTATGGGGACAAGAAGCAGCAGGGGGGAAGGAAGAAGTCCTGGAAACCTGTCACCATGGGTGACATGCTCAACTACGTTTCCTTGGTGATTTACATGGGACTGGTAAAGGTTTCAAGACTAGTTGACAACTGGAGCAAGTCCCGACTCTATCAGTTGGAGTTCCCCACCTCCATCATGAGTGAAAACCGATTCTTGGCCATCAACCGTACTCTTCACATGAGTGACCCACAGAGGGATCAGGAGAATGTCCAGAAGAAGAGGACTGCAGGGTATGATCGTCCTGTAAGAGTCAAGACCCATATGAGAGTTGTTTATACGAACGAGACATGACATGATGGATGCATGCAAAACGTGCTTAGTTATGACTGTCATTCAGCTGATGGACATCCCCGTACTTGGCAGTGGGTACAAGCTCTTTGTGGACAATTTTTATACTGGTCCCTAGCTTTTCATAGACCTCTTGAAAAAGAAAATAGGGTAATGTGGTACCATTCGTCCTAACAGAATCGGTTTCCACAAGACCAAGGTAAACCACATGACAAAGACAGCGGAGAGAGGGACCATACGTTGGATAAGGACTAACAAGACCCCCCACTCAAGGTGAGCGCCACTATCCAACACACATGCCAAAAGACAAAAAGACTGAACTGCAAGCATTGCACAAAACACAGGGGGGGAAAAAAGGGTGAAATGCCAGATCTTCTGTCCGAAATGCCAGTTCCCTTTTTGTTTCCTGGCAGAGAGGGACTGCTTCAAAGACATATCACGACATGCACAAGCTACGGTGAAAATGAAATCTAATAATCTACACCTGGTGTGTAAAACGAACACGATGCCATTTTGTAAATAGTTCCGCTTATTTCTATTTTTGCACCTTTTTTAGTGAAGGACACGTGCATAACCAAGTTTGTGTTTGATAAGACATTTGAATATATATTTTTTAATGTATATCTGTTGCTTTTATATTGTTTTTGTAAACAGTTCATTTGTATGTGGGACCAATACATTGGATATGCCTAGGCTAAACGTTCAGGCACTTTGGAGAGGATGAAAAAACACTTTTATATCCCCTGTATGTCCCCCGACACCACCACAATGTTTGAGAGAGGTTGGTGTTGTAGAAATTTAGTTTTTATAGTGAACAATAACTTTTAGGCACATCCAGTGTGCAAAAACAGTGCAATTACCACATTCTGACACTTTGGAGAGGTTTAAAGGACACTTGAATGTACCCTGGATACCCCATAACACCACCACAATGTTTGAGTGAGGTTGATATGGTAGAAATTGTGATTTTATACTAAACAAATAGCATTTAGGGATTGCAAATATGTAATAGCACTGGAATTATCTAATTTAGACATCTGCCACTTTGGCGAGGTTTAGGGACACTTGGAAACGTCCCGTGACCACACCTGACACCACTTACTGTTACCGTGGTAACTTGGGCAGTCGCTTGTCTGTGTTGAACAAAATCTCAGACTGCATGTCTTCCTAGCAGAAGACAGTTGCAGCAAACTCAAACTAAAACTGGAAAAACAACAGAACAAGAGAACAAAGTATTTTTTAGTTTAGTAGCCATTCTTGTCAATTCGACCAACTTCTACATGTGGCCTTTGTAGAAGAAAAACTGTTCCCAAATGCTCTGTGTGACCACCCACCAATATTTCTATGACAGCATATTGGATCTGTCATTCATATTCCTATCCATCCAGTTCAATGTAACAGCGATAAGTTTAGGCTACTACATGATACTCTACTGTTCCCTGTACCCATCATGAGGTTGCTACAACCTAGCCTATGAATTAAAGTTTACAACGTAGGTGCACAGGTCGAGAGACAGATTTGAGGTGACAGACAGTGACACATGGACAGACAGGGACACATTCAATACCGCCTTGCACACTCTTGCCTGCATCTAGCTGATCTAGGGTGTAATCATTAGTCCAACAGTTGCAAACAAGAGTTTCTGTTGGACAAATTCAGGTGTAAACACAGTTCACTTTCATAGCAGCCGCGTTGTATTCCTTCTCGCATCTATGCGCTCTCCTCCTTTCACCTTTTCCCTTCGCTTGTGGACTTCAATGCACAACACATCAGCTGTATGTGACCAGGCGAAAAAACTTTTCCAAGCCAAACCATATCAAACCTGCTACACACAGCCTACATCGTTGTCACCATTTTATCTAAAGTAACGTCATTGTCAGCATAGCTAATATAACTAACGAGTTAGTAAACCCGCTACAATCACGCAGTAACGTTACAGTGTACAGTCAGTAAGCAGTTACACCGGCGGGCCCCGGTGGCAATACATTTGTAAAACCAAAACCTTACCTTGACTTGGAAGAGTTCCAGTGTTGTGTTGGATAGTCATAGCCAGCTAGCTAACATAGCATCCCTCTGTTTGAGCCGGTTGTTTGAGTAACTAAACTAGCTAGCTGCATTTGCTAGCTATGTAAGTGAAACTGAAAGTGTAAAATTAATTACGAAATCTCTCTCTCAATTTCTCTCTTGCTTCTCCTTCATTTTGGAAGAAACTAATTGAAAAACTGTTCAACTACTGTCTTTCTCTCTCTTTGAGTAAACTACTCACCACATTTTATGCACTGCAGTGCTAGCTAGCTGTAGCTTATACTTTCAGTACCAGATTAATTATCTGATCCTTTGATTGGGTGGACAACATCTCAGTTCATGCTGCAAGAGGACGTTGGAGGACGTCCTCTGTAAGTTGTCATAATTATTGTGTAAGTCTATGGAAGGGGGTGAGAACCATGAGCCTCCTAGGTTTTGTATTGAAGTCAATGTACCCAGAGGAGGACGGAAGCTAGCTGTCCTCCGACTACACCATGGTGCTATCCTACAGAGTGCTGTTGAGGCTACTGTAGATCTTCTCTGCAAAATAGTGTGTTTTAATCAATTATTTGGTGACGTGATTATATTTAGTATAGTTTTATCTAAAAAGGATAACTTCTTTAAAGTTTTACCATTTTTATTTTTATGAAATTCAATGAGGAGGATGGTTCTCCCCTTCCTCCTCTGAGGAGCCTCCACTGTTATACATACTGTATGTTGAAATGGCCTTTTCTATGATCTGTGGTTTAAAAAAAGAAGAAAAAAGGTCCTGAAAAAAATGCTTATCTGTGACATCACAGGGTAGCATTAAAAGTAAGAAAAACAATGATTTTCAAAACCTGGAAGGAGTTTCGAGCCAGAGGAAGGCTATTTTCTTGCTCCCCACATCACCGTTTTTAAAATGTTTTAACTTTTGATGGTGGGGTCATCAGGTGGAACTTTTTAACCTGATATTTTTTTTCTACAAAATGTATGTAGATATGTAGATATTGGTATTGTGCTGGAGATAATGAATATGAGGTTGAAACGTGGTGGAGTTGCCCTATTATAAAGAATAAAGGCTGCAGTAATTAAGGGAATCTTATGAAGCCATGTGGCTTGGTTTTCCATATAAATAAAGATTTACATTTTGACCTTTTATTCATTTAGATCCTAACAGACGCTCTTTTCCAGCCCAAAATAGCTAGATGCAAGTGTCTGGGATGTACTATAAAAGGACCTGTCAGTACTATAGAAAGACCTGCCAGTACTATAAAAGGACCTGTCAGTACTATAGAAAGACCTGCCAGTACTTTAGAAAGACCTGCCAGTACTATAGAAAGACCTGCCAGTACTATAGATGGACCTGCCAGTACTATAGAAGGACCTGTCAGTACTATAAAAGGACCTGCCAGTACTATAGAAAGACCTGCCAGTACTATAGAAAGACTTGCCAGCACTATCGAAGGGCCTGCCATTACTAAATAAGGACCTGCCAGTTTCCTTACAATGCAGTTTGTCATTAATCAAAAATGACTGTCACAGCCATGTATTTGTCTGTCTTTGGCAATGCTATTATTTACAGGGGCTGAACAGTTTCTCTAGACCCACAATGTTGCCAATGTTCCGGAATATACAGTACTAGGCCTGGGACCGAATGCCTTCCAAACTGCTATAACAGCACCATCTAGTGGAAGAGGTAGCTCCGGCAAAGGGGAAATATCCTTTTCCACCTGTATGACATACTTTTTACAGCCAGGACCCCGAGTCAGTTAACCTAAAGAGGAGTGCTAATATAAACAGATAAAACAGCCTTTCCTTACCTCGTAAAATAAGATAGCAAGATGATCAACTACCTTGTTGAGCAATCAGGTGTTGTGATGTTGTCCTGCTGCTGTGCTGAAACAAAATCCTGCATATTCCTATACAGAGCCAGGGCAAAGATGTTTGAACACTGTAGTAGTGACCCAGTGGCATGAAAATGGGATTGAATGCATCTATAGAGATATTTATAAAAGGAACCAGTAAATACTCTTTGATAGTCCCTACACCCAAACGAGGGCATTGCGTTCATCCACCTCTGGCCTGCTGGCTCCCCTTCCTCTGCGGAAGCACAGTTCCCGCTCAGCCCAGTCAAAACTGTTCGCTGCTCTGGCACCCCAATGGTGGAACAAGCTCCCTCACGACGCCAGGACAGCGGAGTCACTGACCACCTTCCGGAGACATTTGAAACCCCACCTCTTTAAGGAACACCTGGGATAGGATAAAGTAATCCTTCTAACCCCCCCCTTACCCCACCCCACTCCCCCCCAAAAAATAATAATAATAATAATTGTAAAGTGGTTATCCCACTGGCTATAAGGTGAATGCACCAATTTGTAAGTCGCTCTGGATAAGAGCGTCTGCTAAAGGACGTCAATGTAAATGTAAATATTACTTTTGTATATTTCTTAGCCAGTAGTTCTGAAAGTAGCCTTCACGAGCCAAAAGTGGTCCCTGAAGATTGAGTACTACGTCACAAACGTGCAGATATGTGCGCCACGTCATTGCTCTCTCTCTCTCTCACTCTGTGTGAATCTTGCTAGCTGTCACTCAAATTGCGAGGGGCTGAAGCTCATTGGTTAAGACTCTAATTGCTAGGGGGATGGTCCACGTGGGGGGAAATCAAATCAAACTTTATTTGCCACATGTGCCGAATACAACAGGTGTAGACCTTACCGTGAAATGCTTACTTACAAGCCCTTAACCAACAATGCAGTTCAAGAACAAGTTAAGAAAACATTTACTAAATAAACTAAAGTAAAAAAAACTATAAAAAGTAACACAATAAAATAAGAATAACGAGGCAGAGGGAGGTGTTTAGGACCCTGGACTTCCTGACGGGCCGCCCCCAGGTGGTGAGGGTAGGAAACAACACATCCGCCACGCTGATCCTCAACATGGGGGCCCCTCAGGGGTGCATGCTCAGTCCCCTCCTGTTCTCCCTGTTCACTTATGACTGCATGGCCAGGCACGACTCCAACACCATCATTAAGTTTGCTGATGACACAACAGTGGTAGGCCTGATCACCAACAACGACGAGACAGCCTATAGTGAGGAGGTCAGAGACCTGGCCGTGTGATGCCAGGACAACAACCTCTCCCTCAACGTGATCAAGACAAAGGAGTTGATTGTGGACTACAGGAAAAAGAAGAGGACCGAGCACGCCCCCATTCTCATCGACGGGGCTGTAGTGGAGCAGGTTGAGAGCTTCAAGTTCCTTGGTGTCCACATCACCAACAAACGGACATGGTCCAAGCACACCAAGACAGTCGTGAAGAGGGCACGACAAAACCTATTCCCCCTAAGGAGACTGAAAAGATTTGGCATCGGTCCTCAGATCCTCAAAAGGTTCTACAGCTGCACCATCGAGAGCATTCTGACTGGTTGCATCACTGCCTGGTATGGCAACTGCTCGGCCTCCGACCGCAAGGCACTACAGAGGGTAGTGCATACGGCCCAGTACATCACTGGGGCCAAGCTTCCTGCCATCCAGGACCTCTATACCAGGCGGTGTCAGAGGAAGGCCCAATAATTGTCAAAGACTCCAGCCACCCTAGTCATAGACTGTTCTCTCTGCTACCGCACATCAAGCGGTACCGGAGTGCCAAGTCTAGGTCCAAGAGGCTTCTAAACAGCTTCTACGCCCATGTCATAAGACTCCTGAGAGTTTGCCCTCCTCTCTGCCAATAACAGCTAGTTTTCAGGTTACATATCCCTCCACTCCAATTAGGCCCCTCACTGAGGCCATTCCCAGATAGTCCTGGCAAAATTCTTGCTTGGGAAATTGCTTGTTGCTAATAAGCTATTTTTTGTTTCTTTTTGACAATTATAATTGAAAACAATCACAGTAAGGTACTTACTTAATTGTTACCCAGAAATGATTTGATATTTGTCACGTCTCCTCCCGTTGCTCCCCTCCGGCGCTCTGATTCGCCGGTCTACTGAGCCACCGGTCTGAGCGCACCACCTTGGCAATCACAGGAATGGAAACCCAACGCACCCTAATCACCTCCAGCGCACCTGCGCCTCATCATCTCATCACCACCCCTATAAAGCCCTGGACTGTTAGTTCATTGTTGTGTGTGATTGTTTAGCTTCGTGTCGTTTACTCTCTCTTTGTTATTTCTCTTTCTCATTATTAAGTAAACCTTGACCTTGTTAATTCCTGCGTCTGCGTCCTGCCTCTTCGTATATCAGTACTCATCACAGAATCCCACACCTCACGAAAATGGATGCAGCAGGAGTTTCCCAGTGCCTCGACCAGCAGCAGCAGCAGCTTGCCCAGTTGAACGTCGCCATGCAGGAAGTGCTCCAAACTCTGCATAATCTGCCCAGCGCTCCGGTTCCACCTCAGGGAGCGGCGAATGCACCCAATCCACCTGTTCCCGTGCTATCACCCACTTCTGAGGGAACCCTCGCCCTACCGGAGCGCTATGACGGTAAAACTACTAAATGTAGCGGCTTCCTGCTACAGGTTTCCCTTTATCTGGCGCGTCAGCCTGGGGCATGTCCATCTGACCAAGCCAGGATAGCGCTGGTGATTTCGCTACTTAAAGGAAAGGCACTGGATTGGGCCACGGCAGTCTGGGAAGGAGAGGAGGCAGTGGCGCTTCCCTACCCCACCTTCCTCGCTCAGTTCAGGGCGGTGTTTGATCATCCCACGGAGGGAAAGGATGGGGGTGAGCGTCTCCTCCAGCTACAACAGAGAGAGAACAGCGCACGGCCTTCAGGAGAGGCTTACGGGCGGACATTAAGACGGAACTCGCATGTCGGGACGACGAGATGGACCTTGATACCCTCATCACCACGTCCATCCGTCTTGACGACATGTTGAGAGAGAGACGGCGTTCCCAACACCTCCCAGAGCCTCGACGCTCACCCCATCTGACCTATGGAAGCCGTCCTGCCTCAGAGTCCTCACCATGGAGGTGGGCAGCACCCCCTACACCACCACAGACCACAGATTTCCTGGCAGCTCCCTGTCTAGGCGGTATGACTCCCGTAGCCGCTCCGTGAGTGTTACGTCATCTCCTATCACAAAACCATTGTTTTTAGTTCCCATAACGGTGACTGGTTATTCCTTCTCTTCCATTTCTACTGCAATGATATATTCCGGATCAGCGGGGAACCTTATAGATAGGAGGCTGATCTCTGAATGGGGGTTGCCCACTGTGTCAGTGCCATCTCCGCTACACGTCACCTCACTGGACAATAAACCCCTTGGATCAGACACCATTACGCACGTCACTCTCCCCATCACCATCACCATTCCCACACTACCGGAGCACCACGAGGAGCTGTCATTCCACATCGTCACATCACCCCTTCACAGGATCGTCTGTGGATTGCCCTGGCTCAGACTACACAACCCCACCATCAATTGGATCACCAAGAGGATCACAGCCTAGTCCACCTCATGCCGGAAGACCTGCCTGCCGGTGGTTTGTTGTTCCACGTCAGTGGAGAGTCCAGAGTCCGCCCTCCAGCCCAACATTCCACGTGAGTTTGCAGATCTCTCCGATGTCTTCTCTTCATTAAAGGCTACGTGTCTCCCTCCTCACAGGCCCTGGGACTGCGCCATTGACCTGCTAGAGGGACAACACCCCCCGACGCGTCACATTTACCCCCTTTCCATGGCGGAGACTGTGGCCATGGAGAAGTATGTGGCGGAGACCCTGAAACAGGGGTTCATCAGACGCTCTACCTCTCCTGCCTCCGCCAGCTTCTTCTTCGTGGCCAAAAAAGACGGAGGACTGAGACCATGCATTGACTACAGGAGGCTGAACACAGTCACCACCAAGTACCAGTACCCCCTCCCTCTGGTTCCGTCGGCCATCGAGCAGCTACGAGGGGCCCGGTACTTTACCAAGTTGGACCTGAGGAGTGCCTACAACCTGATCCGAATCCGGGAAGGAGACGAGTGGAAGATTGCATTAAGCACTACCTCAGGCCACTATGAATACTGCGTCATGCCCTACGGCCTCGCCAACGCACCTTCTGTGTTCCAGTCCTTTGTCAATGATGTGTTCCGGGACATGCTGAGTAGACAGGTGGTGGTGTACATCGATGATATCCTGATCTACTCGGCTACGTTCGAGGAGCACGTCAGGGACGTCCGAGCTGTCCTACTCCGCCTCCGAGAGCACAGACTGTTGGTGAAGGGGGAGAAATGTGAATTCCACCAACAGGCCATCTCCTTCCTGGGATACAGGATCAGTCCTCAGGGGGTGTTCATGGAAGGAGTGAAGACGGACGCCGTCAGGTCATGGCCAGTCCCCAACACCATCAAGGGCCTACAGAGCTTCCTGGGCTTCGCCAATATCTACCGGCGTTTCATCAGGTCCTTCAGCTCCATAGCCGCCCCGCTCACCTCTCTCCTTAAGGGTGGGTCTCAGAAGCTGGCCTGGAACCCTGAGGCTGACACTGCCTTCAAGAGGCTGAAGGAGAGGTTCACCACAGCGCCCATCCTAAAACACCCAGGTCCATCTCGTCCTTTCATCCTGGAGGTGGACGCATTGGAGGAGGGCGTGGGTGCGGTCCTCTCCCAGCGGCACGGTAAGCCAGAGATAATGTATCCCTGTGCCTTTTTCTCTAAAAAGCTTACCCCCGCAGAGAGGAACTATGGAGTTGGAGACAGGGAGCTGTTGGTCGTGGTCCTCGCTCTGGAGGAACGGAGACACTGGCTGGAGGGTGCAGTCCATCCATTCCGGATTCTTACTGACCACCGGAATTTGGAGCACATACGGGCAGAGAAACTCTTGTCAAGCCAGGTGGGCCCAATTTCGTACTCGCTTTCAATTCATTCTTTCCTACCGCCCAGGATCCAAGAATGTGAAAGCCGATGCACTCTCCAGGATGCACCATTCCGGAGAGAGGAAGGATCTGGGGGGTCGTATCCTGCCCTCGTCTCTCATCATTGCACCTGTCGTTTGGGATGCGGACGAAGACATCCGCCTGGCGGCTCAGGAGGACCCAGCACCTGCCAACGCCCCACCGGGGCGCGTGTATGTACTCACCAGTGTCTGGGACCGCCTGCTGACCACCCTTACGGCAGGGTACTCTGGTATTACGCGCACCCTGTATTCTCTCTCACAAAAATACTGGTGGCCCACCTTGGCTTCTGATGTCTCCTGCTATGTCAACTCCTGTTCTGTATGTGCCCAAACGAAGACACCTCGGAACGCCCCGGCAGGCAAACTAGTTCTTCTACCAGTGCCTCAGCGACCTTGGTCACATCTGTCCATAGACTTTGTCACCGACCTCCCACGTTCTGACGGCTTCACCACAGTCATGGTGGTCGTAGATCGGTTTTCAAAATCATGCCGTTTTTTGCCACTAACTGGTCTTCCTTCTGCTCTCCAGGTCGCTGAGGTCCTGTTCCAACAGGTCTTCCGGCACTATGGACTTCCGGAGGACATCGTCTTGGACCGTGGCCCCCAATTCACCTCCCGAGTGTGGAAAGCTTTCCTGGAGAAGATCGGGGCCACAGTCAAATGGGTAGGTGGAGCGCATGAACCAGGAGCTGGGGAGGTTTCTTCGTTGCCACTGTCTGGACCGGCAGGGTGAGTGGTCGAGGTTTCTTTCCTGGGCAGAATATGCCCAGAACTCCCTTGTTCACTCCTCCATGGGGCTCACTCCCTTCCAATGCGTCCTGGGGTACCAACCGGCCCTGGCCCCTTGGACACCCAGCCAGACCGATGCACCTGCTGTCGACCAGTGGTTCCGCAGGGGCCAGACAGGTCTGGGACGCCGCCCATGTCCGTCTCCAGATGGCCATTAGTCGGCAGAAGGACCAAGCCGACCACCACCGCAGTGAGGCTCCCGTATTCCAGCCTGGTGATCGCGTCTGGCTGTCCACTCGAAACCTCCCTCTCCGCCTGCCCTGCAAGAAACTGTTTAAGGTCCTCCAGCGGATTAATGAGGTGTCGTACCAGCTGCTCCTTCCCCCTCACTACCATGTCTCACCCACTTTTTATGTGTCTCTCCTCAGGCCGGTGGTTCCTGGTCCTCTGGCGGATGTCGTCCCCTGGGGTACGCCTCCTCCGCCCCTGGACATTGACGGGAGTCCGGCGTATGCTGTGAGGGATCTGCTGGACTCAAGGTTCCGTGGGGGACGGCTCCGTTACCTGGTGGACTGGGAGGGGTATGGCACTGAGTAGAGGAGCTGGGTTCCGGCTGGGGACATTCTGGACCCCAACCTAATTCAGGACATTCGGGGGGGGGGGGGGTTCTGTCACGTCTCCTCCCGTTGCTCTGTCATGAGAATTTCTATCTCTAATTCAACCTAAGCTTGAATCATTACCAGAGGTTGTAAGGCTCTGGTTTTAATCATAAATGATTCAAGGTCCACAACCAGCAAGAATGATCTGTATCTTTATTCATGGAGAGCTCTGGCGCCAAAACCCATACACTCCTGTTTTATACCTCTTGACACACAAAGGCACTTTGCTCCACCCACCTTTAGGAGGCTTTCTTAAACAGTTTCCACCTTCTCCTTCACCCTGGAATGTTTAGTCTCACCCCCCTCTGTTAGTGGGTTGATACTACATTATAATTATAACACAGTTTACACATTTATACTGTATTTGAGGTGAAATCCTTTAGTCATTATTCTTAAAATACAAATTAATCTAACATGCTCCCCTCCAGCGCTCTGATTCGCCGTTCTACTGAGCCACCGGTCTGAGCACACCACCTTGGCAAACACAGGAATGGAAACCCAACGCACCCTAATCACCTCCAGCGCACCTGCACCTCATCATCTCATCACCACCCCTATTTAGCCCTGGACTGTTCTGGATGATGTTGTGTGTGATTGTTTAGCTTTGTGTCGTTTACTCTCTCTTTGTTATTTCTCTTTCTCATTATTAAGCAAACCTTGACCTTGTTAATTCCTGCGTCTGCGTCTTGCCTCTTCGTATACCCAGTACTTGTCACAATATTGAAAAAAAATGGCTGCATTGGATCTTTAAGGCCGCACCACTATGTCCACCTTCTCTGACACATATGGTTGTCATTAAACGTAAACTTCAATTAGGGGTAGAAGCAAACCGCAAATGTAGGGATAAAACAGTCTTTCCAGATAGGAAGCGATGATCAAATCATTGATGAATTCATTGAATCAATCGGGGTCACGTTCAGTTGCCAAACATTGTCGAACGTTGCAGATAGAAATGCCATGAATAGAGCAGATATGAGTCGGAGTGGCATGTTTGTTCTACATAATATATTTCTATCTGAATGTTTCAAAATGTCCTGCTGAACGGTGTTTTGTTGTGTTATGGCTGGTACAATTATCGTGTAACCGACAATTATGGACAAAAAACGGCTATTAAAAACAATAATCGTCTCAATACAATCATTTTAGGAGAAGGGGGGGATTCAACTTCATTTTAGGAGAAGTGGGGATTACACTTTATATTCAATAAGTTATAGTTTACCCAATAGCAGTTTAAATGAAGTGGGTAGAGTTGGTCATCATTTTAGGGCACGGTTGGGAGGAGATACTTAATTTCCAAGCGGTGTCACCAAAGCTGTGTTTTATAGCTTTTGTCATAGCTAATTTTCAAAGATGCATTACAAGTTCAAAACGTTTTTCAACAACAATGACAATCACGACAAACAACCGTGGCCATTTGCATGACAATTAATCGTTACCCAAAATTCTATAACTGTCAAAGCCCTAGTTGTAGTGCTGTGCTGGAACAAAAGCCAGCGCACCCTGGACTATAAAGGGCCAGCCCAATGGTTTGTGTAGTAGCCTTCTGTACTTCATGGAGGGTACGCAGTTCAGTCATTTCACCAGCAGAGGTCAGTACAGGTCTGCAAAAAAATAATGTCAATTTGTAGGCCCCTATAAAAATAGTTTAATTTTTTGCATGATTCCTTTTTGTTTTTTCACAAATTCCGTTTTCTACATTTAGTTTTTCCAGGTTTCCTATTTTCCAGTTTTCGCTATTAAAATCAGACTTTTTTTTTCTTTCTAGAAAAACAACAAATTAGATTTTTTTAAGTCCAGAAAAATTCTTAAACCACATCAGGAGACCACTTTTGAGGTCTAGGAAAAATCTAAGATATTTATATTTTTGTGTAGAGTTATCCTTTAATTCGCACCAGCAAGATACCATTGAGCTCATGAGTTTGCAAAACAAAATGGCCACTGGATGGATGTAAATAATCATGACATCATTCTGCCAGGTAGGCGTAGGCTACGTGTAGTTAACATTGAATTGAGAAGGTTTATGGGAAAGGCTTTCCATCTCTACCAGAAGACGGTTATCATTAGCATCATCGCTACAGAAAGTGCAGACATGTGAGCACACCGCACACACAGACAGGGGCATTCCTGTGCCATTCCAGAGAGTTGCAGGAAAATACAAATTATTGATGCATTTTGTTCATGTCTTATGATTAACTTGGGCAAATTTAATGAATTTGCTACAAAGTTCAATACGTTTAGTTGATTCCCTACTAAGTTCAATACATTGTTGAATTCAGTTTTAATGTCTGGATTCCGTGATTCCATCCACATACTCCAAAACTGATTTTTATAGGGCCCTGCATTTGAGGAACCCTGGAAACACATTCCTCGATCTATCACTTTGCTCCAACAGCCCTTGGGTCGTTCCACGAAATGAGTCCCTTTTGCGTCCCTTTGATATTTGAAGTCGAAATTGTGCACCATTATTGAATTTTAAAAGCATGTTATATTAAATGAAGTGCCCTTTAATATAGTCCACATGGAAAATTAAATAAATCTGATTTTTAATATGACTAAAGACTTGCTAAAGTGCCAGAATTCTGCACTTTTACATGTCCCTCCATGCACCCACTGTGACTTCTAGGAAGATTTTAACCTACTTAACCCCAACATTTCTCCAGGTTTTTCCCTAGTTATTTTGTTGCATTTACAAAGTCATTTCTGAAGATTATTATTTATCTCATGTGATTTAGTGATTCATTGTAAAGGTCCAGTTCAGTCAAAAAATGTGATTTCCCTGTGATTTATATATATATATTTCCACACTATGAGGTTGGAACAATACTGTGAAATTGTGAAAATGAGGATGATGCTCTTTTAGTGTAAGAGCTTTTTGAAAAGGCCGCCTGAAATGTTGGCCTGTTTTGATTGGATGGAGTTCTGGCCTGCGTGGTGACATCACCAGGCAGGTAAATTTGTTCATTGACCAATAAGAAAGATAGCTCCAAACCTCTCTGACAATAACAGCTTGTTTTCAGTTTTCCCCTCCCCCGCTCAGACCACTCCCAGACTCCTGCTTGAGAAATTGCTCTTTGCAAAGAAGCTATTTTTGTTTCTTTTTGAACATTTTCATTGAAAACAATCACAGTGAGGTAGCCTAGCATTTAAGAGTGTTGGGCCAGTAACCAAAAGGTCGCTGGTTCGAATCCCTGAGCCAGCAAGGTGGAAAAAAATCTGCCGTTTGCCCTTGAGCAAGGCAGTTAACCCCCAACAATAACTGCTGCCCGGGCGCTGATGACGTGGATTAAGGCAGCCCCCCCCTCTCTGATTCAGAGGGGTGGGGTTAAATGCGGAAGACACATTTGAGTTGAATGCATTCAGTTGTTAAACTGATTAGGTATTCCATTTCCCTTAATTGTTACCCAGAAATTATTTGATATTTTGATAAAAAACGGCTGAATTGGACCTTTAACTGTTCCTCATTTTAAGTTCAACCCTGTTACTGAATTGAACTCATTTATTTATTACCCCAATTGTTAGTTGCAGTCTTGTCCCATCGCTGCAACTCCCCTATGGACTCGGGAGAGGCATGCATCCTCCGAAACACGACCCTGCCAAGCCGCACTGCAAGGAAATCCCGGCCGGCCAAACCCTCCCCTAACCCGGACGACGCTGGGCCAATTGTGCGCCGCCTCATGGGTTTCCCAGGTCACGGCCTGCTGTGACACAGCCTGGGATCGAACCCGGGGCTGTAGTGACGCCTCAAGCACAGCAAATGCCTTAGACCGCTGCGCCACTCGGGAGGCTGAATTTAAGTCTTGTTTGAGTATTGTCAAACTATTACGGGAGAAGGAATGAGAAGAAAATTACTGTCGGGGGAGGTTCTCTTCTGCACTGTTGAACCAATTCAGTTAATGTGTAGGAGGAGTTAAGATGGAGTGTCGCCAAAAGATTGTCTATAATATCGACAAGATAGCCAAGTGACCACTCTAACAATGGAAAGAGGATGAAAAATGCACTCACTAACTGTACGTCGCTCTGGATAAGAGCGTCTGCTAAATGACTTAAATGTAAATGTGAATGAAACACAATGATTGAAGTCAGGCAAGATCAGGTGGGACCATTCCAGCCAATGAGAAGGCAGATGTGAACAACAGGCACGACTAAGTTGTTTTTCTCAGTTGCCGGAAAGCAACGTGTATCCACTTACATCAGTATATTTGTAACAACCTAAACATGAACAACATTTCTATTCGATCAAAAATAAGCCTCACGTAATTCAACACTCTCCCATAGACCTACATACAAAAAAAGGGCTTATCTCACACGGACAGATTTTTTTTGGCGGAGTAAATCCCTTTTTCACCTCGCCTCTCTTCCTCTGGTGTCGCCTTGTTAACCTCCAAAAAGTAGAAGTCGCGTCTCAGGCTCTCTTTCCATTTCCCCTGAAATCCGGTTGCATCCGGTTGCTTCCGGTTGTTTCTGACCCTTCAGAGGTGCCCATAGATGGACAAGCAAGAAATGTTTTAACAATTATATTTTCTTAATAAAAAAAATAAAAAAAACTTGCATTCAATTGCCCCTCCTTGATGCACACAAAAAGCACAATGGGATTCATGGCCGATTTAAGAACCCTGTTATGGCCAACCTCTTTAGATGCAGTTTTTTTGTCATGAATTCTGTTCTGGAGGCAGCTCTGTGGCCTGGAGGCAGCTCTGTGGAGGCAGCTCTGTGGAGGCAGCTCTGTGGAGGCAGCTCTGTGGAGGCAGCTCTGTGGAGGCAGCTCTGTGGAGGCAGCTCTCTGGAGGCAGCTCTGTGGAGGCAGCTCTGTGGAGGCAGCTCTGTGGAGGCAGCTCTGTGGTCTGGAGGCAGAGTGGTTACCAGCTGGCACAGCCACAAAGTCATACAATCTGATTTTAAACCTAACCCTAACCTTAACCACACTGCTAACCCTAATGCCTAACCCTAACCTTAAATGAAGACCAAAAAGCATTTATAATATAGACAATTTTGACTTTGCAGCTGGCCCATCTAGCAAAAAATCTCACAGTTCTGCCTCCAGGGACAAGATTCATGACAGTAAGTCAACTTGCTCTTGAGATGGAAAAAACATGTTTTTTATCAAGTTGAACATGTGCTCTTCTTGACAGAATGTTAAAATTAGGTGAAATAAAATGTTTTTATTTTTACCAAGTTACACTACCCAAAAGGAACTTCGTTTT
Organism: Coregonus lavaretus; assembly: GCF_964263955.1. Lineage (NCBI taxonomy): Eukaryota > Metazoa > Chordata > Actinopteri > Salmoniformes > Salmonidae > Coregonus > Coregonus lavaretus. Next base: position 79,013 of record NC_140021.1, read on the forward strand.
CTCTCCTGATTCGGTCACCCGATGTCAATGCATCTCCGTTATATGTGAATATTTATCTGAAAACTGTGCATAGTTATTAGAATAAACTTTAAATTAGCACTTTAACTAACCACAAGTGTATATTTAGTCTTGGACGTAAAAAAAAAAGTTCCCAATCCCAATTTTAATTAAATTCTTGAAATGTTCTAATTGTTTGGCCCTGGCTTTATTCATATGGAAGACATTTAGGCCTAGTTAATATAAAACTGTGTTTTCAGCCATGATAAACCAACACAACCCACATTTGAGAGAGAGAGAGAGAGAGAGAGAGAGAGAGAGAGAGATTCACTAAGGCTGTCTTTGTAGTTCCCCTAAAAGCAGGCTTCCCAAATCCCCCCCCCCCCCCCCTATTCCCTTGAAAGTGCGCTACTTTTGACCAGAGCTGATAGGGTTTCCACAGGGCTCTTGTCAAAAGTAGTGCACTACATAGGGAATAGAATGCCATTGGGGAGGCATCCCAGGCCTTAGGGCCGGCAGCGATCCAACACTGAGCCTTTGAGGTTTCCAACCTCACTGAGAGCGTGTTTTTTATTTAATACCCAGTCACTCATGTTTAATATTATATATTTATACACTAACTTCCTTTTCCTCTAAAAGGTCCATCCTCAGCAGTGTTCTAGTTCTGACGTTTGTTTATCAAATACATTCTTCTCCAAGTACGCTTCCTCCTAAAATTGAAAAGACATTAAGAATTATAACAATAGGAAATGCTTCCCAGTGCTAGAGGTGCCAATATCACCAATATCGCTGCTATTGTACTGTAGCAGAAGAATGTCAAGCCTAGCTGGGGCTGCAGAGCTGGTGCACTCCACATGGACTTAAGCTATGGTTGGCTGGCTGGGTGGTTGATAGGGCAACGTTTGGGCATAATCTGTTTGGTCAATGTTGACTTGAGAAGCAGAAGGACACACTGTGAGAAAGTTGGAGTCACGTTGAGCGTTGCTGCTACTGTGTGTGTGTGACTGTGTGTGTGTGTGTGTGTGTGTGTGTGTGTGTGTGTGTGTGTATGTGTGTGTGTGTGTGTATGTGTGTGTGTGTCCTGGCTGCTCCTCTCTGTGGCAGGATGATGGGCTGAATAATGCTCCGAGGCGGGAAGGTCGAGTTGATGAGCGAGGGAGAGGTGGACTAGGAGGCAAAAGGGGTGAGGGAGGTGTGGAGGGCTGGGGTAAAGGGGGAGGGAGGTGTGGAGGGCTGGGGTAAAGGGGGAGGGAGGTGTGGAGGGCTGGGGTAAAGGAGGAGGGAGGTGTGGAGGGCTGGGGTAAAGGAGGAGGGAGGTGTGGAGGGCTGGGGTAAAGGAGGAGGGAGGTGTGGAGGGCTGGGGTAAAGGAGGAGGGAGGTGTGGAGGGCTGGGGTAAAGGAGGAGGGAGGTGTGGAGGGCTGGGGTAAAGGAGGAGGGAGGTGTGGAGGGCTGGGGTAAAGGAGGAGGGAGGTGTGGAGGGCTGGGGTAAAGGAGGAGGGAGGTGTGGAGGGCTGGGGTAAAGGGGGAGGGAGGTGTGGAGGGCTGGGGTAAAGGAGGAGGGAGGTGTGGAGGGCTGGGGTAAAGGGGGAGGGAGGTGTGGAGGGCTGGGGTAAAGGAGGAGGGATGTGTGGAGGGCTGGGGTAAAGGAGGAGGGAGGTGTGGAGGGCTGGGGTAAAGGAGGAGGGAGGTGTGGAGGGCTGGGGTAAAGGAGGAGGGAGGTGTGGAGGGCTGGGGTAAAGGAGGAGGGAGGTGTGGAGGGCTGGGGTAAAGGAGGAGGGAGGTGTGGAGGGCTGGGGTAAAGGAGGAGGGAGGTGTGGAGGGCTGGGGTAAAGGAGGAGGGAGGTGTGGAGGGCTGGGGTAAAGGAGGAGGGAGGTGTGGAGGGCTGGGGTAAAGGAGGAGGGAGGTGTGGAGGGCTGGGGTAAAGGAGGAGGGAGGTGTGGAGGGATGGGGTAAAGGAGGAGGGAGGTGTGGAGGGCTGGGGTAAAGGGGGAGGGAGGTGTGGAGGGCTGGGGTAAAGGAGGAGGGAGGTGTGGAGGGCTGGGGTAAAGGACTGTGGAGGGGAGGATCACCATGTTGGCTTGGCACGCTGTCTGCCTGTCTGTCTGTCTGTCTGCCTGTCTGTCTGCCTGTCTGTCTGCCTGTCTGTCTGCCTGTCTGTCTGCCTGTCAGTCTGACTGGCTGTCTGTTATATGGATGGAGTATCTTGGTTCCACTGCTAACAACATGACTTCAGAAACAGAGATTTGTTTGTTTGTGTAACTATCCTAGCCCCAGTTCACAAGTAATGGGAGGGGCCCTCTGTGCCTGGCTATTGTCCCCAAACCATCCATTCTCTCTGGTCACAAAGGGTTTACACCAGGACCTGTCCTCAATAGGCTAGTTCTTCCCTCCACACTGTCTGAAGGACTGACTGCATATTCCCACCTATTGTTTCTGGGTTTCTGGACTGGAGAAAAGTGCCTTGAAGAAAAAAAAGTGCCTTGAGAAAAGTGCCATGACTCCAACACCATCATTAAGTTTGCTGCCGATACCACGGTGGTAGGCCTGATCATCGACGATGACGAGACAGCCTATAGATCCCCACAGTGGAGGTGTCATAATACCCATAAAACCTAGCAATCAAACAGGGAAATGGTTCCAATCGCTTTTCCACCATTCATTTTTCCCTTAGAGAATTTAAACACTTAAAATAAGGGCTGTGTTTCGTGTAGACTTACCCTGGAGTGACGTTTTGATAACCGTGTAAATCTCTCTTGGACAAGATGACCTTTATCAATATATTAAGCTCTATTTACTCTAAGATTCGAAAATTATAATTAGCATCAAAGTAGACATCATGCAAAAGTGCAAATCCCTGCAAGGTCCTCCACATCATCTCTAGCTGACACCTTTGCTAACAGGTATTGTGTCAATTTAAAACTGATTTGTCCATTTAAAGAAATGTAGCCAATTTATGAATTAATACAAATTATTACTGTTCTAGTTACTCTCTGTGGGCTGTACTGTCTGGAGGAACTAGTCCTGTTCTAGTTACTCTCTGTGGGCTGTACTGTCTGGAGGAACTAGTACTGTTCTAGTTACTCTCTGTGGGCTGTACTGTCTGGAGGAACTAGTACTGTTCTAGTTACTCTCTGTGGGCTGTACTGTCTGGAGGAACTAGTACTGTTCTAGTTACTCTCTGTGGGCCGTACTGTCTGGAGGAACTAGTACTGTTCTAGTTACTCTCTGTGGGCTGTACTGTCTGGAGGAACTAGTACTGTTCTAGTTACTCTCTGTGGGCTGTACTGTCTGGAGGAACTAGTACTGTTCTAGTTACTCTCTGTGGGCTGTACTGTCTGGAGGAACTAGTACTGTTGTAGTTACTCTCTGTGGGCTGTACTGTCTGGAGGAACTAGTCCTGTTCTAGTTACTCTCTGTGGGCTGTACTGTCTGGAGGAACTAGTACTGTTGTAGTTACTCTCTGTGGGCTGTACTGTCTGGAGGAACTAGTCCTGTTCTAGTTACTCTCTGTGGGCTGTACTGTCTGGAGGAACTAGTACTGTTCTAGTTACTCTCTGTGGGCTGTACTGTCTGGAGGAACTAGTACTGTTCTAGTTACTCTCTGTGGGCGGTACTGTCTGGAGGAACTAGTCCTGTTCTAGTTATATTATTATATTGCGCTGTCAGATGAAAACCTCGTAACTCCCCCCAAATAGTATTGATACTATTGGTTCCCCTTTACTATTGGTTCCCCTTTACTATTGGTTCCCCTTTTATTGGTTCCCCTTTTATTGGTTCCCCTTTTATTGGTTCCCCTTTACCATTGGTTCCCCTTTACTATTGGTTCCCCTTTTATTGGTTCCCCTTTACTATTGGTTCCCCTTTACTATTGGTTCCCCTTTACTATTGGTTCCCCTTTACTATTGGTTCCCCTTTACGTCTGTATGAATGTTTCACGACCCTGTGGGAAGATGTTTGGGGTGCTGCGATCATATCTCCACCCCGGCTCCTGAAGTGAAGCGCTCGTCTTCACTCCTGAGGATATTTTTGTTTGTGGGTAGCCAGGTAAGCCATACGTGATCAGAGGTAAGGTGCACTTTAATTACCTTCTGCCTTTGTAATATTATATATTTCTGGAGTAAGATAAGTATTTCTCAGATATAATTTTCCTGTTGAAATTCTGTTAGTAGGGCAAGTGCAAATCAAATGGCTAGGTAGCTAACTAACCCAGAATCCGACAGACAAAGTTGAATCTCGTGTTTTTAGCTCCCCATATGATGTCTGCTTGTAGGCTAACGAGCCACCTTGCCCATGGCATAAAGAGTGAACCGATTAATTGTAATGAATACTCGGACAGAGTGGTAAGATCCAATCGCAGAATAGCGATGCTTTATTAGAGTACAGACAAGGGAATAGCTTAATCGTGGTCGGGCGGGCTGTGGTCAAAACCGGGCCAGGCATAGACAGGCAGAGGTACCAAGGGAGCGGGCTTAGTCGTAGTCGAGGGCACAGGCACAGGATCAGAGGACGGTAATCACTGGGGTAGACAAGCAGAGGATTAAGCAATTCGGGGAGTCAAACAACAAGGCACAGGTCGGATACATGGTAATCAAAAACAACAAACTCTCTCTTTCTCTCGGAACAAAACGCTTAGCAAGTCACAATGGAACAATACCTCGCACCGACTGAACTTCTGAGCACACCTTATATCCTACCCTAATTACGGACAGGTGTGCTCAGAACTCAGGTGAACCAGATCGAGTCTGATGACTCCTCCTCTCAGTAGATCGGGGAAGTGTCAGACTCTGTCTAGATCCAGCCAAACCCCGATCCCTTACAGTATCCCCCTCCCCAGGGCCGGCTCCTGACGGCCTTCTACCTCTACCGGGTGGTCTTCCTCTGGGTCTTGGTCCTGGATGATCTGGGTGTTCCACGTGGAAGGTGGCCTTGAGAGCGGGGTCCAGTATGTCCTTAGCAGGGACCCAGGACCGTTCCTCAGGTCCATATCCCTCCCAGTCCACGAGATATTCGATGCCCCCTCGTCTCCGTCTTGACTCCAGTATCTCGTGGACTGTATAGGTGGTGTCCTGTTCGTCCTCCAAAGGTGGTGTAGTAGGTTGTTGAGCGATTGGTGGATACATCAGGCTATAATGGACAGGTTTCAACAGGGAGACGTGGAACGTACGGTTTATCCTGTAGTGTCGAGGGAGTAACAGACGGTAGGTGACAGGGTTAATACGTCTCTATACCTTGAAGGGACCAATGTACCTGGGTTGGAGCTTCTTGCAGCTCCGTCGGAACCGCAGGTCTCGGGTAGACAGCCACACCCGCTGCCCGGGTTGATAAGTGGGAGTAGGTCTCCGGCGTCGGTCGGCATAGGTCTTTTGCTGCTGTGAGGCTTGACTGAGATTTTGATGGGCCGTCTCCCAGACCTGCGCACTCCGACGGAACCACTCGTCCACCGCCGGTACCAACCCGGGTGCGGTATCCCACGGGAACAGGGGTGGTTGATACCCTAGAACACACTGAAAGGGCGTTAGACGTAGGGAGGTGTGAATGAGTGAGTTCTGCGCATACTCTACTCAAGGAAGGAATCGGCTCCACTCTTGCGGCTGCCGCGAACATTGTTGCCGTAGATACTTCCCAATTTCCTGGTTGAGCCGTTCTGTCTGCCCATTGGCCTGGGGATGATATCCGGAGTTGAGGCTCACCGAGATGCCCAAGCGTTCGCAGAAGGCCTTCCAAACCCGGGATACGAACTGGGGTCCCCGGTCGGAAACAATATCCTCTGGAACACCAAACTGCCGGAACACCTGGTTAAACATAGTCTCTGCCATCTGAGTGGCGTTAGGTAAACGGGTCATGGGTACTAACCGACACATCTTGGAGAAGCGATCGATGACCACGAGAATTACAGTATGGCCCTCTGATTCAGGTAGGTCGGTAACAAAGTCCATAGCAATGTGCGACCAGGGTCGTTGAGGAGTTGGCAATGGCATCAGCTTACCCTCCGGTAGTGCTCGAGGCGCCTTGGACTGAGCACATACTGGGCAGGATAATACGTAGTCTCTGACGTCATCTGTGAGGGAATCCCACCAGTATTTTCGACTGATGAGTCATGTAGTTCGAGTGATTCCGGGATGACCAGATCCTAGCGACGTGTGGCACCATTCCATCAGTTGAGGTCGAAGCGGAGCTGGTACAAACACCTTCGACCCCGGGGTTTCTGGAGGGGCTGGTTCCGCTTGTAGGCTCTCCTGAATCGCGTCATCGATAGCCCACCTCACAGGACCAGCATGGCAACTCATGGGGAGGATAGGTTCTGGTTCAACCGGTCTGTCAGCGCGCTCGAACCGTCGGGAAAGCGCGTCCGCCTTACAATTCTTGGACCCGGGAATATAAGAGACAGTGAATTGGAAACGGTTGAAGAACAAAGACCACCTTGCCTGTCGGGAGTTCAGTCGTTTAGCACTGTGAAGATACTCCAGATTGCGGTGGTCCGTGAGCACTTGGAACGGATGAGCTGCTCCCTCCAGCCAATGTCTCCACTCCTCCAGTGCTAACTTCACGGCCAGTAATTCACGATTTCCCATGTCGTAGTTCTGCTCGGCCGGATTCAGCTTCTTAGAAAAAAAAGCACAGGGTCGTGATTTGGGCGGCTCACCTTGGCGCTGGGATAGCACGGCTCCAACTCCAACCTCCGAAGCGTCCACCTCCACGATGAACGGCAAGGTCGGATCCGGCTGACATAAAATGGGAGCGGTGGTAAATCGTTGTTTCAATGTCTCAAAAGCCCGCACTGCCCCCTCCGTCCATTTCAGACCACGACCCTTGTGGCTGGTCATCGCCGACAGGGGAGCTGCGGTTGTGCTGAAATTACGCACGAACCGTCTATAGTAATTGGCAAACCCTAAGAATCTCTGGAGCTCTTTCACCGCCTGGGGTTGAGGCCAGTCTCGTACAGCTTGCACCTTGGATTCATCCAGTCTTACCCCATCGGGAGTGAGTATGGCCCCAAGGAAGGAAATCGTCGTGACATGGAATTCACTCTTCTCGGCCTTCACGAACAGAGAGTGTTGGCGGAGTCGGTCCAGAACCTGTCGTACATGGGACACATGTTCACTCAGAGAGTTTGAGTAGATTAGGATGTCATCAATGTACACTATGACAAAGCGATCAATCAAGTCCCTAAAAATGTCATTCATGAACGCCTGGAACACAGAGGGCGCGTTAGTAAGTCCATAGGGCATGACACAATATTCATAATGTCCTCGATGGGTGATGAAGGCGGTCTTCCATTCATCCCCTTCTCTAATGCGCACCAGATTGTACGCACTCCTGAGGTCCAGTTTACTGTAGATGGAGGCCTGCCCCACCTGCTCGAGGGCTGCTGGAATCAAAGGAAGGGGGTAACGATTTTTAATGGTGATATCGTTCAAACCTCGATAGTCTATACAAGGACGCAGTCCGCCATCCTTTTTCTTAACAAAGAAAAAACTGGATGCGGCGGGAGACGTAGATGGGCGAATGGCCCCTTGCTGAAGTGCCTCATCAATATACTTGCTCATTGATTCCCGTTCCGGCTGTGACAAAGGGTAGATTCGTCCGCGAGGAGGTGTAGCCCCGGATAGCAGATCAATTGCACAATCCCAGGCCCGATGCGGTGGTAACACGGTAGCCCTCTCCTTGGAGAACACCTGCGCGTAATCCTGGTACTCTGTAGGAACAACAGTAGACACTGCACCCTTCGCATCCTCCACAGTAGACGTTTTGCAAGGTAAAATGAGGCACTCTGCCCTACATACCTCACTCCAAGCCGTGATATCGCCAGATTTCCAGGAGATGACCGGATCATGGGTAACGAGCCAGGGGTGGCCGAAGACTAGCGGCTCCCGTGGAGCGGAGATGACCAACAGAATGATGTTCTCATGGTGCAGAGAGCCCACTTGTAACTTGATCTCCCCGGTACGGTGCGTAATGAACCCAGTGCCCATGGGCTCACCGTCTAGCGCGTTGACTCGCAGGGGAGGTTGAATTGGGATAAGTTGAACTCCCAACTCCTCAGCAAGACCCATATCCAGAAAGCTGGCAGCCGCTCCGGAATCAATAAGTCCTTCCAACCTGCGCACTTTCTCTCCGACAAATAAGGTAACAGGCACATACATTTGTTTAGATGTAATGTTCAAAACTGGAGTCTCACTCACCGGTTTGGCAGTTCCGAGGCGATATCCTGGAGTACGGTTAGGTCGTACCGGACATTGACGAACGAAATGACCCGACTGACCACAATACAGGCATAGTCCGTCTTGCCGACGTTGTTGTCTCACCGAACCTTGTAGAGGTGACCGTCCCAGTTGCATAGGTTCCTCCTCAGATTCTCTTCTCCGCTCTGTCGATTGCATAGGACCAGTGATCGAGGGCTCCCGGACTATGGATGCCTTGTGTTGCTCTATAAGATTATCAATAGAGATGGCTATTTTGATAAACTCATGTAGCGCAGTGATATCTCCTCGACAAGCCAACTCAGTCTGTACGTCTTTGCGCAGCCCTCTTCGGAATACTGTGAGCAAAGCAGTCTCGCTCCATCCGCTACCGGCTGCTATAGTACGGAACTCTAAAGCGTAGTCGGCTACTGTGCGACGGCCCTGCTGAAGTTCGCATAGTTGGTCTCCCACACTACGCCCAGATACTGGGTGGTCGAACACCTCTTGAAACAGTCTCTTGAACTGAACTTCCGCATTCAACTCGGGGACCTCAGCTGCCCAAAGCGCAGTAGCCCAATCCAATGCTCTTCCCGTTAGCAGAGAAATCATGAAATCCACCCTGCTACGGTCATCGGAAAACATAGTACGATTATATGACATATACAGGGACGTCTGGAGTAGAAACCCCTGACATTTGCCAGGTTCCCCGTCGTACCTTGTAGGTAGAGAAATCGGAGGTGCATGACGAGGACTGACCGTGCTCGGGGTGGTGCCTTCAGCCGCACCAGCGTTGAGTAGCTGTAGGAGTTCATCCATCCGTTTCTCCTGTATCTCCCATCGCCTCTGTAATTCCGCTGGATCCATGGTAATGGCGAGGTATTCTGTAATGAATACTCGGACAGAGTGGTAAGATCCAATCGCAGAATAGCAATGCTTTATTAGAGTACAGACAAGGGAATAGCTTAATCGTGGTCGGGCAGGCTGTGGTCAAAACCGGGCCAGGCATAGACAGGCAGAGGTACCAAGGGAGCGGGCTTAGTCGTAGTCGAGGGCACAGGCACAGGATCAGAGGACGGTAATCACTGGGGTAGACAAGCAGAGGATTAAGCAATTCGGGGAGTCAAACAACAAGGCACAGGTCGGATACACGGGTAATCAAAAACAACAAACTCTCTCTCTCTCTCGGAACAAAACGCTTAGCAAGTCACAATGGAACAATACCTCGCACCGACTGAACTTCTGAGCACACCTTATATCCTACCCTAATTACGGACAGGTGTGCTCAGAACTCAGGTGAACCAGATCGAGTCTGATGACTCCCCCTCTCTGTAGATCAGGGAAGTGTCAGACTCTGTCTAGAACCAGCCAACCCCCGATCCCTTACATTAATCAGATGTGTGTGGCAATAGCTAACTAGCTATCACATTAGGTAGCCATTAGATAAGCAGGCTAAGCAAACAAAAAAATCCAGAAAAACGCATGTCAAAAATGTTATGAATTGATTTGCATTTTAATGAGGGAAATAAGTACTTGACCCCTCTGCAAAACATTACTTAGTTCTTGGTGGCAAAACCCTTGTTGGCAATCACAGAGGTCAGATGTTTCTTGTAGTTGGCCACCAGGTTTGCACACATCTCAGGAGGGATTTTGTTCCACTCCTCTTTGGAGATCTTCTCCAAGTCATTAAGTTTTCGAGGCTGATGTTTGGCAACTCGAACCTTCAGCTCCCTCCACAGATGTTCAATGGGATTAAGGTCTGGAGACTGGCTAGGCCAATCCAGGACCTTAATGTGCTTCTTCTTGAGCCACTCCTTTGTTGCCTTGGCCGTGTGTTTTGGGTCATTGTCATGCTGGAATACCCATCCACGACCCATTTTCAATGCCCTGGCTGAGGGAAGGAGGTTCTCACCCAAGATTTGACGGTACATGGCCCCGTCCATCGTCCCTTTGATGCGGTGAAGTTGTCCTGTCCCCTTAGCAGAAAAACACCCCCAAAGCATAATGTTTCCACCTCCATGTTTGACGGTGGGGATGGTGTTCTTGGGGTCATAGGCAGCATTCCTCCTCCTCCAAACACGGCGAGTTGAGTTGATGCCAAAGAGCTCGATTTTGGTCTCATCTGACCACAACACTTTCACCCAGTTCTCCTCTGAATCATTCAGATGTTCATTGGCAAACTTCAGACGGGCCTGTATATGTGCTTTCTTGAGCAGGGGGACCTTGCGGGCGCTGCAGGATTTCAGTCCTTCACGGCGTAGTGTGTTACCAATTGTTTTCTTGGTGACTATGGTCCCAGCTGCCTTGAGAACATTGACAAGATCCTTCCGTGTAGTTCTGGGCTGATTCCTCACCGTTCTCATGATCATTGCAACTCCACAAGGTGAGATCTTGCATGGAGCCCCAGACCGAGGGAGATTGACAGTTATTTTGTGTTTCTTCCATTTGCGAATAATCGCACCAACTGTTGTCACCTTCTCACCAAGCTGCTTGGCGATGGTGTTGTAGCCCATTCCAGCCTTGTGTAGGTCTACAATCTTGTCCCTGACATCCTTGGAGAGCTCTTTGGTCTTGGCCATGGTGGAGAGTTTGGAATCTGATTGATTGATTGCTTCTGTGGACAGGTGTCTTTTATACAGGTAACAAACTGAGATTAGGAGCACTCCCTTTAAGAGTGTGCTCCTAATCTCAGCTCGTTACCTGTATAAAAAGACACCTGGGAGCCGGAAATCTTTCTGATTGAGAAGGGGTCAAATACTTATTTCCCTCATTAAAATGCAAATACATTTATAACATTTTTGACATGCGTTTTTCTGGATTTTTTTTGTTGTCATTCTGTTTCTCACTGTTCAAATAAGCGTACCATTAAAATTATAGACTGATCATTTCTTTGTCAGTGGGCAAACGTACAAAATCAGCAGGGGATCAAATACTTTTTTCCCCTCACTGTATATAATGATGAGATGCTCATGTCTCCATCCTAACAATAGGAGTCGTTGTCCCAAAGGCAGGAAGGCAGGCGACAAGCTTAGGTCGGCATATTAAGCCCATAGAAACGCATTGGGTTTATTCTGGACAGATTTTGACACGAGTCAGCCCTCTCGCTTCGCCTCTTCCTCTCTGTCTTAGTCCTGCTTGCAACCAAAGTCTTTCAAGGTGTGTTCGCCCTCCGTTTGGTATTGTCATCGGAACCACTTAGTCCTTTTTGAACAGACTAAGGGCAGTTTATCTATGTGACAAGCATTCTGTGACAGTAGAAATACAGTATTTCCTCGTTCACCACAGCAAATCTACTGTGGCAATTTACCCAACACTATGAATGGAAACTAACGTTGTTGTAGGTTATTATTTTATTAGTGTCCTATTTATGTTATCCAAAAGTGTCTGTCGTGGTCATTTCTTATCAAGATCAGGGGTAAAATATCCCTGGACTGTCCGTATTTGAAATGCGTAACTGAATCAAATCAATAGGGGGATTGAGTGATTTGTGCCAGAAGGCGTGGGCTGGAATTTAACCCATTCCTATATGGATATAATAATAATATTATATAATAATAATAATATAATATGGATATGTGTGCGCTGAAAGGCAGCGGCCCTAACCGCTAGTTCATTCATAACCTTAGGATACCCTCCACACTGGTGGAGCCTAGTGTGGACCAATATCTATCTTGTGTTATTAAGCTATATAAAAAATGACAGTTGTTGATGTGTGTGGATGCATTTTCAGATACATTTGAATGCTGCAGTAATAGGATCAAACCCGGATCCCAATGACTCTACTGAACCCACATGGAGAGAAAGAGAACTGCTAATTTTCAAGGAATCACGAGGCTCATTTAGAAATGTCTGATGCAACAGGAAAATTCTCTGTGACAAAAGAATGATCAAGTTAAAGATCCAACATCTGTGCATCACTGGGGCCGAGCTCCCTGACGTCCAGGACCTCAGAGGACCTCTATACCAGGCAGTCAGAGGACGGCCCTAAAGATTGTCAAAGACTCCAGCCACCCAAGTCATAGACAGTTCTCTCTGCTACCGCACGGCAAGCAGGAACCGATGCACCAAGTCTGGAAACAACAGGACCCTGAACAGCTTCTACCCCCAAGCCATAAGGCTGTTAAATAGTTAGTTAAATAATAGCTACCCGGTCTATCTGGATTGACTCTTTTTGCACTAACTCTATTGACTCATCACGCATGCTGCTGTTACTGTTTATTATCTATCCTGTTGCCTAGTCACTTTACCCCTACCCATATGTACATATCTAACTCAATTACCTGATAGCCCTGCAAATCGACTCGGTACTGGTACCCCGTGTATATATGTTCTAATTTTTTTCTATAATTTTTCAAACGTTCGATGCATTGTTGGGAAAGGCCCGTCAGTAAGCATTTAACTGTTAGTCTTCACCTGGTGTTTACGAAGTATGTGACAAATAACTTTTGTTGAAATTATACAAAAAACTGCTTCCCTTTAACCTTGGCTGAGAACAGTACTGCAGGTTTGTATATACATTTAGTAAATCTTTTATGGAAGTCAAACTTATCTTTCCCCACTTAAAAATGCGACCAGGTAACTCATGGCTCTGGAACATATTGGGTAGAGCGGAGACGGTTTGACTATGTGATAGTGACTATGTGATAGTGACTGTGTGATAGTGACTATGTGATAGTGTGATAGTGACATTGTGATAGTGTGATAGTGACTGTGTGATAGTGACTATGTGATAGTGTGATAGTGACTATGTGATAGTGTGATAGTGACTATGTGATAGTGACTATGTGATAGTATGATAGTGACTATGTGATGGTGACTATGTGATAGTGACTGTGTGATAGTGACTATGTGATAGTGACTATGTGATAGTGACTATGTGATAGTGTGATAGTGACATTGTGATAGTGTGATAGTGACTGTGTGATAGTGACTATGTGATAGTGTGATAGTGACTATGTCGTAGTGTGTTATTGACTGTATGTAATGGTGTGATAGTGACTATGTGATAGTGTTAAAGGTACTAAGTGATAGTGTGATAGTGACTATGTGATAGTGTGATAGTGACTATGTGATAGTGTGATAGTGACTGTGTGATACTGACTATGTGATAGTGTGATAGTGACTGTGTGATACTGACTATGTGATAGTGTGATAGTGACTGTGTGATACTGACTATGTGATAGTGTGATAGTGACTGTGTGATACTGACTAAGTGATAGTGTGATAGTGACTATGTGATAGTGTTGAAGGTACTAAGTGATAGTGTGATAGTGACTATGTGATAGTGTGATAGTGACTGTGTGATAGTGTTGAAGGTACTAAGTGATAGTGTGATAGTGACTATGTGATAGTGTGATAGTGACTGTGTGATAGTGTCATGAATCCCGCTTCCTGAGTCTGTTTCTGCCTGAGTTGCCTGTTTTCTGTCTTGGAGTCTGTTTCCTGAATGTTCCTGAACGCACCCTGCCTGGTTGCCGGGCGATGAAGCTAGGCGGGAGATCTCTCGATTACCCGCACCTGCATCTCATCAGCTGTCTGCACACCTGGTCCTGATCATCACCTCTTCATAAGCTCTGACCTGACATCCATTCCCTGCCGGATCGTTAGCCATGAACAGTATGTTGTGTCAGCGTATCAGCCTCAAAGTTACTAGAGTTAGTTTTGTTGTTCTGTACTTTTTGCTTGCCGTATACTTACCTTTGTTTACTCTGTCTACAGTCATTCTCCCGGAACATTCACCCCACCCCTGCCTGGTCGTCGGTGGCCTCTGTGCCATCATTGGATCTGCCTATTCACTCCCACCAACTCACCTCCGCTGCCCGCTCCGTCTCCTGGATTATTCTGCTTCTACATTTGAATCTGTAAATAAATACTCACCTTGTCCTGGTCTGCTTCTGGGTTCTGCTTTAGAGAATCGTGACAGAACGATCCGGCCAAGGATGAACCCAGCGGACCTGGACTTTGTTTGCCATGCCATTACCCATCAGGAGAAGATGTTGGGACAACACAGCACGGCGCTACAGGGGATAGCGTTGTCGGTTCGGAACTTTTCTGCCAGTCTGACGAGTATCCAGGCTCAGCTCAGTTTGCCGGCGGAGAATCCAACACCTGTTTCACCCCTCTCGCCTGCCGCTTCTGGAGCTGTTCCCTTCCGTGAGTCCAAGGTTCCGACGCCAGATAAGTACGAAGGTTATTTGGGAAGATGCCGTTCATTTCTTATGCAGTGTGGACTAGTGTTTGATCTGCAGCCCCACTCTTACGCCACAGACAAGGCTAGGATAGCTTTTGTTATTGAACTGCTGCGTGGAAGAGCTCTGGAGTGGGCTTCAGCCGTATGGGAACAACAGGACACCTGCATGGCGTCATACCAGGAGTTCACGGCAGAGATGAGGAAGCTGTTTGACCATCCAGTCCGAGGTAAGGACGCAGCTAAGCGTTTGTTTTCTCTTCGCCAAGGAGCTCGCAGTGTTGCCGACTTTGTTATCGAATTCAGGACATTGGCTGTGGAGAGTGGGTGGAATGAGGAGTCACTACAAGCTGTTTTTTATCAGGGGTTGTCGGAGCAACTCAAGGATGAGTTGATCTCTTATCCTGAGCCTAGTGACCTGGACAGTTTGGTAGCATTATCTATTCGGGTGGATAACAGAGTCCGAGAGAGAAGGAGGGAGAAGCAATGGGGCCCGTCCAATCAATCAGCTACTCGGTTACCATTCGGGTCAGGAAGTGGACCAGAATGAGTCGATCGTTATTCACCTCACGGGATTAGTGGAGAGGTCCTGCCTCCAGATTCTGAACCCATGCAAGTGGGGCGGCACGGGTTAACCAAGGAGGAGCGCCAACGTAGACGTGAGACCAACAGCTGTCTCTACTGTGGTAACTCGGGACATTACATCTCCGCTTGTCCCCAGCGCCCGTTAAACTGCCCGGCCAGTTTCAACCTCTCAATAGCCCTGTCAGACCTCGTTTTCCTGCAACCCTCATGAACAAGAATCAGAGTTTAGCGATTAACGCTTTTATCGATTCAGGTGCCGATGGCAGCTTTATGGATGCCGACTTGGTGGAACAGCTGGGGCTTTCCAAGGAGCAATTACCGGAAGCCATTGAAGCTACCACTCTGAACGGCAGTAGTCTGGCACGTGTCACTATGAGGACTGAACCTGTTAAGATGCTGTTGTCAGGGAATCATTCAGAGGTTATCTCCTTCTTCATTCTGCCTTCTCCCCATGTTCCTCTGGTTCTTGGATACCCCTGGCTGAGAGAACACAATCCCACGTTCGATTGGGTGACTGGCAAGGTAACTAGTTGGAGCATGGAATGTCATGCTAACTGCCTTAAGACTGCCTGTTCCCATTCTGTTCCCAGTCAGGTCATTGATCCTACACCCCCAGATTTGTTCTGGTTCCTGAAACATATCACAATTTGGGTAGAGTGTTCAGTAAACATAAGGCCCTGTCACTTCCTCCCCACCGACCATATGATTGTGTGATTAACCTGTTCCCTGGAGCTGCCTATCCCAAGGGACGTTTATACAGTATCTCTCGACCTGAACGTGAAGCTTTGGAGACCTACATAAAGGAGTCCCTAGCTGCTGGTCTCATTCGTCCCTCGTCATCACCCCTGGGAGCAGGTTTCTTTTTTGTGAGTAAGAAGGATGGCTCTCTTCGACCGTGAATTGATTATCGGGGTTTGAATGATATTACGGTCAAGAACAAGTATCCCCTGCCCTTGATGAGCTCTGCTTTCGACTCCTTACAGGGTGCTACTGTGTTCACTAAGCTGGATCTACGCAATGCGTATCATCTGGTCCGGATCAGAGAGGGGGACGAGTGGTTGACTGGGTTCAATACACCTATGGGACACTTCGAGTACCAAGTGATGCCGTTTGGATTGACCAATGCTCCAGCAGTGTTCCAGAGCATGGTAAATGACGTTCTGAGAGAGATGATCGGTCTATTTGTGTTCGTGTACCTGGATGACAATCTCATCTTCTCTAAGGAGCTTTCCAGCCACGTCCAGCATGTCAAGCAGGTTCTGCAGCGATTGTTGGAGAACCGCCTGTTTGTGAAGGCAGAAAAATGTGATTTCCACGCCCACACTACATCCTTTCTCGAGTACATCATCTCCAGGGGAGAGATTAGGATGGACCAAGAGAAGGTTAGGGCGGTTCTGGATTGGGCCCAGCCCGGTACGAGATTGCAGCTCCAGAGGTTTCTGGGGTTTGCGAATTTCTATCGTGGATTTATCCGTGATTACAGCCGTGTGGCCGCTCCATTAACTGCCCTGACTTCTAGCACCAGAACCTTCTGTTGGAATCCTGAGTCAGACCGAGCATTTCTGGATTTGAAGAGTCGATTCACCAACACCCCGACCCTCGCTCAACCTGACACTGCCCATCAGTTTGTCGTTGAAGTGGACGCGTCTGATGCGGGGTTGGCGCCATCCTGTCCCAGCGAAGCTCCATTGACTGAAAACTCCATCCCTGCGCCTTCTACTATCATCGTCTCTCGTCTGCGGAGAGAAACTATGATGTGGGTAACCGGAAGCTTCTCACGGTGAAACTTGCCTTGGAAAAGTGGCGCCACTGGTTGGAGGGGGCGGAGCAACCGTTTATTGTCTGGACTGACCACAAGAATCTTGCTTACGTGCAATCGGCTAGACGTCTCAACTCCCATCAGGCCAGGTGGGCTTTGTTTTTTGGACGCTTTAATTTTTCCCTGACTTTCCGACCGGGTTCTAAGAACGGCAAGGCGGACGCCTTGTCCCGGATGTTCTCCAAGACGGAGGAGAGTGGGGCCAAGACTGAGACGATTCTTCCCCAGAACCTCGTCGTGGGAGCAGTTACGTGGAGGATTGAGGAGGAGGTTATGGCGGCCCTTCGGACGCAGCCCAGTCCCGGTAACGGTCCACCCGGTCAGTTGTTTGTGCCTGAGTCTGTACGTTCTGCTGTCCTCCAATGGTCCCACGCCAGCAAGATGGCTTGTCACCCTGACGTGGCTCGGACGATGGCGTTACTATGCAGACGATTTTGGTGGCCTGCCATGGGAGAAGATACCCGGAGGTTTATTGCTGCCTGTCCAGTTTGTGCGCAGAATAAGAGTACCAATCGGCCCAGCTCTGGACTTCTTCACCCCCTACCTATTCCCCGGCGACCATGGTCGCATCTGGCCCTGGACTTTGTCACTGGGTTGCCCTCTTCTGATGGGAACACGGTCATTCTGACGATTGTGGACAGATTCAGCAAATTAGCCCACTTTGTGCCCATCTCCAAGCTTCCCTCTGCCTCTGAGACGTCTGAGATCCTTGTTAGGGAGGTTTTCAGGGTTCACGGATTGCCCAGTGACATAGTTTCCGACCGTGGTCCTCAGTTTACCTCTGCTGTCTGGAAATCCTTCTGTTTGGCCATTGGAGCTACAGTCAGTCTCACATCTGGATTTCACCCCCAATCTAATGGTCAGGCGGAGAGAGCCAACCAGAAGATGGAATCCACGCTGCGCTGCCTTGTCTCCTCCAACCTGAGTCTGTTTCTGCCTGAGTTGCCTGTTTTCTGTCTTGGAGTCTGTTTCCTGAAGGTTCCTGAACGCACCCTGTCTGGTTGCCGGGGCGACAAAGCTAGGCTGGAGATCTCTCGATTACCCGCACCTGCATCTCATCGGCTATCTGCACACCTGGTCCTGATCATCACCTCTCCACTTCATAAGCTCTGACCTGACATCCATTCCCTGCCGGATCGTTAGCCATGAACAGTATGTTGTGTCAGGGTATCAGCCTCAAAGTTACTAGAGTTAGTTCTGTTGTTCTGTACTTTTTGCTTGCCGTGTACTCACCTTCATTTACTCTGTCTACAGTCATTCTCCCGGAACATTCACCCCACCCCTGCCTGGTCGTCGGTGGCTTCTGTGCCATCATTGGATCTGCCTTTTCACTCCCACCAACTCACCTCCGCTGGCCGCTTCCGTCTCCTGGATTATTCTGCTTCCACCTTTTGAATCTGTAAATAAATATTCACCTTCGTTCTACTCACCTTGTCCTGGTCTGCTTCTGGGTTCTGCTTTAGAGAAGCGTGACAGATAGAGTGATAGTGACTGTGTCGTAGTGTGTTAGTAACTATATGATAGTGTAATAGTGAGTATGCAATGGTGTGATAGTGTGATGGAGTGATAGGGTGATAGTGACTATATGATAGCGTGATAGTGACTATGTGAAGGTGTAATAGGGTGATAGTGACTATGTGATAGTATGATAGTGACTATATGATAGCGTGATAGTGACTATGTGATAGTATGATAGTGACTATGTGATAGTATGATAGTGACTATATGATAGCGTGATAGTGACTATGTGATAGTGTGATATTGACTATATGATAGCGTGATAGTGACTATGTGATAGTGTGATAGTGACTTTGATTATGACTACGTGATAGTGACTGTGTTGATAGTGTTATAGTGATTATGTCGTAGTGTGTTAGTGACTATTTTATAGTTTAACAGTGTGATAGTGACTATATGAGAGTGTGATAGTAACTATGTGATAGTTTGATAGTGTGATAGCGGCTATGTGATAGTGTGATAGTGACTATTTGATAGTGTGATAGTGACTATGTCATAGTTTGATATTGTGATACTGACATTGTGTCCGTGTGATAGTGACTGTGTGATAGTTTGATAGTGTGATAGTGAGTATGTGATAGTGTGATAGTGACTATGTTGTAGTGTGTTAGTGACTGTGTGATAGTTTGATAGTGTGATAGTGACTATGTGATAGTGACTGTGAAAGTGTGATACTGGCTATGTGATAGTGACTATGTGGTAGTGTGATAGTGACTGTGTGATAGTTTGATAATGTGATAGTGACTATGTGATAGTGACAATGTGAAAGTGTGATAGTGGCTATGTGATAGTGTGATAGTGTGATAGTGACTATGTGATAGTGTGATAGTGACTGTGTGATAGTTTGATAGTGTGATAGTGACTATGTGATAGTGACTGTGAAAGTGTGATACTGGCTATGTGATAGTGACTATGTGGTAGTGTGATAGTGACTGTGTGATAGTTTGATAATGTGATAGTGACTATGTGATAGTGACAATGTGAAAGTGTGATAGTGGCTATGTGATAGTGTAAAAGTGTGATAGTGACTATGTGATAGTGTGATAGTGACTGTGTGATAGTTTGATAGTGTGATAGTGACTATGTGATAGTGACTGTGAAAGTGTGATACTGGCTATGTGATAGTGACTATGTGGTAGTGTGATAGTGACTGTGTGATAGTTTGATAATGTGATAGTGACAATGTGAAAGTGTGATAGTGGCTATGTGATAGTGTGATAGTGTGATAGTGACTATGTGATAGTGTGATAGTGTGATAGTGACTATGTGAAAGCGTGATAGTGACTATATGATAGTGTTATAGTGACTATGTGATAGTGTGTAGCTTTTCCTAAGCTGGGTGACACACACACACACACACACACCGAGAGAGAGATAGCCAGATGCCTCCCTGAGTCGTCCTAAATAGCTTTCACACACCAGGAGAGAGAGCCAGAGCCAGAACGCTCAGACCCAGCTATGATCTCCCTCCAGACATGTCTCCCCCCTTTCCCTCATTCATCATCTGACTCTACAAAGATGGCCACAGCTTGACAATAGAGATTATATTCTCCTTCACAATGGATGATGGCTCCCAGTCAGCCCCTCCTTTGGGCGGTGTGTTTGCGTGCGTGTGTGTGTGTGTGTTTGCGTGTGTGTGTGTGTGTGTGTGTGTGTGCGCGTGCGTGTGTGTTATACAGGACAGGTAAGTTCCATCCATGTCAGACAGCAGGGAGGGCCCAACCCAGTGGACAAATGAAATGGGTCCCCACGTTGCTTGAAGGGCCTATCTGTCTGTCAGCAGTCCAAAGGGATTAGTCCATTCACAGCCTCCATATTGTTCTCCGGGCTACAATAGGTGCCCAGCCTCTTTGTCATCGACTCTGTTGTGAAGCTCTGCTGGGGTAACAAAGGTGTAACACACCTGTGACTATGGATTAAATACCCTTTTCCTTCTTTTCTTCTCTCTCTCTCTCGTTTTTTTTTCTCTCTTCCTTCACACATGGCCTTTGGCTGTGTCCTCGCACCACATCAAAAAGAGACTTCTTTACAAAGTGGAGTTTCCATGGCAGCCAGGGATAACACCTAGAGAAGGGGCTACTCGGATAACCTAGCCTAACCCCACCCACAACATATTTTTTAGAACAGTTATTGTAATGGTATTTTCTACCTCATTCATCACCATAAAGGAGATGATGAACGTAGATTAATGTAGAGCAGAGACTTTCCTCACCATTGGACCTGACAAGGAAAAAGTCTGAGCCCTAGTTATGTGGTTATGTAGTTATTAGAATAGGTATATGGAATGGTTGCATGTAAAATATAATAGTAGATGGAATGGTTACATGAATGTTGTCAAAGAGGAATCTGAATTTTGCCATACACCCAAACAGCTAAAACAGAAAGTCTTACCTGCAATAAAAGTCCGTAGAAGAAACTCGACACACAGTGACCTCTAATGAATTAGCCTAAAACTGTAAGAACTGAACAAGGTGCTTTTTATGCAAATAGCATCGAAACCCTCAAATCATTAATAATGTTTTACAAGGTCAATCATTCCAATCAATCCAATTACATATTTGAAACGTTTCCGGATCATACTGAAAGCACAAATAAATGTCAGAAAATATTTATTACCGAGCCATCAGTCTTATTTTGACAAGCCGACATGACCTTTCACCCCCTGGTAGAAAACGGGCTGTCAGAGGCTCTGACGGACACCTCCAAGAAACCAAAGCACCAGGTCTCTAGTCGACTGGTGTTGTTTTAAAAGGGCTGAAATCCTTGTGACCACTTCAGAACGCAAGGCATGCGTCCCAAATGGCACCCTATTCCCTATATAGTGCACTACTTTAGACCAGAGAATGGCACCCTATTCCCTATATAGTGCACTACTTTAGACCAGAGAATGGCACCCTATTCCCTATATAGTGCACTACTTTAGACCAGAGAATGGCACCCTATTCCCTATATAGTGCACTACTTTAGACCCGAGCCCCTATGGGAACCCTGTCGGCTCTGGTCAAACGTAGGGAACTATAAAAGGGAATGGGGTGCCATTTGGGACGTAGTCACAAAGAGATTTCATGGGTATCGTGTAGAACGTGATGTCTGAGAAACAGTGGGCAAAAGGGTGGATTTTATTGAGATACAGTTTCTCACTTTGTTTATTGCTTTTGAAGTGGACCACGTTTTTTTAGTCTACAGCCGGGACAACGAAGAAACAGTAAATTTTATGAAGAGTAGTCAGTCTTGGTCAAAACTGCACATACAGTATACGCATTTTCAATCAGAAATATATTATGAATTAAAAGGAATGCAGTCAGTAGTAGTCTGGTTGAAAGCATTTCTATGAACGTCCATTTTCTGACATCTAAACATAACATATAACATGCCACTTAGCAGACGCTTTTATCCAAAGCGACTTACAGTCATGCGTGCATACATTTTTGTGTATGGGTGGTGCCGGGGATCGAACCCACTACCTTGGCGTTACAAGCGCCGTGCTCTACCAGCTGAGCTACAGAGGACCACAGTCCAGTCTAGTCTTCATAGGTACGTATTACAGTAATATAGCTTAATATTTAATTGATATTGGGGAGACACAGGACGACAAAGTACCATCGCTTACAGGTGAATTAGAGTTTGGAGCAGTCTCTTAGAAGGCTTCTGATTGCCCCAGAGAATCGTGTCGGCCAACTTGCTATCACGCTACATTAGAAAAATCGCGGGTGACCATTATTCTCACCGGTATAAATTGTGTGTGGGGATAAACTCAGAGGTGTTGGGAACTGTCTTTTCAGACTGGGGAGGAATTCAGACCTGAAGCTAGCTACCTTTAAACCCAGATGACTACCAGATCACAGTACTTAGTCATCAACATTACTCATCATAACGACTGTAAACTACAAGTCTAACGTTGCGTCCGCAATGGCATCCTATTCCCTGTTGTAGTGCACTACTTTTGACCAGGGCCCGTAGGGATCTGGGACAGAGCCTAAGTCATGCTCGGGGCGGCAGGTAGCTTAGTGGTTAAGAGCGTTGTGCCAGTAACCGAAAGGTCGCTGGTTCTAATCCCCGAGCCGACTAGATGAAAAAAAAAATCTGCCGATGTGCCCTTGAGCAAGGCACTTAACCCTAATTGCTCCTGTAAGTCGCTCTGGATAAGAGCTTCTGCTAAATGACTAGAATGTAAATGCTGGGGTTGTGTGCCAACCAGGCATGTCTTATTAACAGTGTAAATAAGTGAACACTAGTGTCCACACAGCGACGCGTAACCAAGTACCTCTATTCAATCAAACCCGGTACACTGGTTTCCAGGTCGAGAATAAATAACATGAGTCTTTCTTCTAGACTCTCAAATGATGTTTCAGAACCACCTAGTGGGTGAGGACTGACTCCTCTTCGACCATGGCGAGAAACGGTTGACTCCATTCTCCATTCCCCCCCCCCCCCAAAAAAAACAACCTCTAAAGACTAGGAGTCCCATTTGGCACCCTATTTCCTTACACTATATACAGACTAGGAGTCCCATTTGGCACCCTATTTCCTTACACTATATACAGAATAGGGTGCCGATGTGTGTGGCGTGCACGTCTCTATTGGCTCATTACTGACAGAGACGCTAGGCCAGTTAGCATGCTGGGATGGATTACCTTGGAGAGACGCTAGGCCAGTTAGCATGCTGGGATGGACTACCTTGGAGAGACGCTAGGCCAGTTAGCATGCTGGGATGGACTACCTTGGAGAGACGCTAGGCCAGTTAGCATGCTGGGATGGACTACCTTGGAGAGACGCTAGGCCAGTTAGCATGCTGGGATGGACTACTTTGGAGAGACGCTAGGCCAGTTAGCATGCTGGGATGGATTACCTGTGAGCCCGTCCTTGGAGCCTTTTGGTCTGATGCTGTATCGGATGGCAATGTTAATTACTGTGCCTTCAGAAAAAGATGGGCTGGACTTAGCTGGGGCAGAGCTGACAGATCTGTGTCTCTGTGTGTGTGTGTGTGTGTGTGTGTGTGTGTGTGTGTCACAGGAGGTTGGTGGCACCTTTAATTGGTGGAGGATGGGCTCGAGGTAATGGCTGAAGCGGAATTGGTGGATTGGTATCAAATGCTTTCAAACACATGGTTTCCATGATGCCATTCCATCTGCTCCGTTCCGGATGTTATTATGAGCTGTCCTCTCCTCAGCAGCTTCCACTGGTGTGTGTGTGTGTGTGTGTGTGTGTGTGTGCTTGTGTGTGTGTGTGTGTGTATGTCTGTGTGTGTGTGTGTGCGTGCGTGTGCGTGTGTGTGTGTGTGTGTGTGTGCGTGTGTGTGTGTGTGTGTGTGTGTGTGCGTGCGTGCGCGCGTGCGTGTGTGTCTCTGTGTGTGTGTGTGTGTGTCTCTGTGTGTGTGTGTGTGTGTGTCTCTGTGTGTGTGTGTGTGCATGCGTGCGCGTGTGTGTGTCTCTGTGTGTGTGTGTGTGTCTCTGTGTGTGTGTGTGTCACCGTCTGTAGGTAAGACCCATGGGGGAGATGCACCCACATGGAGAACAGAGACTAGAGACTAGAACATAGACTAGACATCACATAGGAAATCTGGGCCACTGAAATTAGTATGATATGTTACGTTTGGTTACATAAGACAGGTGGTTACTTAAGGCCAAAACGAAATAGGGTGGGTGATCGGGGTGGATGGGTGGGTGATCGGGGTGGATGGGTGGTTGATCGGGGTGGATGGGTAGGTGTATAACGCGAACGTCTAGCAACCCAAAGGTTTGCGAGTTTGAATCTCATCACGGAACTTTAGCAACTTTTCAACTACTTACTACTTTTTAGCTACTTTGCAACTTCTTAGCATGTTAGCTAACCCTTCCCCTAACCCTTACCTTAACCCTTTTAGCTAACCCTAACCCCTAACCTAACCTAGCTAACGTTAGCCAGCTGGCTAACATTTCCAACTTGTCACCAAACTAGAATTTGAAACATATCAAATATTTTGAAATTTCGTAAAAAATATTGTACGTTTTGCAAATTCGTTAGTTAACCCTTCCCCTAACCCTTAACCCTTTTATTTATTTTATTTTTTATTTCACCTTTATTTAACCAGGTAAGCCAGTTGAGAACAAGTTCTCATTTACAACTGCGACCTGGCCAAGATAAAGCATAGCAGTGCGATAAAAACAACAACACAGAGTTACATATGGGGTACAACAAAACATAAAGTCAAAAATACAAACAGAAAATATATATACAGTGTGTGCAAATGTAGTAAATTATGGAGGTAAGGCAATAAATAGGCCATAGTGCAAAATAATTACAATTTAGTATTAACACTGGAGTGATAGATATGCAGAAGATGATGTGCAAATAGAGATACTGGGGTGCAAATTAGCAAAATAAATAACAATATTGGGATGAGGTAGTTGGGTGGGCTAATTTCAGATGGGCTGTGTACAGGTGCAGTGATCGGTAAGCTGCTCTGACAACTGATGCTTAAAGTTAGTGAGGGAGATAAGAGTCTCCAGCTTCAGAGATTTTTGCAGTTCGTTCCAGTCATTAGCAGCAGAGAATTGGAAGGAATGGCGGCCAAAGGAGGTGTTGGCTTTGGGGATGACCAGTGAGATATACCTGCTGGAGCGCATTCTACGGGTGGGTGATGCAATGGTGTCCAATGAGCTAAAAAAAGGCAGGGATTTGCCTAGCAGAGATTTATAGATGACCTGGAGCCAGTGGGATTGGCAACGAATATGTAGTGAGGGTCAGCCAACAAGAGCGTACAGGTCACAATGGTGGGTCATATATGGGGCTTTGGTGACAAAACGGATGGCACTGTGATAGACTACATCCAATTTCCAATCGCCGAAGTCAAGGATCGATAGGATAGTCAGTTTTACGAGGGCATGTTTGGCAGCATGAGTGAAGGAGGCTTTGTTGCGAAATAGGAAGCCGATTCTAGATTTAACTTTGGATTGGAGATGCTTAATGTGAGTCTGGAAGGAGAGTTTACGGTCTAACCAGACACCTAGGTATTTGTAGTTGTCCACATATTCTAAGTCAGACCCGCCGAGAGTAGTGATTCTAGTCAGGCGGGCGGGTGCAAGCAACGTTCGATTGAAGAGCATGCATTTAGTTTTACTAGCATTTAAGAGCAGTCGGAGGCTACGGAAGGAGTGTTGTATGGCATTGAAGCTCATTTGGAGGCTTGTTAGCACAGTGTCCAATGAAGGGCCAGATGTATACAAAATGGTGTCGTCTGCGTAGAGGTGGATTTGAGAGTCACCAGCAGCAAGAGCAACATCATTGATATACACAGAGAATAGAGTCAGCCCGAGAATTGAACCCTGTGGCACCCCCATAGAGACTGCCAGTGGTCCAGACAACAGGCCCTCTGATTTGACACATTGAACTCTATCTGAGAAGTAGTTGGTGAACCAGGCGAGGCAGTCATTTCAGAAACCAAGGCTATTTTGTCTGCCAATAAGAATGCGGTGATTGACAGAGTCGAAAGCCTTGGCCAGGTCGATGAAGACGGCTGCACAGTACTGTCTTTTATCGATCGCGGTTATAATATCGTTTAGGACCTTGAGCGTGGCTGAGGTGCACCCATGACCAGCTCGGAAACCAGATTGCATAGCGGAGAAGGTACGGTGTGATTCGAAATGGACGGTGATCTGTTTGTTAACTTGGCTATCAAATACTTTCGAAAGGCAGGGCAGGATGGATGTAGGTCTGTAACAGTTTGGATTTAGAGTGTCACCCCCTTTGAAGAGGGGGATGACCGCGGCAGCTTTCCAATCTCTGGGGATCTCAGATGATACAAAAGAGAGGTTGAACAGGCTAGTAACAGGGGTTGCTACAATTTCGGCGGCTAATTTTAGAAAGAAAGGGTCCAGATTGTCTAGCCCAGCTGATTTGTACGGGTCCAGATTTTGCAGCTCTTTCAGAACATCAGCTATCTGAATTTGGGTGAAGGAGAAGCGGGGGGGGGGGGCATGGGCAAGTTGCAGCAGAGGGTGCAGAGCTGGTGGCCGGGGTAGTGGTAGCCAGGTGGAAAGCATGGCCAGCCGTAGCAAAATGCTTATTGAAATTCTCGATTATCGTATGTAAATTTTTTACATTTAGCAGACGCTCTTATCCAGACCGACTTACAGTTAGTGAATGCATACATGTTTTGTTTTTTTCATACTGGCCCCCCGTAGGAAACGAACCCACATTCCTGCCGGCCAAACCCTCCCCTACCTTGGACCAATTGTGCGCCGCCCATGGGTCTCCCGGTCGCGGCCGGCTGCGACTGAGCCTGGACTCAAACCAGGATCTCTAGTGGCACAGCTAGCACTGCGATGCAGTGCCTTAGACCACTGTGCCACTCGGGTCACTCGGTGGTGACAGTGTTTCCTAGCCTCAGTGCAGTGGGCAGCTGGGAGGAGGTGCTCTTATTCTCCAAGGACTTTACAGTGTCCCAAAACTTTTTGGAGGTAGTGCTACAGGATGCAAATTTCTGTTTGAAAAAGCTAGCCTTTGCTTTCCTAACTGATTGTGTATATTTGTTCCTGACTTCCCTGAAAAGTTGCATATCGCGGGGGCTGTTTGATGCTAATGCAGTACGCCACAGGATGTTTTTGTGCTGGTCAAGGGCAGTCAAGTCTGGGGTGAACCAGGGGCTATTTCTGTTCTTAGTTCTGGATTTTTTGAATGCTTGTTTAAGATGGAGAGCAAAGCACTTTTAAAGAACAACCAGGCATCCTCTACTGACGGAATGAGGTCAATATCCATCCAGGATACCCGGGCCAGGTCAATTAGAAAGGCATGCTAACCCTAAACCCTAAACTAACCTTGCTAATGTTAGCCAGATGGCTAACATTACCAACTTGCCACCAAGTTAGAATTCGAAACATATTAAATGTTTTGGGATTTTGTAACATATCATACGAAATGGGTGATGGACATCCACAAATTAAAGATGTTACATACGAAACATAACATATCATACCTAATGGAGTGTATCAGATTTACGTACAGAATAATACGAAATTCTCTGAGGCCATCTTGGGGAGAAACACACGCACACACTTTTGGAAGTATTGTGTGTGTGTGTGTGTGTGTGTGTGAGTGTGAGTGTGAGTGTGTGAGTGTGAGTGTGAGTGTGAGTGTGAGAGAGAGAGAGAGAGAGAGAGAGAGAGAGAGAGAGAGAGAGAGAGAGAGAGAGAGAGAGAGAGAGAGAGAGAGAGAGAGAGAGAGAGAGAGACTAGATTACCTCCTCCCCTCTCCTTCTTCTCTTTTGTTGTTTTGGTCTGAAAATGAAGTGTCTGCACAGAGTAAGCCTTGAAGCAGCACAAGGTCATGGCAAAGGGGATTATACCTTTTGGCTACTTCTTTCAAGAGTAGGACTCCTCTTAAGACTTGGGTTGCGTCCCAAATGGAACCTTCTCTATAGTGTACTATTCTTGACCAGGGCCCAAGGTGTCCACACTACATGAAGAATAGGGTGCCATTTGGGACCCATATTTGTTCTCTTAGTACTTCCTATGGTGTGTTTGAATGAGTTGTCAGTAGTCGGCCAGCCATGACAAATCAAGATCTATCAAGCTGTTCCATCTTCATTAAGATGGCTCCTGTCACACAACTGATCAGTCAAACTGTGAGTGGGTGGGTGCATGCACGCCTGTGTGTTTGTGTGTGTGAGTGTGTGTGAGAGAGTGTGTGAGTGGGTACATGCACGTCTGTGTGTGTGTGTGTGTTAACAGTAGCAGAAGCCCCTTATAATGGAGAACAGACAGGAGGGCATTTGACCTTTAACCCTCCTTGACCTTTAACCTCAACCAACCCCCAGCCCTCCTCCTCAGACCCCCTGACTGACCACCTCCCTATTCCTCAAAGCACACACACCTAAGAACAAACACACACCTCAGAACACCTTAGTACTCCTGAGTGGCGCAGTGGTCTAAGGCACTGCATCGCAGTGCTAACTGTGCCACTAGAGATCCTGGTTCGTATCCAGGCTCTGTCGCCGCCGGCCGCGACCGGGAGACTCATGGGCGGCGCACAATTGGCCCAGCGTCGTCCAGGGTAGGGGAGGGAATGGCCGGCAGGGATGTAGCTCAGTTGATAGAGCATAGCGTTTGCAACGCCAGGGTTGTGGGTTCGATTCCCACGGGGGGCCAGTATAAAAAAAATATCTATTCACTAACTGTAAGTCGCTCTGGATAAGAGCATCTGCTAAATGACTAAAATGTAAATGTAACTCACACACCTCACACACACCTCAGAACCCTCATTCCACCCAACTAAACCACACACAACCCCCTCCCCCCCCCACTCAAACTTCCAACACATCCCTCCTGTCCTCATAGCCCTGAGCTCTCAGACCTGCCTCTCTGCCCTGTCAGATCAAAGCATCCTGGGGGTTGAGAGGGGGCTGACCCATGGGACAGCCAGAGTACCCTGCTGTTTGGCCAGCCCACGGTGTGAAAAGAGACAAACACTGTGGGTTTTGTGTGTGTGAGCCTGCGTGCGTGCGTGTGTCCTGTAACATACTTCCTGTTAGGCTGTAGATGACAGACTTCCTGCTAGTCTGTAGATGACAGACTTCCTGCTAGGCTGTAGATGACATACTTCCTGCTAGGCTGTAGATGACAGACCAGGTGACAGAGTTACAACTGCAGGCTGGGAGAGAGTGGCTGTCTGTCCTCTCTGTGGCAGGATGATGGGACTGGCTGTCTGTCCTCTCTGTGGCAGGATGATGGGACTGGCTGTCTGTCCTCTCTGTGGTAGGATGATGTGACTGGCTGTCTGTCCTCTCTGTGGCAGGATGATGTGACTGGCTGTGCATGGTTCTGTCATCACACCTACTGAAACACACAGAAGGAGAGAGACACAAACACAGACAAAGAGACAAAAAGACAGAGAGACATGAACCCACGCATACTGACATCAAACATCTAGCCTGTCTGCTGCTGTGTGTGTGTGTGTGTGTGTGTGTGTGTGTGTGTGTGTGTGTGTGTGTGTGTGTGTGTGTGTGTGTGTGTGTGTGTGTGTGTGTTATATTGCTTGTGACCTGGGTGAAAAACATCCCTGTGGTAGCTACAAAATGATTCAATAATGACATTATATCCGTATAGAGCTGCTGTTTAATGTGAGTGACTAATCATCTGTTGATTTACTCATGACTTGACTTAATTAGAATGAAACAAAAAACATAATATCACTTTATTAAATACAGCCTTAGACGTCAGACAATTACCTGACAACTGGAACTAATGAATGATTATCTATTCACTCCGGAGTGATAAGATAGATCAGTAATTTGCATTTATATAATTTGCTTCATCAAAAGCATCATACAATGATTGTTGCATGTGTGATGATATGGCTGGGCAAGGTTAGTGTTAGCACATAGACAGTCACACTATCCAGGATACACTTCCACACTCCATCCCCCAGGGGGCAGCAGCAACCTTGACCAGGTGCTGAGCTAAGCCTTGATAAGCACATCAGGTGCAGCCAGTGAGGGTGGTGATCAGTCAGAGTGCTGTGGGTTTGTTTGGTGGCCATGAGGCCTTTTGTTTGTTTTGGAGTCTTTAGTTTACTTTTGTTTTGGAGTCTTTAGTCTTTAGTTACTTTCTGTGATTTTACTTTTTTGTACATATTTATGTTTCGTCACCATCTGAACAAATAATAATCCGCTTGGATTGGCCGACCAAGAGGTCAAGAGAGGTAAAATCAAATCAAATTTTATTTGCCACATGCGCCGAATACAACAGGTGTAGACTTTACAGTGAAATACTTACTTGCAAGCCCTTAACCAACAATGCAGTTATTTAATATAAAAAAAAAAAACATTAAGTAAAAAAAAATAAAAGCAAATAACTAAAGAGCAGCAGTAAAATAAAATAACAGTAGGGAGGCTATATACAAGGGGGTACCGGTAGAGAGTCTATGTGCGGCGGCACCGGTTAGTCGAGGTAATTGAGGTTATATGTGGCAGTGCAAATAGTCCGGGTAGCCATGATTAGCTGTTCAGGAGTCTTATGGCTTGGGGGTAGAAGCTGTTGAGAAGCCTTTTGGACCTAGACTTGGTGCTCCGGTACTGCTTGCCGTGTGGTAGCAGAGAGAACAGTCTATGACTAGGGTGGCTGGAGTCTCGATGGTGCAGCTGTAGAACTTTTTGAGGATCTGAGGAACCATGCCAAATCTTTTCTCCTGAGCGGGAATAGGTTTTGTCGTGCCCTCTTCACAACTGTCTTGGTGTGTTTGGACCATGATAGTTTGTTGGTGATGTGGACACCAAGGATCTTGAAGCTCTCAACCTGTTCCACTACAGCCCCGTCCGATGAGAATGGGGGGCGTGCTCAGTCCTCTTTTTTTTCCTGTAGTCCACAATCATCTCCTTGGTCTAGGGCCAGACAGAGCTGTCTCCCTGGGACAAGGTAAGGTTGATGTCTCCCTGGGACAAGGTAAGGTTGATGTCTCCCTGGGACAAGGTAAGGTTGATGTCTCCCTGGACCAAGGTAAGGTTGATGTCTCCCTGGACCAAGGTAAGGTTGATGTCTCCCTGGGACAAGGTAAGGTTGATGTCTCCCTGGGACAAGGTAAGGTTGCTGTCTCCCTGGGACAAGGTAAGGTTGATGTCTCCCTGGGACAAGGTAAGGTTGATGTCTCCCTGGGACAAGGTAAGATTGATGTCTCCCTGGGACAAGGTAAGGTTGCTGTCTCCCTGGGACAAGTTAAGATTGATGTCTCCCTGGGACAAGGTAAGATTGATGTCTCCCTGGGACAAGGTAAGGTTGCTGTCTCCCTGGGCTCATGTACATTCAACAGCTAGGCTCATACGCTGATTTCTCACATAAATACACATATTCATTCAGGTTACAGACCACGTAAATAGGCCTGGGACCCCTTAGACAAAGCTGTAGGCTAGTTATTGGGTTCGTAACACAAGCTAGATCTTCCTTAGAGTGCAATACTTTTAACCAGAGCTCTATACAGTATCCCACAATACATTGCACTCTGACTTACGAAGTCGTAAACTGTACAACGCAGTGTATTTCCAAGTGTGACATTACTCTTCAATCCCCACACCTGATGCTGTCTCCAAGACACTCCATGCATCACATAGAAGTCTGTGTCCCAAATAGGGCTCTGGTCATAAAGTAATGCACTATATAGGGGGATAGGGTGCCATTTGAGACGCAAGCCAGTGCCTCTTCCCCATGTCCCCATTAACCCCCAATGGTGCTCTAGTCCTCTCTGGTGTTCTACAAACACACATAATACCCATCATCCTCCTCCTCCTTACAGTTCAGCCTCCTCTCCTCTCCTCCGCTTTTACAAGGTGACAGGAACTCTCTGTCTGTCTGTCTGTCTGTCTGTCTGTCTGTCTGTCTGTCTGTCTGTCTGTCTGTCTGTCTGTCTGTCTGTCTGTCTGTCTGTCTGTCTGTCTGTCTGTCTGTCTGTCTGTCTGTCTGTCTGTCTGTCTGTGTGCAGCTGGCATCCCTGTAAACAGACTTCTCATGTAATCTGGAGTACACACACACACACACACACACACACACACACAGAAACACACAACTTATACATACACATACACTTACGCACGTACTTACACACAGACACGTGATGTGTATGATCATGTTATCTCCAGCGAGGGCCTTTAAAC
Source organism: Coregonus lavaretus (assembly GCF_964263955.1). Taxonomy (NCBI): domain Eukaryota; kingdom Metazoa; phylum Chordata; class Actinopteri; order Salmoniformes; family Salmonidae; genus Coregonus; species Coregonus lavaretus. The sequence goes on from NC_140021.1 coordinate 110,919, forward strand.
TGACCAGGACCATGCGGAAAAGTCATAGAGGTTTAATTAACCAGCTAGCTCAGCTGTGGGGCCTGACACGCACCTCCCCTACCTGACTCCCTGTCTCAGTCTCACCTCCCTCCCTGTCTCCCTGTCTCAGTCCACCTGCCCCCCTGTCTCCCTGTCTTCCTCCTTCCTGTCTCCCTGTCTCAGTCCACCTACCTCCCTGTCTCCCACCTCTCCCTGTCTCCCTGTCTCAGTCCATCTCCCTCCCTGTCTCAGTCCACCTCCCTCCCTGTCTCCCTGTCTTCCTCCTTCCTCTCTCCCTGTCTCAGTCTCACCTCCTCCTCTGTCTCCCTGCCTCAGTCTCACCTCCCTCCCTCCCTGTCTCAGTCTCAGTCTCACCTCCCTCCCTGTCTCCCTGTCTCCCTCCTTCCTGTCTCCCTGTCTCAGTCTCACCTCCTCTGCCTCCCTGTGTCAGTCTCACCTCCTCTGTCTCCCTGTGTCAGTCTCACCCTCTCTGTCTCCCTGTCTCCCTGTCTCAGTCTCACCTCCTCTGTACCCCTGTGTCAGTTTCACCTCCCTCCCTGTCTCCCTCCCTGTCTCAGTCTCACCTCCCTCCCTGTCTCCCTCCCTGTCTCAGTCTCACCTCCCTCCCTGTCTCCCTCCTTCCTGTCTCTCTGCGTCAGTCTCACCTCCCTCCCTCTCTCCCTGTCTCCCTCCTTCCTGTCTCCCTGTCTCAGTCTCACCTCCTCCTCTGTCTCCCTGTCTCAGTCTCACCTCCCTCCCTTCCTGTCTCCCTGCTTCCTGTCTCCCTGTCTCAGTCTCACCTCCTCTGTCTCCCTGTGTCAGTCTCACTTCCCTCCCTGTCTCCCTCCGTCTCAGTCTCACCTCCCTCCCTGTCTCCCTCCCTGTCTTAGTCTCACCTCCCTCCCTGTCTCAGTCTCACCTCCTCTGTCTCCCTGTGTCAGTCTCACCTCCCTCCCTGTCTCCCTCCCTGTCTCAGTCTCGTCTCCCTCCCTGTCTCAGTCTCACCTCCCTCCCTGTCTCCCTGTCTCCCTGTCTCCCTCCTTCCTGTCTCCCTGTGTCAGTCTCACCTCCTCTGTCTCCCTGTGTCAGTCTCACCCTCTCTGTCTCCCTGTCTCAGTCTCACCTCCTCTGTCTCCCTGTGTCAGTCTCACTTCCCTCCCTGTCTCCCTCCGTCTCAGTCTCACCTCCCTCCCTGTCTCCCTGTCTCCCTCCTTCCTGTCTCCCTGTCTGTCTCACCTCCTCTGTCTCCCTGTGTCAGTCTCACCTCCTCTGTCTCCCTGTGTCAGTCTCACCTCCTCTGTCTCCCTGTCTCAGTCTCACCTCCTCTGTCTCCCTGTCTCAGTCTCACCTCCCTCCCTGTCTCCCTCCCTGTCTTAGTCTCACCTCCCTCCCTGTCTCAGTCTCACCTCCTCTGTCTCCCTGTGTCAGTCTCACCTCCCTCCCTGTCTCCCTCCCTGTCTCAGTCTCGTCTCCCTCCCTGTCTCAGTCTCACCTCCCTCCCTGTCTCCCTGTCTCCCTGTCTCCCTCCTTCCTGTCTCTCTGTGTCAGTCTCACCTCCCTCCCTGTCTCCCTGTCTCCCTCCTTCCTGTCTCCCTGTGTCAGTCTCACCTCCCTCGCTGTCTCCCTGTCTCCCTCCATCCTGTCTCCCTGTCTCAGTCTCACCTCCCTCCCTGTCTCCCTCCCTGTCTGTCTCACCTCCCTCCCTGTCTCCCTCCCTATCTCAGTCAACCTCCCTCCCCCCACCTCCCTCCGTCTTGTCTTTCACTGTTAGATCAACTACAATACAGAGTAGAGACAACAGTAATGTACTAGACAGGCGAATGTCTTTCATCTAGGTTTCATGATGAAATACATACATAGAACCCATTGTTCATGTCCACAATGCTAAAAGCACAAGAAGCAAACATACTGTAATGTACTCCCTAGAAATGTACAGTCATTTCCAAAACAGTGATTGATTTACAGCAGCTACTGAATGAAATTATACAGCTCTCTGTGTGAAGTGTGTGTGTGTGTGCATGCATCTCTCTCTAGTCTACTGCAGAGTGCCATTCTACCAAAATATATCATCATATATCGTCTTCAGACCGTCTTTGACATACAGTAGACAGTTTCTTAAACAGCAGTGAGGAGAATGTACCTATACCTATTAGTCACAGACCCAGAAGGCTAATTAGGTACAGGGATAGTCAGCCCAGTATCGTAGGATTGATCTGCGTCTCAAAAGCACACAGTTCTGGGACGTACAACCACAAGGCTGTGCACTCTCCCAATACCACAGTTAGACTGGCCACTCTCAGATCCTAGAGTATGAACAGCACAGATAATCAGATACTCCCTATGCTATGGTCAGTGTTATTAGAGCAGTAATCTCTTACCTCAGGGTGGTCAGTGTTATTAGAGCAGTAATCTCTTACCTCGGGGTATTCAGTGTTATTAGAGCAGTAATCTCTTACCTCGGGGTATTCAGTGTTATTAGAGCAGTAGTCTCTTACCTCGGGGTATTCAGTGTTATTAGAGCAGTAATCTCTTACCTCTGGGTATTCAGTGTTATTAGAGCAGTAATCTCTTACCTCGGGGTGTTCAGTGTTATTAAGCAGTAATCTCTTACCTCGGGGTGGTCAGTGTTATTAGAGCAGTAATCTCTTACCTCGGGGTATTCCGTGTTATTAGAGCAGTAATCTCTTACCTCGGGGTGGTCAGTGTTATTAGAGCAGTAATCTCTTACATCTGGGTATTCAGTGTTATTAGAGCAGTAATCTCTTACCTCGGGGTGTTCAGTGTTATTAGAGCAGTAATCTCTTACCTCGGGGTATTCAGTGTTATTAGAGCAGTAATCTCTTACCTCGGGGTGTTCAGTGTTATTAGAGCAGTAATCTCTTACCTCAGGGTGTTCAGTGTTATTAGAGCAGTAATCTCTTACCTCGGGGTGGTCAGTGTTATTAGAGCAGTAATCTCTTACATCTGGGTATTCAGTGTTATTAGAGCAGTAATCTCTTACCTCGGGGTGTTCAGTGTTATTAGAGCAGTAATCTCTTACCTCGGGGTGGTCAGTGTTATTAGAGCAGTAATCTCTTACATCTGGGTATTCAGTGTTATTAGAGCAGTAATCTCTTACCTCGGGGTGTTCAGTGTTATTAGAGCAGTAATCTCTTACCTCGGGGTATTCAGTGTTATTAGAGCAGTAATCTCTTACCTCGGGGTGTTCAGTGTTATTAGAGCAGTAATCTCTTACCTCGGGGTATTCAGTGTTATTAGAGCAGTAATCTCTTACCTCGGGGTATTCAGTGTTATTAGAGCAGTAATCTCTTACCTCGGGGTGTTCAGTGTTATTAGAGCAGTAATCTCTTACCTCGGGGTGTTCAGTGTTATTAGAGCAGTAATCTCTTACCTCTGGGTATTCAGTGTTATTAGAGCAGTAATCTCTTACCTCGGGGTGATACTGTGGTTCATTTGACACTGTGGTTCATTTGATACTTTGGTTCTTGTGATACTTGGGTTCATGTGATACTGGGGTGTGGGCTATGGGTTTGTCAGGTCCTCTCTGACTCTCTCTCTCTCTCTCTCTCTGAGTGGTGTGAGACACATAGATAAGATACCTTTCCCCAACATTCCCTCTCTCCCTCCTGGCACGGTCAGCGCAGGTTGGCACCCAAGTGCCAGGCAACCAGAGGGTTAGGGTAACAGCAGGTCTGTGTCCCAAATGGCAACCTATTCCCTATTTAGTGCACTACTTTTGACCAGGGCCCTATGGCAACCTATTCCCTATTTAGTGCACTACTTTTGACCAGGGCCCACAGGTAGGAGAAGAGATGCTGAGATGCCCATAAGAATCTGGTCAACAGTAGTGCAGTATCTAGGGCATAGGGTGCCATTTGAGGTGAACCCCAGCTCTCCGCTCCCCTCTACTTCTCATGGCTCTCACATGTTTTAGCAATTTCATCCCTCCTCTGAGAAAATGATGCTAATATTTTAGTCCAGTTTCCTTGAGTCTGGAACACCAATTAAGACTGTCTGTTTGGGTTTCAAGAAGGGCTGCTGAAGAGACTGGCAGACAGACAGGGAGGGAGGCAGACAGACAGGGAGGCAGACAGACAGACAGAGGTGAGAGAGATTCAGACACATCCTGAGAAGAACCGGAAGAGGAGATGGACTAAAAGAGGGAGAAGGGAGTAGAGAGAGGAGATGGACTAAAGGAGGAAGATGGGAGTAGAGAGAGGAGATGGACTAAAGGAGGAAGAGGGGAGTAGAGAGAGGAGATGGAATAAAGGAGGAAGAAGGAAGTAGAGAGAGGAGATGGACTAAAGGAAGAAGAGGGGAGTAGAGAGAGGAGATGGAATAAAGGAGGAAGACGGGAGTAGAGAGAGGAGATGGACTAAAGGAAGAAGAGGGGAGTAGAGAGAGGAGATGGAATAAAGGAGGAAGAGGGGAGTAGAGAGAGGAGGTGGTCTAAAGGAGGAAGACGGGAGTAGAGAGAGGAGATGGACTAAAGGAAGAAGAGGGGAGTAGAGAGAGGAGATGGAATAAAGGAGGAAGAGGGGAGTAGAGAGAGGAGGTGGTCTAAAGGAGGAAGACGGGAGTAGAGAGAGGAGATGGACTAAAGGAAGAAGAGGGGAGTAGAGAGAGGAGATGGACTAAAGGAGGAAGACGGGAGTAGAGAGAGGAGATGGACTAAAGGAAGAAGAGGGGAGTAGAGAGAGGAGATGGAATAAAGGAGGAAGAGGGGAGTAGAGAGAGGAGGTGGTCTAAAGGAGGAAGACGGGAGTAGAGAGAGGAGATGGACTAAAGGAAGAAGAGGGGAGTGGAGAGAGGAGATGGAATAAAGGAGGAAGACGGGAGTAGAGAGAGGAGGTGGTCTAAAGGAGGAAGACGGGAGTAGAGAGAGGAGGTGGTCTAAAGGAAGAAGAGGGGAGTAGAGAGAGGAGATGGAATAAAGGAGGAAGAGGGGAGTAGAGAGAGGAGATGGACTAAAGGAAGAAGAGGGGTTCAAGAAAAGGAGGTTCAGGAGGAGAGAATTCTTGCTGTATCACCAACCCCTCTTCTCTCCCGATAGGTGAATATTAATATAACAGCTACTTGGTGGTGACTTCCATAACCCCCAATAGGTCCCTATCCTGATTGGGCTCCAGTCATAGGACGTCTCAAATGGTACCCTATTCCTTACATAGTACACTACTTTTGACCAGACCTCTATGGTGTGAATAAGGGAATATAGTGCCATTTGGGACTCAGAAACAGTGATGGATATTTTAAACCAGGGTCGGTTTCATCACAAAGACACATAGAGCACGATCAATCCGTCTCAATGCTCTGTCAGAGCTTGATGTCCACTCCTCTCCCAGCAGCAGGTATGGTCATATGGTCATATCATACCTTACAGCCATGTAAAACCCCTGACAATAGCATTAAAACTAGAGCCAGGCCCACCGCTGGGAAAACTGTCGTCCCCCTTTTTCCTGTTCTCTCTCTCTCTCTCTCTCTCTCTCTCTCTCTCTCTCTCTCTCTCTCTCTCTCTCTCTCTCTCTCTCTCTCTCTCTCTCTCTCTCTCTCTCTCTCTCTCTCTCTCTCTCTCTCTCTCTCTCTCTCGCTCTCTCTCTCTCTCTCTTTCTCTCTCTCTCAATTCAATTCAATTTCAATTTAAGGGCTTTATTGGCATGGGAAACGTATGTTAACATTGCCAAAGCAAGTGAAGTAGATAGTAAACAAAAGTGAAATAAACAATAAATATTAACAGTAAACATTACACTCAGAAGTTCCAAAAGAATAAAGACATTTCAAATGTCATATTATGTATATATACAGTGTTGTAACAATGTGCAAATAGTTAAAGTACAAATGGGAAAATAAATAAACATAAATATGGGTTGTATTTACAATGGTGTTTGTTCTTCACTGGTTATCCTTTTTATGTGGCAACAGGTCACAAATCTTGCAGCTGTGATGGCACACTGTGGTTTTTCACCCAGTAGATAAGGGAGTTTATCAAAATTGGGTTTGTTTTCAAATTCTTTGTGGATCGCTGTAATCTGAGGGAAATATGTGTCTCTAAGATGGTCATACATATGGCAGGAGGTTAGGAAGTGCAGCTCAGTTTCCACCTCATTTTGTGGGCAGTGTGCACATAGCCTGTCTTCTCTTGAGAGCCAGGTCTGCCTACGGCGGCCTTTCTCAATAGCAAGGCTATGCTCACTGAGTCTGTACATAGTCAAAGCTTTCCTTAAGTTTGGGTCAGTCACAGTGGTCAAGTATTCTGCCACTGTGTACTCTCTGTTTAGGGCCAAATAGCATTCTAGTTTGCTCTGTTTTTTTGTTAATTCTTCCCAATGTGTCAAGTAATTCTCTTTTTGTTTTCTCATGATTTGGTTGGGTCTAAATGTGTTGTTGTTGTTGTTGTTGTCCTGGGGCTGTGTGGGGTCTGTTTGTGTTTGTGAACAGAGCACCAGGACCAGCTTACTTAGGGGACTCTTCTCCAAGTTCATCTCTCTGTTGGTGATGGCTTTGTTATGGAAGGTTTGGGAATCGTTTCCTTTTAAGTGGTTATAGAATTTAACGGCTCTTTTCTGGATTTTGATAATTAGCGGGTATTGGCCTAATTCTGCTCTGCATGCATTATTTGGTGTTTTACGTTGTACACAGAGTAGTTTTTTGTGTGCTCTAGGGCAACGGTGTCTAGATGGAATTTGTATTTGTGGTCCTGGCAACTGGACCTTTTTTGGAACACCTTAATTTTTGTCTTACTGAGATTTACTGTCAGGGCCCAGGTCTGACAGAATCTGTGCAGAAGATCTAGGTGCTGCTGTAGGCCCTCCTTGGTTGGTGACAGAAGTCACATTGAGTCAAAAGCTTTTTTGAAATCAACTAAGCATGAGAAGACTTTGCCTTTGTTTTGGTTTGTTTGTTTGTCAATTAGGGTGTGCAGGGTGAATACATGGTCTGTCGTACGGTAATTTGGTAAAAAGCCAATTTGACATTTGCTCAGTACATTGTTTTCACTGAGGAAATGTACTAGTCTGCTGTTAATGATAATGCAGTGGATTTTCCCAAGGTTGCTGTTGACGCATATCCCACGGTAGTTATTGGGGTCAAATTTGTCTCCACTTTTGTGGATTGGGGTGATCAGTCCTTGGTTCCAAATATTGGGGAAGATGCCAGAGCTAAGGATGATGTTAAAGAGTTTAAGTATAGCCAATTGAAATTTGTGGTCTGTATATTTTATCATTTCATTGAGGATACCATCAACAACACAGGCCTTTTTGGGTTGGAGGGTTTGTATTTTGTCCTGTAGTTCATTCAATGTAATTGGAGAATCCAGTGGGTTCTGGTAGTCTTTAATAGTTGATTCTAAGATTTGCATTTGATCATGTATATTTTTTTGCTGTTTGTTCTTTGTTATAGGGACAAAAAGATTGGAGAAGTGGTTTACCCATACATCTCCGTTTTGGATAGATAGCTCTTCGTGTTGTTGTTCGTTTTCCAATTTTCCCAGAAGTGGTTAGAGTCTATGGATTCTTCAATTATATTGAGCTGATTTCTGACATGCTGTTCCTTCTTTTTCCGTAGTGTATTTCTGTATTGTGTTAGTGATTCACCATAGTGAAGGCATAGGCTCAGGTTTTCTGGGTCTCTATGTTTTTGGTTGGATAGGTTTCTCAATTACTTTCTTAGGTTTTTGCATTCTTCATCAAACCATTCGTCACTGTTGTTACTTTTCTTCAGTTTTCTGTTAGATTTTTATAGGGAAGCTGAGAGGTCAAATATACTGTTTAGGTTTTCTACTGCCAAGTTTACACCTTCACTATTACAGTGGAACATTTTGTCCAGGAAGTTTTCTAAAAGGGATTGAAAATGTTGTTGCCTAATTGTTTTTTGGTAGGTTTCGACACTACTTTCCTTCCATCGTTAGCATTTCTTATTATTATTCAGTTCCTTTGGCTTTGATGCCTCATGATTGAGTATTCTCTCTCCCTCTCTCTCTCTCTCTCTCTCTCTCTCTCTCTCTCCTCTCTCTCTCCTCTCTCTCTCTCCTCTCTCTCTCTCTCTCTCTCTCTCTCTCTCTCTCTCTCTCTCTCTCTCTCTCTCTCTCTCTCTCTCTCTCTCTCTCTCTCTCTCTCTCTCTCTCTCTCTCTCTCTCTCTCTCTCTCTCTCTCTCTCTCTCTCTCTCTCTCTCTCTCTCTCTCTCTCTCTCTCTACTATTGTTTCTGCAGAATAAATCTGCAGACCCCCCCCCCCCCCCCCCCCCCAAAAAAAACACCCCAACTTGTTGGAAGTCCATTGTCTGCATCCCAAATAGCACCCTATAGTCTATGTACTGCTCTACTACCCAAAGGGCTCTGGTCAAAAGTAGTTTACTATATAGGGAATAGGGTGCCCTTTTGGTACGCAACCCAT
>NC_140021.1:119506-247006 GCF_964263955.1 Coregonus lavaretus
GCTCCAGGCTGCAACCATATCTCTTCAGCGAGATGGTGCTTGTTTTATAGTTTCCCGAACAATGTTGTCCAGGGGAAACTTTGGGTCCATCTGATGAGGTAAGCTAAGCCTGTTAGCTAGGTTTGCTAGCGTGCTAGCATGGCGTCTCCCTCCTCTTCGTCCCCCTTTCACGACTAACCAAACAATTTGGGGAAGCAAACATTATAACTTACTTGTAGAACAACTAAGCCTGTCTCTGGCTGTCAACACCCCAGAGTTGTGTTACACGGCTATCTAGTCATATCTTGTGCATGTTTTTTGATTTAGATGTGAAGCTGTGTGTAGCTTTGGTGACATCAAAGGCATAGTTTTATTTTTTACATGTTAGCACATCGTTAGCTTTTTTTACTGTTTATTTTACATAAATGATTCAAAATTCACAAAAAGTGACGGTAGCTGTTGAAGATTGTACCATAGAACAAAACATATAAGATCTCCTAAGACTGTGATTACCACAGACCTTATTTTCGGCGCTTATCCAAAAACCCTACAAACAAAACATGAATTTCTCTATAAACAAATACCGCTTATGAAAACAGCAGGGACTGTGAAGAGACACACACACACAGGTACAGACACACACATATGCACACACACGTTAGTACATTATAATATTGTTGTATGGTGGTATTCTACATTTTGTATTGTAGATATGTAGTGGTGTAATAATGTTATATGATGTACTGTTTTATCTTTTGATTTATGTGTAATATAAGCGTCTTAATGTGTTTGGACCCCAGGAAGAGTAGCTGCTGCCTTGGCAGGAACTAATGGGGATCCATAATAAACCCCATGAAGAGTAGCTGCTGCCTTGGCAGGAACTAATGGGGATCCATAATAAACCCCAGGAAGAGTAGCTGCTGCCTTGGCAGGAACTAATGGGGATCCATAATAAACCCCAGGAAGAGTAGCTGCAGCCTTGGCAGGAACTAATGGGGATCCATAATAAACCCCAGGAAGAGTAGCAGCTGCCTTGGCAGGAACTAATGGGGATCCATAATAAACCCCAGGAAGAGTAGCTGCTGCCTTGGCAGGAACTAATGGGGATCCATAATAAACCCCAGGAAGAGTAGCTGCTGCCTTGGCAGGAACTAATGGGGATCCATAATAAACCCCAGGAAGAGTAGCTGCTGCCTTGGCAGGAACTAATGGGGATCCATAATAAACCCCAGGAAGAGTAGCCGCTGCCTTGGCAGGAACTAATGGGGATCCATAATAAACCCCAGGAAGAGTAGCTGCTGACTCGGCAGGAACTAATGGGGATCCATAATAAACCCCAGGAAGAGTAGCTGCTGCCTCGGCAGGAACTACTGGGGATCCATAATAAACCCCAGGAAGAGTAGCTGCTGCCTCGGCAGGAACTACTGGGGATCCATAATAAACCCCAGGAAGAGTAGCTGCTGCCTCGGCAGGAACTACTGGGGATCCATAATAAACCCCAGGAGGAGTAGCTGCTGCCTTGGCAGGAACTAATGGGGATCCATAATAAACCCCAGGAAGAGTTGCTGCTGTCTCGGCGGGAACTACTGGGGATCCATAATAAACCCCAGGAAGAGTTGCTGCTGTCTCGGCGGGAACTAATGGGGATCCGTAATAAATACAAATTCATACGAGCCATGGCAGAGTTAGCATCCGTTAGTGCAAAAAGACGCCATTACTATTGCTCTCTATGGGAGGGACATATGACCTGAAAACTAGATGTTATTGGCAGAGAGGAGGGCAAACTCTCTTTGTTATTAACTTATACCACCAAAAACACCACCCACCCACCCACCCAGCCTAACCTTAAACCTAACCCTAAACCTAAACCTAAACCTAAACCTAAACCTAATCCTAACCCTAAACCTAACCCTAAACCTAACCCTCACTATCTCTCTCTATCCCTGTCTGTCCCATCTCCATCTCTATCTATCCCTGTCTGTCCCCTGTCTGTCCCCTGTCCCCCACCCTGCCCCGTCATGCATCATCCTGCCCCACCCCACCCAGCCCCACCCTGCCCCACCCCACTCCCGCCCCACCCTGCCCCGTCCTGCCCCACCCCGCCCCACCCTGCCCCGTCCTGCCCCACCCCGCCCCACCCTGCCCCACCCCACCCCACCCAACTCTTACCCCTCTTTCTCATCCCCCCCTCCCTCCCTCCCTCCGTTTTCTCACCCCCACAGGCCTATGCCGTGGCGGGCTCAGGGCTGTAGTGTCGGCTGGGGATTTATTGCTCCAGGTGGTCTGCAGGCCCTGTCATCTGTCTCCAGGCAGGCTTTGTAGGGTTGCCAGTGTGAGGAAAGGCTGGTGATGGAGATACAGCTCCCTGGCCCAGCCTCTCACAATGGATGTGTCTCAAATGGCACCCTATTCCCTTAATAGTACACTACTTTTGACCAGGGCCCATTCATAGTGCACTATATAAGGAATAGGGTGCCATTAGGGACGTATCCGGCCACTAACAAGAGCCCAGTGTTGCCCCGCCGAACAGAGGGTGCCATGTTCAAATGTTTCAACCCCTCTTTGGTGAGATAGCCAGGGGAAATTCTCACAGTGGCCCGGTAAACTAAACCAACCCATTTATTGCTTGTCTTACCTTGACCATAGACTGCTCACAGCAGGGGTGTCAAACTCATTCCACGGAGGGTCTAGTGTCTGCATGTTTTAGTTTTTTTTTCTCCTTTCAATTAAGACAACCAGGTGAGGGGAGTTCCTTACTAATTAGTGACCTTAATTCATCAATCAAGTACAAGGGAGGAGTTAATATCCACAGACACTCTCAATGGAATGAGTTTGACACCTGTGGCTTACAGGGTACAGAAAGCAATATGTTATTTCTTATGTTTTGCTAGCATCTGACAGGATCATGGTTTGATAGTTTCTGACAGGATCATGTTTTGGCTTGTATCTGACAGGATCGTGTTTTGGCTTGTATCTGACAGGATCATGTTTTGGCTTGTATCTGACAGGATCGTGTTTTGGCTTGTATCTGACAGGATCATGTTTTGGCTTGTATCTGACAGGATCATGTTTTGGCTTGTATCTGACAGGATCATGTTTTGGCTTGTATCTGACAGGATCATGTTTTGGCTTGTATCTGACAGGATCATGTTTTGCTAGTATCTGACAGGATACATTTTTTTGCTAGGATTTGACAAGATCTTTAGTTTGTCAGGCAAATTCTACCCCCTCAAACAGACAAACAGACACAGGTGCATTTCCATGACCTCCATAATCCCAACTGGAGGTGAAAGTTGGGCCACTTCAAAGATAAACGTCTAACCTCAGAGCCTGCTGCTAATGACTCTCCTCAAGCTGTACGTCTGCCTCGGGAGTGTGTGTGTGTGTGTGTGTGTGTGTGTGTGTGTGTGTGTGTGTGTGTGTGTGTGTGTGTGTGTGTGTGTGTGTGTGTGTGTCACTGCCCTGACACACATGCACGTTTGTTTTACCATCCTTGTGGGGACCAACAAATTGATTCCCATTCAAAAACATTTTTTTCTTAACATAACCTTAACCCCAAAACCCCTCACACTAACTCCTGACCCAAAACCTAACCCGTAATCCTAAACCTAACTCAAAGCATAAAATAGCATTTTTTTTCATTTTATTCTGAAATGGATTAAATACTTTTTTACCCTCATCAATCTACACACAATACCCCATAATGATGAAGCGAATACAGGTTTTTAGAAATTTTTGCAAATGTATTATAAAAATATAATAAAACACCTTATTTACATAAGTATTCAGACCCTTTGCTCTGAGACTCGAAATTGAGCTCAGGTGCATCCTGCTTCCATTGATCATCCTTGAGATGTTTCTACAACTTGATTGGAGTCCACCTGTGGTCAATTCAATTGATTGGACATGATTTAGAAAGGCACACACCTGTCTATAGAAGGTCCCACAGTTGACAGTGCAAAAACTAAGCCATGAGGTCGAAGAATTGTTCGTAGATTTACGAGACAGGATTGTGTCGAGGCACAGATCTCAGGAAGGGTACCCAAAAATGTCTGAACCATTGAAGGTCCCCAAGAATACAGTGGCCGCCATCATTCTTAAATGGAAGAAGTTTGGAACCACCAAGACTCTTCCTAGAGCTGGCCACCCGGCAAAACTGAGCAATCGGTGGAGAAGGGCCTTGGTCAGGGAGGTGACAAAGAATCCGATGGTCACCCTGACAGAGCTCCAGAGTTCCTCTGTGGAGATGGGAGAACCTGCCAGAAGGACAACCATCTCTGCAGCACTCCACCAATCATGCCTTTATTGTAGAGTGACCAGACAGAAGCCACTCCTCAGTAAAAGGCACATGACAGCCCGCTTGGAGTTTTCCAAAAGGCACCTAAAGGGCTCTCAGACCATGAGAAACAAGATTATCTGGTCTGATGAAACCAAGATTGAACTCTTTGGCCTAAATGCCAAGCGTCACGTCTGGAGGAAACCTGGCACCATCCCTACGGTGAAACATGGTGGTGGAAGCATCATGCTGTGGGGATGTTTTTCAGCGGCAGGGAGTGGGAGAATAGTCAGGATCGAGGGAAAGATGAACGGAGCAAAGTACAGAGAGATCCTTGATGAAAACCTGCTCCAGAGCGCTCAGGACCTCCGACTGGGGCGAAGGTTCACCTTCCAACAGGACAACGACCCTGAGCACACAGCCAAGACAACGCAGGAGTGGCTTCGGGACAAGTCTCAATGTCCTTGAGTGGCCCAGCCAGAGCCCGGACTTGAACCCGATCGAACATCTCTGGAGAGACCTGAAAATAGCTGTGCAGCGACACTCCCCATTCAACCTGACAGTGCTTGAAAGGATCTGCAGAGAAGAATGGGAGAAACTCCCCAAATACAGGTGTGCTAAACTTGTAGCATCATACCCAAGAAGACTCGAGGCTGCATTCGCTGCCAAAGGTGCTTCAACAAAGTATTATGTAAATGTGATATTTTCATATATATATACAGTGGGGAGAACAAGTATTTGATACACTGCCGATTTTGCAGGTTTTCCTACTTTCAAAGCATGTAGAGGGCTGTAATTTTTATCATAGGTACACTTCAACTGTGAGAGACAGAATCTAAAACAAAAATCCAGAAAATCACATTGTATGAGTTTTAAGTAATTCATTTGCATTTTATTGCATGACATAAGTATTTGATCACCTACCAACCAGTAAGAATTCCGGCTCTCACAGACCTGTTAGTTTTTCTTTAAGAAGCCCTCCTGTTCTCCACTCATTACCTGTATTAACTGCACCTGTTTAAACTCTTTACCTGTATAAAAGACACCTGTCCACACACTCAATCAAACAGACTCCAACCTCTCCACAATGGCCAAGACCAGAGAGCTGTGTAAGGACATCAGGGATAAAATTGTAGACCTGCACAAGGCTGGGATGGGCTACAGGACAGTAGGCAAGCAGCTTGGTGAGAAGGCAACAACTGTTGGCGCAATTATTAGAAAATGGAAGAAGTTCAAGATGACGGTCAATCACCCTCCGTTTGGGGCTCCATGCAAGATCTCACCTCGTGGGGCATCAATGATCATGAGGAAGGTGAGGGATCAGCCCAGAACTACACGGCAGGACCTGGTCAATGACCTGAAGAGAGCTGGGACCACAGTCTCAAAGGAAACCATTAGTAACACACTACGCCGTCATGGATTAAAATCCTGCAGCGCACGCAAGGTCCCCCTGCTCAAGCCAGCGCATGTCCAGGCCCGTCTGAAGTTTGCCAATGACCATCTGGATGATCCAGAGGAGGAATGGGAGAAGGTAATGTGGTCTGATGAGACTAAAATATAGCTTTTTGGTCTAAACGCCACTCGCCGTGTTTGGAGGAAGAAGAAGGATGAGTACAACCCCAAGAACACCATCCCAACCGTGAAGCATGGAGATGGAAACATCATTCTTTGGGGATGCTTTTCTGCAAAGGGGACAGGACGACTGCACTGTATTGAGGGGAGGATGGATGGGGCCATGTATCGCGAGATCTTGGCCAACATCCTCCTTCCCTCAGTAAGAGCATTGAAGATGGGTCTTGGCTGGGTCTTCCAGCATGACAACGACCCGAAACACACAGCCAGGGCAACTAAGGAGTGGCTCCATAAGAAGCATCTCAAGGTCCTGGAGTGGCCTAGCCAGTCTCCAGGCCTGAACCCAATAGAAAATCTTTGGAGGGAGCTGAAGGTCCGTATTGCCCAACGACAGCCCCGAAACCTGAAGGATCTGGAGAAGGTCTGTATGGAGGAGTGGGCCAAAATCCCTGCTGTAGTGTGTGCAAACCTGGTCAAGACCTACAGGAAACGTATTATCTCTGTAATTGCAAACAAAGGTTTCTGTACCAAATATTGAGTTTTGCTTTTCTGATGTATCAAATACTTATGTCATGCAATAAAATGCAAATTAATTACTTAAAAATCATACAACGTGATTTTCTGAATTTTTGTTTTAGATTCTGTCTCTCACAGTTGAAGTGTACCTATGATAAAAATTACATTCCTCTACATGCTTTGTAAGTAGGAAAACCTGCAAAATCGGCAGTGTATCAAATACTTGTTCTCCCCACTGTATATATAGATTATTTTTATTTTTATTTTTAGCAAAAAATTTCTAAAAACCTGTATTTGCTTTGTCATTATGGGGAATTGTGTGTAGATTGAGTTTTTATTTATTTTTTTAATCCATTTTAGAATAAGGCTGTGGAAAAAGTCAAGGGGTCTGAATACTTTCCAAATGCACTGTATAAATATATTTTTTGCATTCATTTTCTCATCTCCTCCACTCCTGACTGCATGTGCTGCTGCTAGAAATAGGATGAATAGAAAAGTGTCCCCAATCAAGTCAATGATGGCATAATGAGTGGACTGGCAGCCTTTGCGGGAAGCAAAGCAGGAAGTAAAAGCAGGAAGTAAAAGCAGGAAGTAAAAGCAGGAAGTGTACCCATCAATATGTGCTGTATTGCGTTCGTGGAATCTAAGACTGTTCTCAGGGCAGGTCTGCCAGTTTTGGCTAGGAGAAGTTACTTTTCGTGAGAGGTTAGGAGAACTATTTACATTTACATTTAAGTCATTTAGCAGACGCTCTTATCCAGAGCGACTTACAAATTGGTGCATTCAACTTAGGATAGCCAGTGGGACAACCACCCTTTTTTTATTTTTTATAATGGGGGGTGGAGTAGGGGGGGGGGTTAGAAGGATTACTGTTATACTATTCCAGGTATTCCTTAAAGAGGTAGGGTTTCAAGTGTCTCCGGAAGGTGGTCAGTGACTCCGCTGTCCTGGCGTTGTGGGGGAGCTTGTTCCACCATTGGGGTGCCAGAGCAGCGAATAGCTTTGACTGGGCTGAGCGGGAACTGTGCTTCCGTAGAGGTAGGGGGGCTAGCAGGCCAGAGGTGGATGAACGTAGTGCCCTCGTTTGGGTGTAGGGTCTGATCAGAGCCTGAAGGTAAGGAGGTGCAGTTCCCCTCACAGCTCCGTAGGCAAGCACCATGGTTTTGTAGTAGATGCGAGCTTCAACTGGAAGCCAGTGGAGTGTACGGAGGAGCGGGGTGACATGAGAGAACTTGGGAAGGTTGAACACCAGACGGGCTGCAGCATTCTGGATAAGTTGTAGGGGTTTAATGTCAAAGGCAGGGACTTATGAAGCAGGTTAAGATAATTAATGTGGCAGGTTAGGATAATTAAAGTGGCAGGTTAGGTGAATTATGTTAAGGTCAGGAAAAGGGTTAGGGTAAGGTTAGCTAAAATTCTGACACACACAGAGCGAGAGACTGACACACACATAGAGACAGGAAGAGACTGACACACACACAAGGACCAATGGGAAGGTCAAAGTCAGATGATGAAGCAGGGAGAGGTTAGAGTCACCCCAGCTTGGCCGGGGTCATGGGTCATGTGTTGTCTTTCATCTCTTCTTCTTCTTTTTCCTCCCCTGAGGAAGCCTGACTGTGTGTGTGTCTCCCTGAGGAAGCTTGACTGTGTGTGTGTGTGTGTCTCACTGAGGAAGCTTGACTGTGTGTGTGTCTCCCTGAGGAAGCCTGACTGTGTGTGTGTGTGTGTGTGTCTCCCTGAGGAAGTGTGTGTGTGTGTGTGTGTGTGTGTGTGTGTGTGTGTGTGTGTTTGTGTGTGTGTGTGTGTGTGTGTGTGTGTGTGTGTGTGTGTGTGTCTGAGGAAGCCTGACTGTGTGTGTGTGTGTGTGTGTGTGTGTGTGTCTCCCTGAGGAAGCCTTGACGAGAGTTAGCGCTATTGATGTCATTGTTGTCAGACCAGAACATTAGTCTTCAGCGATACTGTAACAACTGGTGGTGAATGTTGGAGTGGTATTTTGAGTTTAGACTATCTATTGAAATGGTTGTATTAGTTATTGTGATGAGGAGTAAAAACTGGTTAGTGATGGATTGGTAAAAATACTTTATTGCTTAACTTGATTGTGGTTTACATTTGGGCTACCATGGAGTGAGTATCATTCAAACCCTGTGATTTCTCAATTTCTTGTCAAGTAGTTCATTAATCCATAACTCTACAATTATGGTATTTTATTCTTTTGATATTTCTCAAACCTCAAAAATACGATGACTGCATCACAATCTGCATGCTTTTCATACCTGTTGACTTGGTCCAATCTCTCCAATAGATCAGACATTAGATGTGTCCAGAGTGATTGGCCCAGTACAGACAGAAACATGAGCAGATGCATTTTTCTCTGTCTCCACTTGGGGGACATGCAGCTATTTATTGCACCACAAGGCAAAATCCCAGGACAAACACGTCGTTCACAGCAGAATGAAGTCATTAGGTCCTCATTGATATTCTCAACATCAGAGAGCCCTGCGCCAACCCTACGCACTGTTTTATTCGCTCCACATCCGGAGTGGAAGAGTGTTGATAAATGTTGGGGTTGAGCCCTGGGACTTCTCCCGTTAAGGACCCGGTGGGGCGATTTATGAGCAGGCTCTAGCTGTCTTCAGCATGATTAATCGTAGCCGTCCTCCGCGGGACCGACCGAGGCAGCCAGTGGATGGGCAGGGCGGCCTCCTTCCTCTCTCTCCCGCCTCTCCCCCCCATGTTTGGATAAGCTGATAGCATCAAAGTAGCCCGCTGCTTGTGTTAAGAAAATACTGCATTCTGGGTCAACGCAAATGAATCCTCAAGGAGCCTGAAAACTGTTTTTAATGACAGCCCCATCAATATATTATCACTACGGGCTTTGGGGTTGCAGCTGAGAGGAGCTGAGAGGTCGCTAATGATATTTTCAAATGTCTTTGTTGCCGACCCCCGGGCTTCCTGCGGGTTTAGATGGACTCACTGATTGTCTGGTTGAATATGTCAGAATGCAGATATGGCAAACTCATTAAAAAAAAAAATAATACTGCAGTGTGGACAGATGGGATAGTGATGATTAATGTTGTTGTGGTCAAATAAGGTCAATCTTATCTGAAGGAGATGTTTTAGTATTGATAATACATGGGCCTATTTGCTTTATAAACGTTATGAGTGAACAAATTAACAGTTCTAACAGCCCCACAGTAGGTCTACAGGCAATGCCTTTAGGCACTCATTATGAAATTGATACCTTCCCAGTTTCTAGGCTAACATTAACATCACATTCAAATATGATAAACATTCCCTAAATCAACATTAGGCTTTATTACAGCAGCTAGATCCCTGAGCCCTCCAGTGACTAAATCGCTTGACAAATAAGCCGGTGTGTAATGAGTGTGAAAGGTGTTGGCCTTCCCTTGCCCCTGAGATATTTACCTGCCCTGCTCTCCCTCTACCTCTCCCTTTTCACACCTGGGCCATTGATCAATGCTCCCTCTGACAGCGCGATGCTCCAGGGGGTGACCGGGCAAAGCCTTTGATCTCAGCTCACAAGATGGCCACCTGCCATCGCCACGGTTACAGGCCATAAACTGTCATGTCTCCTGGGTGTTGTTGGAGGGGATGGCTGAATAGAGGAGTTGCGTCAAAACTGTAACTCGGCCACTCGGGAACATTCACAGGTCTTCTTCGTAAACAACTCCAGTGTAGATTTGGCCTTGTGTTTTAGGTTATTGTCCTACTGAAAGGTGAATTCATCTTCCAGTGTCTTGTGGAAAGCAGACTGAACCAGGTTTTCCTCTGTGATCTTTAATGATTTTTTTTTTTCCCGTATTGGTCTTCAATTAAGGTTGAGTAAGTAAGAATTTTGTCCACAAATGTACCCACATTTCTATGATATGTAAATAGTTTATGATTAGTGAATGCGATAATGTAGTTATTTGTTTGTCCCTATTAGCTTTCATTTATTTTTTTCAAAGCCATTTTAGCTGTCGCGCTAGCTGTTAGCTCCAAACAGATTCACAAATCATGGGAATTTGTCACGCTATACAGACAGACGTTGTCTTCCTCCAAGGCACGTGTTGCTAGGCAACCCACCTGCATTGGCTTGGGCAGGCCTGCTCCCTCCGTGGCTAAAGCCTGTGTGAGAAACATGCCAACAAACATTTGTTCTGTGAAACTAAATAAATACTGCACTCTGACCCATTTTTTTGCTAGATTCATGATAGTGTTATTAGACAAAGCAAGGAAAGTGAACTTCAAAACGTGATGTAGTTTAGTGGAATTTGCAGCTGTTGTTGGTAAGTAATGAGTCTGCTAGCTTCTAGCTAACATATTCCTCATAACTGTAAATGTTTTGTTATAATTATTTACATTTTAATATTTTTGTCAGCCATCTTTCCTGAATCAACTTTAGAGCCTTGGGTCGCAGAGCCTCATGGGAGATTTGGTAACCACTCGCTATCAAGTCGGGACGGTTTCCACTAGATAGGACAGCAACAAGGTTAAAATTGGCTATATTGTAACAATTTATGAAAACAAACATTTGCTTTGTATTCGTGATTTAAGGTTAGGGTTAGGCATAGGGTTAGCAGTGTGGTTAAGGTTGGGGTTAGGTTTAAAACAGTGGAGGCTGCTGAGGGGAGGACGGCTCATAATAATGGCTGGAACGGAGCAAATGGAATGGCATCATACACATGGAAACCTTGTGTTTGATACCATTCCGCTCCAGCCATTACCACGAGCCCGTCCCCATTCCGCTCCAGCCGTTACCACGAGCCCGTCCTCATTCCGCTCCAGCCATTACCACGAGCCCGTCCTCATTCCGCTCCAGCCGTTACCACGAGCCCGTCCTCATTCCGCTCCAGCCATTACCACGAGCCCGTCCTCATTCCGCTCCAGCCATTACCACGAGCCCGTCCTCATTCCACTCCAGCCATTACCACGAGCCCGTCCTCATTCCACTCCAGCCATTACCACGAGCTCGTCCTCATTCCGCTCCAGCCATTACCACGAGCCCGTCCTCATTCCGCTCCAGCCATTACCACGAGCCCGTCCTCATTCCGCTCCAGCCATTACCACGAGCCCGTCCTAATTCCGCTCCAGCCATTACCACGAGCCCGTCCTCATTCCGCTCCAGCCATTACCACGAGCCCGTCCTCATTCCGCTCCAGCCATTACCACGAGCCCGTCCTCATTCCGCTCCAGCCATTACCACGAGCCCGTCCTGATTCCGCTCCAGCCATTACCACGAGCCCGTCCTGATTCCGCTCCAGCCATTACCACGAGCCCGTCCTCATTCCGCTCCAGCCATTACCACGAGCCCGTCCTGATTCCGCTCCAGCCATTACCACGAGCCCGTCCTCATTCCGCTCCAGCCATTACCACGAGCCCGTCCTCATTCCGCTCCAGCCATTACCACGAGCCCGTCCTCATTCCGCTCCAGCCATTACCACGAGCCCGTCCCCATTCCGCTCCAGCCATTACCACGAGCCCGTCCCCATTCCGCTCCAGCCATTACCACGAGCCCGTCCCCATTCCGCTCCAGCCATTACCACGAGCCCGTCCTGATTCCGCTCCAGCCATTACCACGAGCCCGTCCTCCCCATTACCACGAGCCCGTCCCCATTCCGCTCCAGCCATTACCACGAGCCCGTCCTGATTCCGCTCCAGCCATTACCACGAGCCAGTCCTCCCCATTACCACGAGCCAGTCCTCCCCATTACCACGAGCCAGTCCTCCCCATTACCACGAGCCCGTCCTGATTCCGCTCCAGCCATTACCACGAGCCCGTCCTCATTCCGCTCCAGCCATTACCACGAGCCCGTCCTCATTCCGCTCCAGCCATTACCACGAGCCCGTCCCCATTCCGCTCCAGCCATTACCACGAGCCAGTCCTCCCCATTACCACGAGCCCGTCCCCATTCCGCTCCATCCATTACCACGAGCCCGTCCTCATTCCGCTCCAGCCATTACCACGAGCCCGTCCTCTTTCCGCTCCAGCCATTACCACGAGCCCGTCCTCATTCCGCTCCAGCCATTACCACGAGCCCGTCCTCATTCCGCTCCAGCCATTACCACGAGCCCGTCCTGATTCCGCTCCAGCCATTACCACGAGCCCGTCCTCATTCCGCTCCAGCCATTACCACGAGCCCGTCCTCATTCCGCTCCAGCCATTACCACGAGCCCGTCCTCATTCCGCTCCAGCCATTACCACGAGCCCGTCCTCATTCCGCTCCAGCCATTACCACGAGCCCGTCCTCCCCAATTAAGGTGCCACCAACCTCCTGTGCTTTTCAAATCTAATTTTTAAGAAGAGAAATTGTCGAAAGAGGCAGAGTTTATGACTTTGTGGTTTTGGTAACTAGTGACGACCAGTCTGGACCTCAATTCGCTTAGTTTTGGAGGGCCAACTGAAAAGGCACTACGCTCAAAGTTGAAATGGGACAACACTCAGGTGGAGGGCTAAGGGGGAGTATTGGGATTGAGCCTTAGATTCAAACCCATTTGCAACTCCTTTGGCCATGTGAATTTTTGTCTTTTTTCCTTTTGTCTACCTCCATCCTAACTATTATAACTTCCACAGACTCCTTAAGCAATTAGGCCGAATTCATCATCAAAGCCCCACTGTTAGCTGTCCGCTGAGGCAGAACCATGCCTTGGCGGTACCTGCCCTTTCCCAGGCCTCCCCAGCGAGACCCCAGCCGCCCGGACACAGAGGGGACACCTGTTCCTCTGGAGACCAGGGCCAGCACCTGAAATCTTACCGCTGGAACCAGCCACTGAGAGGAGGGCAGCCTGATAAGGCCCTGTACTGTGACTGGCTGTGTCGTCCCAAAGAGCACCCTATTCCCTATTGTAGTGCACTATGGGCCCTGGTCAAAAGTAGTGCACTACCTAGGGGAATAGGGTGCCATTTGGAACTCATGCGGGGAGAGAGACGACAGAAACCCGAGATGGAAACCCAGGAAAGAGGATGCCTATAGCCAAGATAAATCTGGTGCAATTTGCCAAAACACACCCGCTCCGCTTCACCACTCCCCCCGTCCCTCCCCACCAACAGGACAATTGCCCACACTACTGCAATAGGAAAGGCTTTGTCTGACTGGAGTCTCCACTCATCTGGGTGTTCCTTATCTTAATGTGGACTGAGATATATAATGGTCTGTCTTGTGTGCCTTCCTTCGTTGGTACTGGTAGAGGTGGACGGAGCTAACCAGGGATAAATGCCGCCCTATTCCCTGTTTAGTGCACTACTTTTGACCAGAGGCCTATGGGGCCCTGGTCAAAAGAAGTGCACTATATAGGGAATAGGGTGCAATTTGCGACGCAACCAAAGATGTAAAAATAAAAGTGTGCTCCTCCTTCCTCTGCGTAAATCAAAGTTATTAGATCTGGTGGGAAACCCCCTCACTTCCCCCAGAAATACCTTTGGCTCCAAACCATACATCATCTGGAGTGAAAACTCTGTCCGAGTCCCAAATGAAACCTTATCTCCAATAAGCTGCACAACCTTTGACCAAAGCCGGGGCACTATATAGGGAATATGGTGCTATTTGGTACGCAGCCTCAGTCGAAGTTAACACCCTGGCCTGACAATCATGAGGACTGCTTCTTTATGTAGCTTTGTGCTGACTGCATACCACTGGGTTTCCCACAGACGCTATACTACTCCCAAAGAAGAAGTTGATAGAAACAGTTACATTTTCTTCTGACATTTGGTTTCTGCATTAGCAAATGTGATGGTCGAATAATTGAACGTTTCAAAGATTTAGTTCCTGTTCTACCAGAACGTACAGAATGTCTTATCCGATGTTCTGCAAGAAGAATGTTGACATTTTGATTGTATGGCGTTTGGTTTTTATGATCAATTATTTAGTTGGTCATGAAAATGATTCTATATGTAATTCTGTGAAAAAAGAAAGCACAAACCAAAGATTCTCCAAATTCCCCCTGCTGACAAGATTTGTGTTTAAACTCTGCAGGTCATGAGGACACACTAGAGCACTGAGAGTTTGTGCACTAGGTTTCCTCAACGAGTCTTATATTGTCTCCCCTCTCACTCTCTCACTCTCCCACTCTCCTCCTCCTCTCCCCTTCCCCCTCTGCTCCTCCCTGCTCTTCTCCCCCTCTCTTCTCCCTCTCTCCTCTTTCCCCTCTCTTCTCCCTCTCTCTCCTTCCCCCTCTCTTCCTCTTCTCCCCCTCTCTCCTACCCCCTCTCCTCCTCCTCTCCCCCTCTCTCCTTCCCCCTCTCCTCCTCCTCTCCCCCTCTCTCCTTCCCCCTCTCCTCCTCCTCTCCCCCTCACTCCTTCCCTCTCTCCTCCTCCTCTGCCCTCTCCCAGTCTCCCATATATCAGCTGACCTCTGCTGAGGCTGAACCAACTCTAACTTTGATTTGTGGAGTATTCTGGAGCGCTATTAATAATCAATGTTGAGTCCTCCACTATGGTGACATACACCTGAAGGGCCCAGTTGACCAACTCCAAAACTCTTGGTTGGGGCCCCAGCCCACTTTTAAAAAATTGTCCCTTAAGAAAGGTTTTTCAATATATATCTTTTACTGTTCCTCCCTTCAACATCCGTTATTGTAACGTGAAAAGTAAGCACACCCTTGGTGATACGATAACGATTCTGTAAATTACGGCTTAAGAGTGTCTTGTCTCGTGCTTTGGTGCTCAGTCGTTCCTGAGGCTGAAGATGAAGGGATAGAGGGATGGAGGGATGGAGGGAAGGAGGGAAGGAGGGATGGAGGGATGGAGGGAGGGATGGAGGGATGGAGGGATGGAGGGATGGAGGGATGGAGGGATGGAGGGATTGAGGGAGGGATGGAGGGATGGAGGGATGGAGGGATGGAAGGATGGAGGGAAGGAGGGATGGAGGGAGAGGAGGGAAGGAGGGATGGAGGGATGGAGGGATGGAGGGATGGAAGGATGGAGGGATGGAGGGATGGAGGGAGAGGAGGGATGGAGGGAAGGAGGGATGGAAGGATGGAGGGATGGAAGGATGGAGGGAAGGAGGGATGGAGGGAGAGGAGGGAAGGAGGGATGGAGGGATGGAGGGATGGAGGGATGGAGGGTTGGAGGGATGGAGGGATGGAGGGAGGGATGGAGGGATGGAGGTATGGAGGGAAGGATGGCCTCCCAGAGGCTCTTACTCGTGCCCGGATCAGGGGTGGATCAAGGGCTTAGCCTGCTTCCCAAATGGTATCTAGTCCCTTTATAGTGCACTACTACTTTGACCAGGGCCCTTTGTCCTCCTTCCTCCAGCCAGGACGGACCCAGATGCATCCCAATGAAATCTTCAAAAGCTTCTCCCTCTTAATTTTCACTATCAAACATATGTGTGCAGTTAGGATGTTTTATTTGACAGTCAAATATGTTGAGGAAATGGTTTTGTTGATGTGGATAAGGGAAATACTGGTGGTGACACTAGTGGAGGAACAAACATGCTGTAACAGGGAAGGAGGGATGGAGGGAAGGAGGGAAGGAGGGATGGAGGGATGGAGGGATGGAGGGATGGAGGGATGGAGGGAGAGGAGGGATGGAAGGATGGAGGGATGGAGGGATAGAGGGAAGGAGGGATGGAGGGAAGGAGGGCTGGAGGGACGGAGGGAAGGAGGGAGGGAAGGAGGGAAGGAGGGAAGGAGGGATGGAGGGAAGGAGGGCTGGAGGGAAGGAGGGAGGGAAGGAGGGAAGGAGGGAAGGAGGGATGGAGGGATGGAGGGTTGGAAGGATGGAGGGAAGGAGGGATGAAGGGTTTGGAAGGATGGAGGGATGGAGGGATGGAGGGATAGAGGGAAGGAGGGATAGAGGGAAGGAGGGCTGGAGGGACAGAGGGAAGGAGGGAGGGAAGGAGGGAAGGAGGGAAGGAGGGATGGAGGGATGGAGGGTTGGAAGGATGGAGGGAAGGAGGGAGGGATGGAGGGATGGAGGGATGGAGGACTGGAAGGATGGAAGGATGGAGGAATGGAGGGATGGAGGGATGGAGGGAAGGAGGGCTGGAGGGATGGAGGGAGGGAGGGAGGGAGGGAAGGAGGGAAGGAGGGATGGAGGGAGGGAGGGATGGAGGGAAGGAGGGATGGAGGGATGGAGGGTTGGAAGGATGGAAGGATGGAGGAATGGAGGGATGGAGGGATGGAGGGATGGAGGGAAGGAGGGCTGGAGGGATGGAGGGATGGAGGGATGGCGGGAAGGATGGCCTCCCAGAGGCTCTTACTCGTGCCCGGATCAGGGGTGAATCAAGGGCTTAGCCTGCTTCCCAAATGGTATCTAGTCCCTTTATAGTGCACTACTACTTTGACCAGGGCCCTTTGTCCTCCTTCCTCCAGCCAGGACGGAACCAGATGCATCCCAATGAAATCTTCAAAAGCTTCTCCCTCTTAACTTTCACTATCAAACATACAGTGGGGAAAAAAAGTATTTAGTCAGTCACCAATTGTGCAAGTTCTCCCACTTAAAAAGATGAGAGAGGCCTGTAATTTTCATCATAGGTACACGTCAACTATGACAGACAAAATGAGAAAAAAAAATCAAGAAAATCACATTGTAGGATTTTTAATGAATTTATTTGCAAATTATGGTGGAAAATAAGTAATTGGTCAATAACAAAAGCTTCTCAATACTTTGTTATATACCCTTTGTTGGCAATGACACAGGTCAAACGATTTCTGTAAGTCTTCACAAGGTTTTCACACACTGTTGCTGGTATTTTGGCCCATTCCTCCATGCAGATCTCCTCTAGAGCAGTGATGTTTTGGGGATGTCGCTGGGCAACACGGACTTTCAACTCCCGCCAAAGATTTTCTATGGGGTTGAGATCTGGAGACTGGCTAGGCCACTCCAGGACCTTGAAATGCTTCTTACGAAGCCACTCCTTCGTTGCCCGGGCGGTGTGTTTGGGATCATTGTCATGCTGAAAGACCCAGCCACGTTTCATCTTCAATGCCCTTGCTGATGGAAGGAGGTTTTCACTCAAAATCTCACGATATATGGTCCCATTCATTCTTTCCTTTACACGGATCAGTCGTCCTGGTCCCTTTGCAGAAAAACAGCCCCAAAGCATGATGTTTCCACTCCCATGCTTCACAGTAGGTATGGTGTTCTTTGGATGCAACTCAGCATTCTTTGTCCTCCAAACACGACGAGTTGAGTTTTTACCAAAAAGTTATATTTTGGTTTCATCTGACCATATGACATTCTCCCAATCCTCTTCTGGATCATCCAAATGCACTCTAGCAAACTTCAGACGGGCCTGGACATGTACTGGCTTAAGCAGGGGGACATGTCTAGCACTGCAGGATTTGAGTCCCTGGCGGCGTAGTGTGTTACTGATGGTAGGCTTTGTTACTTTGGTCCCAGCTCTCTGCAGGTCATTCACTAGGTCCCCCTGTGTGGTTCTGGGATTTTTGCTCACCGTTCTTGTGATCATTTTGACCCCACGGGGTGAGATCTTGCGTGGAGCCCCAGATCGAGGGAGATTATCAGTGGTCTTGTTTGTCTTCCATTTCCTAATAATTGCTCTCACAGTTGATTTCTTCAAACCAAGCTGCTTACCTATTGCAGATTCAGTCTTCCCAGCCTGGTGCAGGTCTACAATTTTGTTTCTGGTGTCCTTTGACAGCTCTTTGGTCTTGGCCATAGTGGAGTTTGGAGTGTGACTGTTTGAGGTTGTGGACAGGTGTCTTTTATACTGATAACAAGTTCAAACAGGTGCCATTAATGCAGGTAACGAGTGGAGGACAGAGGAGCCTCTTAAATAAGAAGTTACAGGTCTGTGAGAGCCAGAAATCTTGCTTGTTTGTAGGTGACCAAATACTTATTTTCCACCATAATTTGCAAATAAATTCATTAAAAATCCTACAATGTGATTTTCTGGATTTTTTTTTCTCAATTTGTCTGTCATAGTTGACGTGTACCTATGATGAAAATGACAGGCCTCTCTCATCTTTTTAAGTGGGAGAACTTGCACAATTGGTGGCTGACTAAATACTTTTTTTCCCCACTGTATGTGTGCAGTTAGGATGTTTTATTTGACAGTCAAATATGTTGAGGAAATGGTTTTGTTGATGTGGATAAGGGAAATACTGGTGGTGACACTAGCGGAGGAACAAACATGCTGTAACAGGTTTAACCCCCAGACAATAGATATAGATACTACAGATGTACTGTCTGCCTTCTAGAAGCTTCAGCAATAAAACTACAGTGAGTGTACCAAACATTAGGAACACCTTCCTAATTCGTCAGGACATGGACTCTACAAGGTGTCGAAAGCATTCCACAGGGCCCATGTTGACTCCAATGCTTCCCACAGTTGTGTCACGTTGGCTGGATGTCCTTTGGATGGTGGACCATTCTTGATACACACGGGAAACTGTTGAGCGTGAAAAACCCAGCAGCATTGCAGTTCTTGACCAAAAAGCTGGTTGCCTGGCACCTACTACTGCACCCCGTTCAAAGGCACATCAATCTTCATCCTCTGAGTGGCACACATACAGTCGTGGTCAAAGGTTTTGAGAAAGTATTGGTCTTCACAAAGTTCGCTGCTTCAGCGTTATGAGATATTTTTGTCAGATGTCACTATGGTATACTGAAGTATAATTACAAGCATTCCATAAGTGTCAAATGCTTTTATTGACAATTACATTACGTTTATGCAAAGAGTCAATATTTGCAGTGTTGACTCTTCTTTTTCAAGACCTCTTCAAATCCGCCCCCTGGCATGCTGTCAATTAACTTCTGGGCCACATCCTGACTGATGGCAGCCCATTCTTGCATAATCAATGCTTGGAGTTTGTCAGAATTTGTGGGTTTTTGTTTGTCCACCCGCCTCTTGAGGATTGACCACAAGATTTCAATGGGATTAAGGTCTGGGGAGTTTCCTGGCCATGGACCCAAAATGTCGATGTTTTGTTCCCCGAGCCACTTAGTTATCACTTTTGTCTTATGGCAAGGTGCGCCATCATGCTGGAAAGGGCATTGGTCGTCACCAAACTGTTCTTGGATGGTTGGGAGAAGTTGCTCTCAGAGGATGTGTTGGTACCATTCTTTATTCATGGCTGTGTTCTTAGGCAAAAATGTGAGTGAGCCCACTCCCTTGGCTGAGAAGCAACCCCACACATGAATGGTCTCAGGATGCTTTACTGTTGGCATGACACAGGACTGATGGTAGCGCTCACCTTGTCTTCTCCGGACAAGGTATTTTCCGGATGCCCCAAACAATCGGAAAGGGTATTCATCAGAGAAAATGACTTTACTCCAATCCACAGCAGTCCAATCCCTGTACCTTTTGCAGAATATCAGTCTGTCCCTGATGTTTTTCCTGGAGAGAGGTGGCTTCTTTGCTGCCCTTCTTGACACCAGGCCATCCTCCAAAAGTCTTTGCCTCACTGTGCGTGCAGATGCACTCACACCTGCCTGCTGCCATTCCTGAGCAAGCTCTGCACTGGTGGTGCCCCGATCCCGCAGCTGAATCAACTTTAGGAGACGGTCCTGGCGCTTGCTGGACTTCCTTGGGCGCCCTGACGCCTTCTTCACAACAATTGAAGTTCTTGATGATCAGAAAAATGGTTGATTTAGGTGGCAGGGCTGAAACGCAGTGGACATGTTTTTGGGGGATTAAGTTCATTTTCATGGCAAAGAGGGACTTTGCAATTAATTGCAATTCATCTGATCACTTTTCATGACATTCTGGAGTATATGCAAATTGCCATCATCAAAACTGAGGCGGCAGACAAATTAGTATTTGTGTCATTCTCAAAACTTTTGACCACGACTGTACACAATCCATGTCTCAATTGTCTCAAGGCTTAAAAATAATTATTTAACCTGTCTCCTCCCCTTTATCTACACTGACTGAAGTGGATTTAACAAGCAACATCAATAAGGGTTCACAGCTCTCACCTGGTCAGTCTATGTCGAAAGAGCAGGTGTTCATAATGTTTTGTATATCTGCATCTCATGCGGCATCGTATACCGTAAGTAGTGCACTCTATAGGGAATGGGGTGCCATTTGGGACAAAGACAATGCCCGTTTTTTTTTTTGTTTCCCTTTCAAAGTGGCTTGTGGTTCGTGGATAAGCAAAATGTTTCTAACCACACACTATTGGACAACGACACAAAGCATATTGAAGTGCTGTAGTCACGTGATGAAATATTTAAATATTCTTAACATGTTGATATATTTTTCCTGCAGACGTTCAGTGGTCCCCTGTTGAAAGAATCAAAATACTCCCAATTATAAAAACGAAAGCAATTTAAATTTCCAGCCGCCGTGCCGGCCATAGCCTGCCTAACCTACTGCCCTGCATTTAAAAACATGGAAGTTGTCACGGATTCAGCCGAGGCTGCTCCTCCTCCTTGCTCGGGCAGGCTTCGGCGTTCGTCGTCCCCGGAGTACTAGCTGCTGCCGATCGATGTTTCGGTGTTTGTCTTGTTTGGTCTTTATTGTTTACACCTGTTTTCCCGTTATGGTTTTAATGTGTTCCCTTTATAACCCTCTGTTTCTCATTGTGTATTGTGTGTTATTGTTTTTTTGGTCTTTGCGGCAGTTGCCCATGTGTACGGGTCTTGTTATTTCCCTCGCTGTTTGAGGTTGCCTGTGCACTTTGTAATTTGCAGGAAAGTTTCTGCCAGTAGCTCGGCGTCCTGCTCTTGACTTCGCCCTACCGCATACACGTCTCTGGAATAACGGAATAACTACCCAGGGCTGTCCCTAACCATCAGTCAAATGTTTCTAAGAGAGCGTGGATTGTATTGTGTGTGTATTGTGTGTGTGTGTGTGTCTGGTGTGTGTGTGTGTGTGTTTGGTGTGTGTGTGTGTGTTTGGTGTGTGTGTGTGTGTGTGTGTGTGTGTGTCTGTGTGTTTGGTGTGTGTGTGTGTGTGTGTGTTTGTGTGTGTGTGTGTGTGTGTGTGTGTGTGTGTGTGTGTGTGTGTGTGTGTGTGTGTGTGTGTGTGTGTGTGTGTGTGTGTGTGTGTGTGTGTGTTTGGTGTGTGTGTGTGTGTGTTTGGTGTGTGTGTGTGTGGTGTGTGTGTGTGTGTGTGTGTGTGTGTGTGTCTGTCTGTTTCTCTCTCTCTGTGTGTACCCTGAGGTGACAGCAGAACGTGTATTGTATTGTATTGTGTGTGTATTGTGTGTGTGTGTGTGTGTGTTTGGTGTGTGTGTGTGTGTGTGTGTGTGTTTTGTGTGTGTGTGTGTGTGTGTGTGTGTGTGTGTGTGTGTGTGTGTGTGTTTGGTGTGTGTGTGTGTGTTTGGTGTGTGTGGTGTGTGTGTGTGTGTGTGTGTGTGTGTGTGTGTGTGTGTCTGTTTCTCTCTCTCTGTGTGTGTACCCTGAGGTGACAGCTTAATGTTACCATCTTATTTATCCCTCTCTCTGTACCTCCTAAGACAACCACTAGCGCCCATCTCTTTTGTACGGCCCAAGGATCTGGGCTTGTTATTGGGAACAGCCAGTTAAACTGTCCTCACCTTCCTGCCCCGGCTCACACTAAGGCTTAGAGAGAGAGGCTTGTATTGGGATGTTTTTTGTGGAGGCATCCTTCCTTCCTTCAGGAGGACCCATCTGCATCCCAAATTGCACCCTATTCCCTATATAGTGCACCTATCTGGCCTGGTCAAAAGTAGTGCACTATACAGGGGATAGGGTCCCATTTGGGATGCACACCCGCACTGAATCTGATTTATGACCCTGAGGGCTGAAGGGGAAAGGCACTATTGATCCTGGGTATCAGTCTGAGGAATGAGAGAGGGAGGGAGGGAGGGAGGGAGGGAGGGAGGGGAGAAGTGTGGAAGGGGAAAGAGGAGTGATGGAGGAGAGGGTTGATGTAAGGGGAGAGAGAAAGAGAGAGACAGAGGGAGAGGAAAAAATAGAATGTGGGAGGGAGTCAGGAAGAGAGAGAGAGAGAGAGGTAGAGATAGAAAGAGGCAGAGAGGTGAGGGATGTCAAGCCATTGGCTTTTCCCCCATAGCAGGAGAGAGAGGCTGAGAGGAGAAAGGACAGGCTGAGAGGAGAGAGAGAGCAGGCTGAGAGGAGAGAGGGGCCAGGCTGAGAGGAGAGAGGGGCCAGGCTGAGAGAAGAGAGAGAGACCAGGCTGAGAGAAGAGAGAGGCCAGGCTGAGAGAAGAGAGAGGCCAGGCTCATGTAATGTAGCTTGTGTGATGAGTAACTCTGCCTGAGACCTGTACAGCACTGCTCAGCTCATGTAATGGAGCTTGTGTGATGAGTAACTTTGTCTGAGTCCTGAGTACTGGCATGAGCTCCCAGAACAAACAGAAATGGTCAAAGTTGTGGTTATGGCAAAGCAAAGCGCTACAGAAATTGAGTAAATTCTTCTGTTTTGGCCTCTAAATAATTGTTTATTGAAAACCCCATCTGTGTGAGTGCATAGTGATCTGATGGGCAGCCTGTACAATGGGATTCTGCATGTGAACATAATCTTCATGGTGAGTGTTTTTTTTTGGTTGAAGAACTGACAATGTCCATAAAACATAATGGCGCCATTTTACCCGCTAATTTAGAATACTGTATGATGTAATCAGCGTCTATAATTGAGCGTGCTTCCATTCAGTAGGGGCAGGGTTTCCCAAACTCAGGACGCCAAGGGGTGCACGTTTAGTTTTTCGCCCTAGCACTACACAGCTGATTAAAATAGTCAACTCATCATCAAGCATTCATCATTTGAATCAGGTTTTGTAGGAAAAATTAAATAAAAAATTGCAACCCTTGGGGTCCCGAGGACCGAGTTTGGGAAACACACACAGTAGGTTCAAATCAATGATTTAACTGTACCAGTCCACTCATATTGACTGTGTGTAGGCCTGGTTGGAAGAGGGTGGGGCCGTGTGTGAGGGTGGAGTGTGTGTGTGTGTGTGTGTGTGTGTGTGTGTGTGTGTGTGTGTGTGTGTGTGTGTGTGTTGTGTGTGTGTGTGTGTGAAAACGTGTTTGTGTGTGAGCGATATTCTGCACCCACGCCATAGGTCTGTTTACTGGGCCACACGTTAAATCAATGACAGATGTGTTTCCCTTCGACCGAGCTTCTCAGCTGTCACTCTCCATACTGCTCATTCCCCAACCAACCGACCAACTGATCCCCGTCTCCCCGTCTCCCCGTCTCCCCGTCCAATCACACACACACACACACACACCCCATTACAGACACACCACAACGCACCCAGCCATCAGTAAACAACACAACCCTCCACCTCCCTGCCTGCGTCCCAAATGACACCCTAATTCCCATAGTGCATCACATTAGTCATCAGTAGTGCACTATGGAGAGAACAGGGTGCCATTTGGGACACAATTCATAACTGTCAAGACGGGAGACAACAAGCCAAACAGCGGCATTTTTATGAGTGGGAAAACCCTGAAAAAAATAAGCCTGGCTTTGACAGAACAAGAGGCTAAAGCTGGCACGCTACACTGAGGAAGTGTTAGCGGTTGACGTGCCAGCAGTTACCGCTCATCATGAACCATATCTGCGTCCAAAATGGCACCCTGTTCTCTATTTGGTGCACTACTTTTGACCAGAACCCATAACTATAACCCATGCACTATAAGAAGAATACGGTGCCATTTATGAAATCATGCCGCTGACCTGTCATTCTGTTGTGTTTTTTCTGGGGGGAATGCACAGTTCGTTTTGCTGTGTTGATGGGAGCTTCAGGTGGTTGGGGCTGGTTATTGTTTTGCACCAAGTGATGCATCTGAGGGGAATATTGTGAATTAAATTAACAGACACTGGTGAGTAACTTTCCCAAAATTCCCACATTTTCCAGACATCCCGGTCAGAGGATTTCCTGATTACAGTATTCCCTCCTGATTACGTGAATCTTTCAACCAGGATTGATGGAAAACATTTAGGAAAAGTTACCGGAATTTTGCAAATGTATTGTTGACTGAATTTACATCAATGATTATAATCTATGATAATTTAATGTCTTTGTCATGTCTTGTTTTCACATTTCATTGCAGGACAAACCTGGGGATATGGAGGAGATCCCAGTCTAGCACAACTAAAGAGACATGACAGGAAGAAGCAGGATTTTCTGGTTTCCAGAGGTGAACCGAAACATCCTATGAAGTCAACCTGTTTATACAGAGATAGAGCTTGTTTCTTTCCCCAGAGATAGAGCTTCATTCTTTCCCCTTTCCTCAAGGCAGCTGGGACCATAGTCACCAAGAAAACAATTGGTAACACACTACGCCATGAAGGACTGAAATCCTGCAGCGCCCGCAAGGTCCCCCTGCTCAAGAAAGCACATATACAGGCCCGTCTGAAGTTTGCCAATGAACATCTGAATGATTCAGAGGAGAACTGGGTGAAAGTGTTGTGGTCAGATGAGACTAAAATGGATCTCTTTGGCATCAACTCAACTTGTCGTGTTTGGAGGAGGAGGAATGCTGCCTATGACCCCAAGAACACCATCCCCACCGTCAAACATGGAGGTGGAAACATTATGCTTTGGGGGTGTTTTTCTGCTATGGGGACAGGACAACTTCACCGCATCAAAGGGACGATGGACGGGGCCATGTACCGTCAAATCTTGGGTGAGAACCTCCTTCCCTCGCCAGGGTATTGAAAATGGGTCGTAGATGGGTATTCCAGCATGACAATGACCCAAAACACACCGCCAAGGCAACAAAGGAGTTGCTCAAGAAGAAGCACATTAAGGTCCTGGAGTGGCCTAGCCAGTCTCCAGACCTTAATCCCATAGAAAGTCTGTGGAGGGAGCTGAAGGTCGAGTTGCCAAACGTCAGCCTCGAAACCTTAATTACTTGGAGAAGATCTGCAAAAACAAGGGTTTTGCCACCAAGTACTAAGTCATGTTTTGCAGAGGGGTCAAATACTTATTTCCCTCATTAAAATGCAAATCATTTTATAACATTTTTGACATTTGTTTTTTTGGATTTTTTGTTGTTGTTATTCTGTCTCTCACTGTTCAAATAAACCTACCATTAAAAATATAGACTGATCATTTCTTTGTCAGTGGGCAAACGTACAAAATCAGCAGGGGATCAAATACTTTTTTCCCTCACTGTATGTCCACGATATCTCAGTCTCTTTCTCATGCGAATGACAGAGATTTGGGCCTTGTCGGGTGTCTGTAGAATATCCTTCGTGTCCAACTCGTTGAAGAAAAAATCTTCGTCCAATACGAGGTGAGTAATCGCTGTCCTGATATCCAGAATCTCTTTTTGGTCATAAGAGACGGTGGCAGAAACATTATGTACAGAATAAATTACAAATAACGCGAAAAAACACACATAATAGTACAATTGGTTAGAGGGCTGTAAAACGGCAGCCATCTTCTCCGGCGCCATTTGCTTATTCACTCCCATCTCTAGATGGGTAGACCTCCCTCTCCTCTCTCTAGATGGGTAGGCCTCCCTCTCATCTCTTCTCTCTAGATAGGTAGGCCTCCCTCTCCTCTCCCCTCTCTAGATAGGTAGGCCTCCCTCTCCTCTCCCCTCTCTAGATGGGTAGGCCTCCCTCTCCTCCCCTCTTGTGTCTGTAAAATGTATATAGTATGTTTAAGCTGGAAGTAGAAGCCTAAGTGTTGCTGTTCATTAGTTTACTCCGATTAGGGGAGGGTTGGTAGTGCTAGTGGAAAATAATCAAGGAAAATATATTTTAAAAAGATGTGTATATACTGTGGGGAAAAAAAGTATTTCGTCAGCCACCAATTGTGCAAGTTCTCCCACTTAAAAAGATGAGAGAGGCCTGTAATTTTCATCATAGGTACACGTCAACTATGACAGACAAAATGAGTTTTTTTTTCTCCGGAAAATCACATTGTAGGATTTTTTATGAATTTATTTGCAAATTATGGTGGAAAATAAGTATTTGGTCAATAACAAAAGTTTCTCAATACTTTGTTCTATACCCTTTGTTGGCAATGACACAGGTCAAACGTTTTCTGTAAGTCTTCACAAGGTTTTCACAAACTGTTGCTGGTATTTTGGCCCATTCCTCCATGCAGATCTCCTCTAGAGCAGTGATGTTTTGGGGCTGTCGCTGGGCAACACGGACTTTCAACTCCCTCCAAAGATTTTCTATGGGGTTGAGATCTGGAGACTGGCTAGGCCACTCCAGGACCTTGAAATGCTTCTTACGAAGCCACTCCTTCGTTGCCCGGGCGGTGTGTTTGGGATCATTGTCATGCTGAAAGACCCAGCCACGTTTCATCTTCAATGCCCTTGCTGATGGAAGGAGGTTTTCACTCAAAATCTCACGATACATGGCCCCATTCATTCTTTCCTTAACACGGATCAGTCGTCCTGGTCCCTTTGCAGAAAAACAGCCCCAAAGCATGATGTTTCCACCCCCATGCTTCACAGTAGGTATGGTGTTCTTTGAATGCAACTCAGCATTCTTTGTCCTCCAAACACGACGAGTTGAGTTTTTACCAAAAAGTTCTATTTGGTTTCATCTGACCATATGACATTCTCCCAATCCTCTTCTGGACCATCCAAATGCACTCTAGCAAACTTCAGATGGGCCTGGACATGTACTGGCTTAAGCAGGGGGACACGTCTGGCACTGAAGGATTTGAGTCCCTGGCGGCGTAGTGTGTTACTGATGGTAGGCTTTGTTACTTTGGTCCCAGCTCTCTGCAGGTCATTCACTAGGTCCCCCCGTGTGGTTCTGGGATTTTTGCTCACCGTTCTTGTGATCATTTTGACCCCACGGGGTGAGATCTTGCGTGGAGCCCCAGA
The DNA here is from genome assembly GCF_964263955.1 of Coregonus lavaretus. Classification (NCBI taxonomy): domain Eukaryota; kingdom Metazoa; phylum Chordata; class Actinopteri; order Salmoniformes; family Salmonidae; genus Coregonus; species Coregonus lavaretus. The sequence continues at coordinate 146,551 of NC_140021.1, forward strand.
TCGAGGGAGATTATCAGTGGTCTTGTATGTCTTCCATATCCTAACAATTGCTCCCACAGTTGATTTCTTCAAACCAAGCTGCTTACCTATTGCAGATTCAGTCTTCCCAGCCTGTTGCAGGTCTACAATTTAGTTTCTGGTGTCCTTTCACAGCTCTTTGGTCTTGGCCATAGTGGAGTTTGGAGTGTGACTGTTTGAGGTTGTGGACAGGTGTCTTTTATACTGATAACAAGTTCAAACAGGTGCCATTAATACAGGTAACGAGTGGAGGACAGAGGGGCCTCTTAAAGAAGAAGTTACAGGCAGAAATCTTGCTTGTTTGTAGGTGACCAAATACTTATTTTCCACCATAATTTGCAAATAAATTCATTAAAAATCCTACAATGTGATTTTCTGGATTTCTTTCCTCAATTTGTCTGTCATAGTTGATGTGTACCTATGATGAAAATTACAGGCCTCTCTCATCTTTTTAAGTGGGAGAACTTGCACAATTGGTGGCTGACTAAATACTTTTTTCCCCCACTGTATATATAGACTACTGGTCAAATACTTTGTTGAAGCACCTTTGGTAACGATTACATCATCAAGTATTCTTGGGTATGACGCTACAAGCTTGGCACAACTGTATTTGGGGAGTTTCTCCCATTCATCTCTGCAGATCCTCTCAAGCTCTGCACAAGCTCTGCACAGCTATTTTCAGGGCTCTCCAGAGATGTTCGATCGGGTTCAAGTCCGGGCTCTGGCTGGGCCACTCAAGGACATTCAGAGACTTGTCCTGAAGCCACTAATGCATTGTCTTGGCTGTGTGCTTAGGGTCGTTGTCCTGTTGGAAGGTGAACCTTCGCCCCTGTCTGAGGTCCTGAGCGCTCTGGAGCAGGTTTTCATCAAGGATCTCTCTCTACTTTGCTCCGTTCATCTTTCCCTCGATCCTGACTAGTCTCCCAATCCTGCCACTGAAAAACATCCCCAAAGCATGATGCTGCCACCACCATGCTTCACTTTAGGGATGGTGCCAGGTTTCCTCCAGACGTGATGCTTGGCATTCGGGCCAAAGAGTTCAATCTTGGTTTCATCAGACCAGAGAATCTTGTTTTCCATGGTCTGAGAGTCTTTAGGTGACTTTTGGCAAACTCCAAGCAGGCTGTCGTGTGCCTTTTACTGAGGAGTGGCTTCCGTCTGGCCACTCTACCATAAAGGCCTGATTGGTGGAGTGCTGCAGAGATGGTTGTCCTTCTGGAAGGTTCTCCCATCTCCACAGAGGAACTCTAGAGCTCTGTCAGAGTGACCATCGGGTTCTTGCTCACCTCCCTGACCAAGGCTCTTCTCCCCCGATTGCTCAAATTGGCATGGAGTCCAGCTCTAAAAAGAGACTTGGTGGTTCCAAACTTCTTCCATTTTAGAATGATGGAGACCACTGTGTTCTTGAGGACTTTCAATGCTGCAGAATTTTTTTGGTGCCCTTCCCCAGATCTGTGCCTCGACACAATGCTGTCCTTCGACCTCATGGCTTGGTTTTTGCTCTGACATGCACTGTCATCTGTGGGACCTTATATAGACGTGTGTGCCTTTCCAAATCATTTCCAATCAATTGAATTTACCACAGGTGGACTCCAATCAAGTTGTATAAACATCTCAAGGATGATCAACGGAAACAGGATGCACCTGAGCTCAATTTCGAGTCTCATAGGAAAGGGTCTGAATACTTATGTAACTAAGGTATTTCTGTTTTTTATACATTTGCAAACATTTCATTGCACAGAGGGGTCGTATTTTCAGACAGAAGTTGGCAGATCAGCTGTACCGACATCAGACCAGTACCAGTATTTGAGCGGAGCGGAGCCGGAGCGAAGTGCGGAGCCGGAGCGAAGAGCGGAGCCCAATTTGACTGGAGCGAGATTCCAAAAGACTGGAGCGTCGGCCTTCTCGCCCGCTCCAATTCGGCCTTCTCGCCCGCTCCAATTCGGCCTTCTCGCCCGCTCCAATTCGGCCTTCTCGCCCGCTCCAATTCGGCCTTCTCGCCCGCTCCAATTCGGCCCCAGTAGTTCTCCAGTAGCGTTCTCTTCCTGAACTCAAAGCGTGCTCTGTCCCAGCATGCATCTGTAGTCTACTTGTGTGCTGCTGTAGCCCCTTGCTTTAGCTACTGTCATGGAGTTCACTAAATATTTTCATAAAGAAACTGATAAAACACACAGGTGCTAAATCAAGGTGACTTACGAAGATGAGGACCAAGAGCAAGAGAGTGTGGTGATGTAGTGTCCACGACTAAATAATCATTGTGGAATCTGAAAAGACACGTACCCCGAAAGCATGATGGTGTACTTACTACGTTCACATGCTAAAAGAACGAGGTGGGTAGATAACTGTGTCATTGTAGCAAAGTATTTATAAACTAAAAATCAGATCTCTTAAACATTTCGTTCATTTTCGTTCTATTATCTATACAATAGGCCATCATTGATTTTGGCTCAATAGGCCTGGTATATTCCCACGTTCAAGGAGCTTTCCGTTTTGATTGGGTTATTTTGCCTAAAAACCTTTAGGCCTACCTATAGAAACAAAAAAAACAAAAAACTGTGTCTCTGCCCAGCCTGGCAAGCGTGGCCAAAAGGGTGTTTAGTATCCCCGGTGGCTCTTCAAGCGTGGAGAGGATGTTCTCCACTGCTGGCCTGCTCTCCAGGCACCATGGAGAGGATATTCTCCGCTGCTGGCCGGCTCTCCAGGCACCATCGCATTAGCCTAAAGCCACAGACTGGCCAAACTCGTGTTTCTACTAAATGAATTCAAAAAATGAATTTAAAAGTCATTTTTTGTTTAATTTGTATTTAATTATTAGTAAGTCACGGCCTGTATGCGCAATGTATAGACTATAATGATTTAATACAGCAAAACGTTGATTAAATGCTGAGCGCTTAATGTCCCTATCAGCCTGTTGTGTCGCACTGGCTAATAATTCACAATATTTTTCTTTGTAGGTTATATTGAAATAATATAGCCTTAATAATTAATTTTTGTTCCTTCTTAGGCTCCCTGTCTGGCTCCTGACCCATTTAGAGTGTTTATATGCTGTTTTAATACGACATGTAACCTATTTAAAAATTATGTTCGCTTCTTACATTCACCGTTTCATGTTTATTCAAATGCTTTTCATTCAAATCCACATGGTTTGGTTTCAATACTTCAAAACCAATTGGTAGGTCCAGGTAGTCACAAAAATAGATGGGTGTTGGTTAAATTGTGATTTTAATGCTAATTCGATTTCATCGGGATAAGTGGACATCGACCTTAATGTATCTTTATTTTTTACTCAAATATAACAATCAAGTACTTTTCCCATCACTGCTTTATGGGTAGATCTCCCTCTCTCTCCTCTTCCCTGATAACTGTGAGGTGGGTATTTCCTGCCATATGGATCGAGTAAGGCAGTATCTCAGGGACTACTGGTTCTCTCCTCCACAGTAAGGCAGTATCTCAGGGACTACTGTTTCTCTCCTCCACAGTGAGGCAGCGGATCAGGGACTACTGGTTCTCTCCTCCACAGTAAGGCAGCGGATCAGGGACTACTGGTTCTCTCCTCCACAGTAAGGCAGCGGATCAGGGACTACTGGTTCTCTCCTCCACAGTAAGGCAGCGGATCAGGGACTACTGGTTCTCTCCTCCACAGTAAGGCAGCGGATCAGGGACTACTGGTTCTCTCCTCCACAGTAAGGCAGCGGATCAGGGACTACTGTTTCTCTCCTCCACAGTAAGGCAGCGGATCAGGGACTACTGGTTCTCTCCTCCACAGTAAGGCAGCGGATCAGGGACTACTGTTTCTCTCCTCCACAGTAAGGCAGCGGATCAGGGACTACTGGTTCTCTCCTCCACAGTAAGGCAGCGGATCAGGGACTACTAGTTCTCTCCTCCACAGTAAGGCAGCGGATCAGGGACTACTGGTTCTCTCCTCCACAGTAAGGCATCGGATCAGGGACTACTGGTTCTTTCCTCCACAGTAAGGCAGCGGATCAGGGACTACTGTCTCTCTCCTCCACAGTAAGGCAGCGGATCAGGGACTACTGGTTCTCTCCTCCACAGTAAGGCAGCGGATCAGGGACTACTGGTTCTCTCCTCCACAGTAAGGCAGCGGATCAGGGACTACTGGTTCTCTCCTCCACAGTAAGGCAGCGGATCAGGGACTACTGTTTCTCTCCTCCACAGTAAGGCAGCGGATCAGGGACTACTGTTTCTCTCCTCCACAGTGAGGCAGCGGATCAGGGACTACTGTTTCTCTCCTCCACAGTAAGGCAGCGGATCAGGGACTACTGTTTCTCTCCTCCACAGTAAGGCAGTATCTCAGGGACTACTGTTTCTCTCCTCCACAGTAAGGCAGCGGATCAGGGACTACTGGTTCTCTCCTCCACAGTAAGGCAGCGGATCAGGGACTACTGGTTCTCTCCACCACATCTTCATCATCTGTCTTTTTCTCTCTCTCTCTCTCTCTGGAAGTGTCTTCAAATGGCACCATATTCCCTATATAGTGCACTACTTTTGACCATAGTCCTATGGGCCCTGGTCAAAGCTAGTGCACTACGTTGGGAAAAGGGTGCCCTTTAGGACACAACTTCTGGCTCCACTGTCAAAATAGTGAGTCAGGGTTTTGGCTCAGGGTATAGCAGCGCCTAGCCAAGCACAATCCCTGGAGACAAGGCTAAATGTAGTTTAATCCACATGATCACTCTCCGTAGTCTGCTGTGCTGAGCGAACCACACCTACTGACCCATTGCTGCGAGGCAATCACGTTTTCATTTGATTTACAGTGCTTTAAGAAAGTACTCATACCCCTAGACTTCTTCCACATTTTGTTGTGTACAGCCTTTTTTTCTCACAACCATCTACACACAAACACAATACCCCATAATGACAAAGTGAAAATATATATTTTTGGAATGTTAGCAAATTTATTGAAAATGAAATACAGAAATCTCGTTTACATAATTATTCACATCCCTGGGTCAATACTTTTTGTCAGCACCTTTGGTGGCAAAGCTGTCATCAATGCAAAGGCTGGCTGTTTCAAGAATCTCAAATATAAAATATATTTTGATTTGTTTAACACTTTCTTGTTTACGACATGATTCCATATGTGTTATTTCATAGTTTTGATGTCTTCACTATTATTCTACAATTTGAAAATTTTTACAAATAAAGAAAAACTCTTGCATGAGTAGGTGTGTCCAAACTTTTGACTGGTAGTGTACGCCTCATCACAATTCTATCTCGGAGATCTACAGACAGTTCCTTCTATGGACTTCATGGTATAGTTTCTGCTCTGACATTGTCAACTGTGGGACCTTATATAGACAGGTGTTTTTCTTTCTAAATCACGTCCAAACAATTGAATCGGCCACAGGTGGACTCCAATCAAGTTGTAGCGACATCTCAAGGATGATCAATGGAAATTAGATGCACCTGAGCACAATTCGGAGTGTCATAGCAAAGGGATATGAATACTTATGTAAATGAGATATTTCTGTACTTCATTTTCAATAAAATTGCAAATATTTCTAAAAACATGTTTTCTCATTATGTGCCCACAAAGCTCATCACTAAGCTAAGGACCCTGGGACTAAACACCTCCCTCTGCAACTGGATCCTGAACTTCCTGAAGGGCCGCCCCTAGGTGGTAAGGGTTGGTAACAACACATCTGCCACGCTGATCCTCAACACGGGGGCCCCTCAGGGGTGCGTGCTCAGTCCCCTCCTGTACTCCCTGTTCACCCATGACTGCATGGCCAGGCACGACTCCAATACCATCATTAAGTTTGCCGATGACACAACAGTGGCAGGCCTGATCACCGACAACGATGAGACAGCCTATAGGGAGGAGGTCAGAGACCTGGTGGTGTGGTGCCAGGATAACAACCTCTCCCTCAACATGATCAAGAAAAAGGAGATGATTGTGGTCTACAGGGGGAAAAAAAAGGACTGAGCACGCCCCCATTCTCATCGGCGGGGCTGTAGTGGACCAGGTTGAGAGCTTCAAGTTCCTTGGTGTCCACATCACCAACAAACTATCATGGTCCAAACACACCAAGACAGTCGTGAAGAGGGCACGACAAAGGTTATCCCCCTCAGGAGACTGAAAATATTTGGCATTGGTCCTCAGATCCTCAAAAAGTTATACAGCTGCACCAACAAGAGCATCCTGAGTGGTTTTATCACCGCTTGGTATGGCAACTGCTCGGCCTCCGACCGCAAGGCACTACAGAGGGTAGTGCGTACGGCCCAGTACATCACTGGGGCCAAGCTTCCTGCCATCCAGGACCTCTATAACAGGTGGTGTCAGAGGAAGGCCCTCAAAATTGTCAAAGACTCCAGCCACCCTAGTCAATGACTGTTTTCTCTGCTACCGCACGACAAGCGGTACCGGAGTGCCAAGTCTAGGTCCAAAAGGCTTCTTAACAGCTTCTACCCCCAAGCCATAAGACTCCTGAACAGCTAATCATGGCTACCCGGACTATTTGCATTGTCCCCCCCCACCCCACCCCCTATTTTACGCTGCTGCTATTTTGTTTATTATCTATGCATAGTCACTTTAACTCTACCTACATGTACGTATTATCTCAATTACTTCGACTAACCGGTGCACATTGCCTCTGTACCGGTACCCCCTGTATATTGCCTCCCTACTGTTGTTTTATTTTACTGCTGCTCTTTCATTATTTTTTACTTATCTATTTTTTAGATAACACTTTTTTTTTTCTTAAAACTGCATTGCTGGTTAAGGGCTGGTAAGTAAGCATTTCACTGTAAGGTCTACTACACCTGTTGTATTCGGCGAATATGGCAAATAACATCTGATTTGATTTGTGTGCAGATGATGGGTGAGAAAACACAACATTTGGAATAAAGTCAAATGAAATAAGGGAATATAAGGGAATGAAGGGATATGAATACTTTCTTAAGGCACCATCTGGTGATTCTCTCTCTCTCTCTCTCTCTCTCTCTCTACATTTACATTTACATCACTACTTGTGTGTGTCTGTTTGATTTGTTTGTAATGTATAATATACATGTAAGCTGAATTAGGGATTTACATGGCCAGATAATTCTTATATAATATAACATTATTCTAATATATGTTTGTCATATTTCTGCTTTTGGGAAAAAATAGGATGTTATGCAGAACAATATGTTGGTAGGACAAGGGTATGTATGATTGTGCACATGGAAGTCAGGGATTTATGTTTACTATAGGTTAAAGATGCAATGCAAATGTTATGGGACTAAAATGTAACAAGAATTAAAGGGCATTTAGTTTACTAAAATGATAGACTGTTTTCGTCACTTTAACAATAACTAGACGAAATCATTATTCAAATTACAAAAATACGACTAACGATTTAATGATATTTTAGTCAAAATGACTAAGACTAGACTACATTTTAATAAGAGTGCCAAAATTAATACTGGGTTAGGGTTAGGGGTAGGGTAAGGGTTAAGATATGGGTTAGGGTTAGTAGATTTAAATATTACTGATAGTCCGCAGATAGTCTTTTGAGCAGCTACAGATGGACTGTCCAAATAACGTGTCCTCTGTAGCTCAATTGGTAGAGCACGGCGCTTGTAATACCAAGGTAGTGGGTTCGATCCCCGGGACCACCCATACGTAAAAATGTATGCACACATGACTGTAAGTCGCTTTGGGTAAAAGCGTCTACTAAATGGCATATTATTATTACCACCATAACATATAATTCTAATTGGAGTGTTCTGGTTTTCCTTTTAATATGTTATGTCTACCCTTGAGTCCAGGTTGGTATTCTGTATTTCAAATGCCATCCTATTCCCTATGTAGTGCATTACTTTTGACCAGGGCCTGTAGAGTTGGCCATAGCGTTCTGGTAAGAAGTAGGTTTTGTATGGTATGTATTAATTTGTGGATGTCCATCATCCATTTTGTGTGATATGTCAAGAATTACAATTTGTATGATATGCTACGAAATCGCAATTCATACAATATGTTACGAATTTGCAAAACATATGATATATTACAAATTCCGATTTGTTGTGGGTAATGGTGGCTAACGCTAACGTATTCTTAGTTGATATTGATGTTTAATTTGAAAGTGTTGTTTTGCAAAAGATACTGTTTGGTCTTTTCTTTTCTTCCAGAAGCATTTGGGGGAATATGTAGAGATGGAAATACTCAAACAAGGACAATATGAAGGGACAATATGAAAGGAGAATGACTGGAGGAGATGGAGCAAGGAAGGTGTGGAAAGATTCCGATTCCATCATCAACAATGCATTGGAAGAGGAGACTACGGAGGAGATGAAGTGTAGTGGACTACATTCCAGTGTCTGCAATGAAATATAGACATATTTGCATGTGTAATACATAATTTGTGTCATATTCTTAGGTATTAATTTTTGTAGAAGGATATTTGATGTTATTGAATACATGTGGGGATCTTAGATGTTTTTGTTTATTTCGTGAATGCTTAGGGACAGGGAGTCTAGGCAGGGATAGAGGTCCACTATAGGGTCCGATGGGTTGACCAGCCTTAGAGTGGACATTTTGGATAGTATTTTGTTTGCAGGGGCTTACATGTGTATTTAATTGCATCATAGTTTCAAATGCATTGATAAGGATTTATGAGTTCATCGGGAGTACCTAGGTGGTTGCCTGGGGCAGAGGGACCGTGAGAGAATTTTACTGTCTTGATTGATGGATGGATATCTGGAAAGATGGCTGCCAGACAGTTTTTCGCTCTTACACTCCAGAAAGATTTGTTCATATTTCATAGTAATGTATTCACACTTCATAAAGATTTGTTCATATTTCATAGTGATGTATTCACACTTCATAAACAGTTATTCATATTTCATAGAAAGGTATTTACACTCTAGAGAAAAATGTTTTTTGGTTTAATGTTAAAGATACTCAATAAGATAAATTGTTACTTGTCATAATCCTGTTTTGTTTGTTTTCGAGACTTTTAGTTCGTCTCGAAGGGGGGAATGTAGTGTATTAAGATTATGACTATTCTAGAGGAACAAAGAGGGGATGTTTATCTTAGTTCAAAAGTAGCCATTTGTAGGGTGACGCCCCAGGGGAGACAGGTGATTGGACAGCAGAGGGAGCAACCCATATTTTTGCATTGTTTATAAGTATATGCTGGATGAAGAAGAGGTTAGAGCAGACATTACAATTCGAGGACACTGCTCTCCGGGTGTCATGACATCCGTCACTTATGCTGGAATCTTGTGATATGAATAAACTTATGATCAAAGGTTCAGTATGAGCGGACTCCTTTGTTTATCAGCAATAATTGCCAGTATTTACTCGATACTACATTAGCTAGGTGGCTAACATTAGCTAGGATAGGAGTTAGGGTTAAGGTTAGGGGATGGGTTAGCTAACATGTTAAGTAGTTACAAAGTAGCTAAAAAGTACAGTTTACAGTTTAGTAATTTAGCAGACGCTCTTATCCAGAGCGACTTACAGTTAGTGAGTGCATACATTTTCATACTGGCCCCCCGTGGGAATCGAACCCACAACCCTTGCTAATTAGCTAACATTTTTACATTTTACATTTTAGTCATTTAGCAGACGCTCTTATCCAGAGCGACTTACAGTTAGTGAGTGCATACATTATTCATTTTTTTCATACCCCCTGTGGGAATCGAACCCACAACCCTGGCGTTGCAAACGCCATGCTCTATCAACTGAGCTACATCCCTGCCGGCCTTTCCCTCCCCTACCCTGGATGACGCTGGGCCAATTGCGCGCCGCCCCATGGGTCTAAATGCTAAAGTTGTCCGTGATGAGATTCGAACATACAACCTTTAGGTTGCCCCCGCCCATCCATCCATTCACACTGACCAACCAACCACCCACCCTACTTTCGTTTTGGCCTTAAGTAACCTTCTGCCTCATGTAACCATACCAAACGTAACATATCATCCTAATTTGAGGGTCCGGGATTTACATTTATTATGCTACGTCTGGTCTATGAGACCAGGCTGAGGATACAACCATGGAGTTTTTATGGAGAGGTTTGTAAAGTCATTTTATCTTCATGACAGTTTTATTTTTATCGCTTTTGGTGCAATTTTCACAAGTATGTGGTCAATTTTCACAACTCTTAGTACAAAACTCAAAACAGATCAACAAAAGGGCAGTTGTTTCAAAACTCTAAGCACATTTTCAATTGACTTAGTACAACGCCAAACTTAATTTTTTACATTTTTTACATTTTAGTCATTTAGCAGACGCTCTTATTCAGAGTGACTTACAGTTAGTGAGTGCATACATTTTCATACACATTGCAATACAGTGTATTCGGAAAGTATTCAGACCCCTTGACTTTTTCCACATTTTGTTACGTTGCAGCCTTATTCTAAAATAGATTAAATAAAACATTTTCCTCATCAATCTACACACAATACTCCATAATGACAAAGCAAAAACCGGTTTTTAGAAATGTTTGCAAATTTATAAAAAATAATAAACAGAAATACCTTATTTACATAAGTATTCAGACCCTTTGCTATGAGACTCGAAATTGAGCTCAGGTGCATCCTGTTTCCATTAATCATCCTTAAGATGTTTCAACAACTTGATTGGAGTCCACCTGTGGTAAATTCAATTGATTGGACATGATTTGTCACACACCTGTCTATATAAGGTCCCACAGTTGACAATGCATGTCAGAGCAAAAACCAAGCCATGAAGTCAAAGGAATTGTCCGTAGCGCTCCGAGTACTGTACTGTAATACCGTAATATAGGTCAATACAGTACTGTAATACCATAATATGGGTCAATACAGTACTGTAATACCATAATATAGGCCAATACAGTACTGTAATACCATAATACAGGCCAATACAGTACTGTAATACCATAATATAGGCCAATACAGTACTGTAATACCGTAATATAGGTCAATACAGTACTGTAATACCATAATATAGGTCAATACAGTACTGTAATACCATAATATAGGTCAATACAGTACTGTAATACCATAATATAGGTCAATACAGTACTGTAATACCGTAATATAGGCCAATACAGTACTGTAATACCATAATATAGGTCAATACAGTACTGTAATACCATAATATAGGCCAATACAGTACTGTAATACCGTAATATAGGTCAACACAGTACTGTAATACCGTAATATAGGTCAACACAGTACTGTAATACCATAATATAGGTCAATACAGTATTGTAATACCATAATATAGGTCAATACAGTATTGTAATTCCATAATATAGGTCAATACAGTACTGTAATACCATAATATAGGTCAACACAGTACTGTAATACCGTAATATAGGTCAATACAGTACTGTAATACCATAATATAGGTCAATACAGTACTGTAATACCATAATATAGGCCAATACAGTACTGTAATACCATAATACAGGCCAATACAGTACTGTAATACCATAATATAGGTCAATACAGTACTGTAATACCATAATATAGGTCAATACAGTACTGTAATACCATAATATAGGTCAATACAGTACTGTAATACCATAATATAGGTCATTACAGTACTGTAATACCGTAATATAAGTCAATACAGTACTGTAATACCGTAATATAAGTCAATACAGTACTGTAATACCATAATATAGGTCAATACAGTACTGTAATACCATAATACAGGCCAATACAGTACTGTAATACTGTAATATATGCCAATACAGTACTGTAATACTGTAATATATGCCAATACAGTACTGTAATACTGTAATATATGCCATTTACGTAGCAGACACTTTCATCCTAAGTGACAACAGCCAATACATTTTGGTATGTGACCCCAGTGGGAATCGAACCCGCAACTCTGGTGTTGCTAGTGCCATGCTCTTATGAACTGAGAAACAAACAGGACCACTACAATACACGTACAATACTGTAAAATACAATACAGGATTACAATACAGGTGGAAGAGATATATGATCTCGGGGGGTTAGGCCAGGGTAGAGGGGGGTGAGTTAGGGGTAGTAGGGGGGTGAGTTAGGGGTAGTAGGGGGGTGAATTAGGGGTAGTGGGGGGTGAGTTAGGGGTAGTGGGGGGGTGAGTTAGGGGTAGTGGGGGGTGAGTTAGGGGTAGTGGGGGGTGAGTTAGGGGTAGTGGGGGGTGAGTTAGGGGTAATGGGGGTGAGTTAGGGGTAGTAGGGGGTGAGTTAGGGGTAGTGGGGGGGTGAGTTAGGGGTAGTGGGGGGTGAGTTAGGGGTAGTGGGGGGTGAGTTAGGGGTAGTAGGGGGGTGAGTTAGGGGTAATGGGGGGGTGAGTTAGGGGTAGTAGGGGGGTGAGTTAGGGGTAATGGGGGGTGAGTTAGGGGTAGTGGGGGTGAGTTAGGGGTAGTGGGGGTGAGTTAGGGGTAGTGGGGGGTGAGTTAGGGGTAGTGGGGGGTGAGTTAGGGGTAGTAGGGGGGTGAGTTAGGGGTAGTGGGGGGTGAGTTAGGGGTAGTAGGGGGTGAGTTAGGGGTAATGGGGGGTGAGTTAGGGGTAGTGGGGGGTGAGTTAGGGGTAGTAGGGGGGTGAGTTAGGAGTAGTAGGGGGGTGAGTTAGGGGTAGTAGGGGGGTGAGTTAGGGGTAGTGGGGGGTGAGTTAGGGGTAGTAGGGGGGTGAGTTAGTGGTAGTAGGGGGGTGAGTTAGGGGTAATGGGGGGTGAGTTAGGGGTAGTGAGGGGTGAGTTAGGGGTAGTAGGGGGGTGAGTTAAGGGTAGTGGGGGGTGAGTTAGGGGGAGTAGGGGGGTGAGTTAGGGGTAGTGGGGGGTGAGTTAGGGGGAGTAGGGGGGTGAGTTAGGGGTAGTGGGGGGTGAGTTAGGGGTAGTAGGGGGGTGAGTTAGGGGTAGTAGGGGGGTTAGTTAGGGGTAGGTGGGTGAGTTAGGGGTAGTGGGGGGTGAGTTAGGGGTAATGGGGGGGTGAGTTAGGGGTAGTGGGGGGTGAGTTAGGGGTAGTGGGGGGTGAGTTAGGGGTAGTGGGGGGTGAGTTAGGAGTAGTGGGGGGTGAGTTAGGGGTAATGGGGGGTGAGTTAGGAGTAGTGGGGGGTGAGTTAGGAGTAGTGGGGGGTGAGTTAGGGGTAATGGGGGGTGAGTTAGGGGTAGTAGGGGGTTGAGTTAGGGGTAGTAGGGGGGTGAGTTAGGGGTAGTAGGGGGGTGAGTTAGGGGTAGTAGGGGGGTGAGTTAGGGGTAGTGGGGGGTGAGTTAGGAGTAGTGGGGGGTGAGTTAGGGGTAATGGGGGGTGAGTTAGGGGTAGTGGGGGGTGAGTTAGGGGTAGTGGGGGGTGAGTTAGGGGTAGTAGGGGGGTGAGTTAGGGGTAGTGGGGGGTGAGTTAGGGGGAGTAGGGGGGTGAGTTAGGGGGAGTAGGGGGGTGAGTTAGGGGTAGTGCGGGGTGAGTTAGGGGTAGTTGGGCTGAGTTAGGGGTAGTAGGGGGGTGAGTTAGGGGTAGTAGGGGGGTGAGTTAGGGGTAGTGGGGGGTGAGTTAGGGGTAGTAGGGGGGTGAGTTAGGAGTAGTGGGGGGTGAGTTAGGGGTAGTGGGGGGGTGAGTTAGGGGTAGTAGGGGGGTGAATTAGGGGTAGTAGGGGGGTGAGTTAGGGGTAGTAGGGGGGTGAGTTAGGGGTAGTAGGGGGGTGAGTTAGGGGTAGTAGGGGGGTGAGTTAGGGGTAGTGGGGGGTGAGTTAGGAGTAGTGGGGGGTGAGTTAGGGGTAATGGGGGGTGAGTTAGGGGTAGTGGGGGGTGAGTTAGGGGTAGTGGGGGGTGAGTTAGGGGTAGTAGGGGGGTGAGTTAGGGGTAGTGGGGGGTGAGTTAGGGGGAGTAGGGGGGTGAGTTAGGGGGAGTAGGGGGGTGAGTTAGGGGTAGTGCGGGGTGAGTTAGGGGTAGTTGGGCTGAGTTAGGGGTAGTAGGGGGGTGAGTTAGGGGTAGTAGGGGGGTGAGTTAGGGGTAGTGGGGGGTGAGTTAGGGGTAGTAGGGGGGTGAGTTAGGAGTAGTGGGGGGTGAGTTAGGGGTAGTGGGGGGGTGAGTTAGGGGTAGTAGGGGGGTGAATTAGGGGTAGTAGGGGGGTGAGTTAGGGGTAGTGGGGGGTGAGTTAGGGGTAGTAGGGGGGTGAGTTAGGGGTAGTAGGGGGTGAGTTAAGGGTAGTGGGGGGTGAGTTAGGGGTAGTGGGGGGGTGAGTTAGGGGTAGTAGGGGGGTGAATTAGGGGTAGTAGGGGGGTGAGTTAGGGGTAGTGGGGGGTGAGTTAGGGGTAGTGGGGGGTGAGTTAGGGGTAGTGGGGGGTGAGTTAGGGGTAGTGGGGGGTGAGTTAGGGGTAGTGGGGGGTGAGTTAGGGGTAGTGGGGGGTGAGTTAGGGGTAGTGGGGGGTGAGTTAGGGGTAGTGGGGGGGTGAGTTAGGGGTAGTAGGGGGGTGAGTTAGGGGTAGTAGGGGGGTGAGTTAGGGGTAGTGGGGGGTGAGTTAGGGGTAGTAGGGGGGTTAGTTAGGGGTAGTGGGGGGTGAGTTAGGGGTAGTAGGGGGGTGAGTTAGGGGTAGTGGGGGGTGAGTTAGGAGTAGTGGGGGGTGAGTTAGGGGTAATGGGGGTGAGTTAGGGGTAGTGGGGGGTGGGTTAGGGGTAGTGGGGGGTGAGTTAGGGATAGTGGGGGGTGAGTTAGGGGTAGTGGGGGGTGAGTTAGGGGTAATGGGGGGTGAGTTAGGGGTAGTGGGGGGTGAGTTAGGGGTAGTGGGGGGTGAGTTAGGGGTAGTGGGGGGTGAGTTAGGGGTAGTAGGGGGGTGAGTTAGGGGTAATGGGGGGTGAGTTAGGGGTAATGGGGGGTGAGTTAGGGTAGTAGGGGGGTGAGGTAGGGGTAGTAGGGGGTGAGTTAGGGGTAATGGGGGGTGAGTTAGGGTAGTAGGGGGGTGAGTTAGGGGTAGTAGGGGGTGAGTTAGGGGTAGTAGGGGGGTGAGTTAGGGGTAGTGGGGGGTGAGTTAGGGGTAGTAGGGGGGTGAGTTAGGGGTAGTGGGGGGTGAGTTAGGGGTAATGGGGGGGTGTGTTAGGGGTAGTGGGGGGTGAGTTAGGGGTAATGGGGGGGTGAGTTAGGAGTAGTAGGGGGGTGAGTTAGGGGTAATGGGGGGTGAGTTAGGGGTAGTGGGGGTGAGTTAGGGGTAGTAGGGGGGTTAGTTAGGGGTAGTGGGGGGTGAGTTAGGGGTAGTAGGGGGGTGAGTTAGGGGCAGTGGGGGGTGAGTTAGGAGTAGTGGGGGGTGAGTTAGGGGTAATGGGGGGTGAGTTAGGGGTAGTGGGGGGTGAGTTAGGGGTAGTGGGGGGTGAGTTAGGGGTAGTGGGGGGTGAGTTAGGGGTAATGGGGGGTGAGTTAGGGGTAGTGGGGGGTGAGTTAGGGGTAATGGGGGGTGAGTTAGGGGTAATGGGGTTAGGGGTAGTAGAGCCTGTGGGGTGCTGTAGAGTGGTTAGTGGTATACAGGGGCACAACTTTGGATTATGAAATAATGTTTTAATCTATCCAGTCAGATAAACACTCCAAATAGCCTACCCGACCGCTCGGAGGCGTCCGCATGGTCCTAAAGCAAACCGTAGCCCTGTTTTGTATCACATTCAAATGATAAAACTGGGGGGGGGGGACAAAGATGCGTCCCCAGTGAACGTTGTGCCCCTGGTGGTATAATATGGTAAAGTACATGGTATTTCTTTGGATTTGCGCTACCGCCAACAACACTGTCCTATTGCAAGGAACACTGTCCTGCCACCAGGAACACTGTCCTGCCACCAGGAACACAGTCCTGCCACCAGGAACACTGTCCTACCACCAGAAACACTGTCCTACCACCAGGAACACTGTCCTATTGCCAGAAACACTGTCCTATTGCCAGGAACACTGTCCTATTGCCAGGAACACTGTCCTTCCACCAGGAACACTGTCCTATTGCCAGAAACACTGTCCTATTGCCAGGAACACTGTCCTATTGCCAGGAACACTGTCCTACCACCAGGAACACTGTCCTACCACCAGGAACACTGTCCTATTGCCAGAAACACTGTCCTATTGCCAGGAACACTGTCCTATTGCCAGGAACACTGTCCTACCACCAGGAACACTGTCCTACCACCAGGAACACTGTCCTACCACCAGGAACTCTGTCCTACAACCAGGAACACTGTCACAATGAAACTCCTTCCCTGTTATTCTAAAAGACAGCTTTCTTCTTCTAGAGAATTTATAACTTTGAGATATATGACTCATATTCTGACAAACACGTCAGAACGACTTTTTCGAACAGCATTTATCTATATTATCCTGAGCCAAGGAACCTTCTGGCACGGCAGTGGTTATAAAAGGTTACCCTGCTACGGTACCCAGTCCTCTGCTATGGGTGAGAGGTAGAGCCAGCATGATAGCATAGAGGAGAACTGCCAACATTCAGCCATGGCAGAGGACAGAAACACTGTCCTACCACCAGGAACTCTGTCCTACCACCAGGAACACTGTCTTATCACCAGGAACACTGTCCTATTGCCAGGAACACTGTCCTATTGCCAGAAACACTGTCCTACCACCAGGAACACTGTCCTACCACCAGGAACACTGTCCTATTGCCAGGAACACTGTCCTATCACCAGGAACACTGTCCTACCACCAGGAACACTGTCCTACCACCAGGAACACTGTCCTACCATCAGGAACACTGTCCTACCACCAGGAACACTGTCCTATTGCCAGAAACACTGTCATACCACCAGGAACACTGTCCTATTGCCAGGAACACTGTCCTACCACCAGGAACACTGTCCTACCACCAGGAACACTGTCCTACCACCAGAAACACTGTCCTACCACCAGGAACACTGTCCTACCACCAGGAACACTGTCCTACCACCAGAAACACTGTCCCACCACCAGGAACACTGTCCTACAACCAGAAACAATGTCACAATGAAACTCCTTCCCTGTTATTCTAAAAGACAGCTTTCTTCTTCCAGAGAATTTATAACTTTGAGATATATGACTCATATTCTGACAAACACGTCAGAACGACTTTTTCGAACAGCATTTATCTATATTATCCTGAGCCAAGGAACCTTCTGGCACGGCAGTGGTTATAAAAAGTTACCCTGCTACGGTACCCAGTCCTCTGCTATGGGTGAGAGGTGGAGCCAGCATGATAGCAGAGAGAAGAACGGCCAACTCTGGAGAGGGTGGAGTTGATACCTTGCCTGTTAAACAGGCAACACCAAGACTCAATGGGCCTGTTCCAAATGCCACCCTTTTAATTATATAGTGGATTTATTTCATACAGGGCCCACGGTACTACTGTATGTAGGGAATGGGGCGCCATTTGGGACACAGATCAAGACTCAATGGCATTTCAGAGGGTAAGAGGGGTCTCCTATAGTTGTACAAGTGGTGCCACAATGAAAAGGATAATATATATTACAAATGACTTTGTAGTTGTATTAGAGCTATAGGGTAGTTATAAAAGGATAATATATATTACAAATGTTGGAACAGGGTTTTATACTAACTACTGTAGCATAAACATATGTCTTGCTTCATATGAACCTTCGGTCGCGTCCCAAATGCCATAGGGCTCTGGTCAAACGTAGTGCACTACTGTATGTAGGGTACAGGGTGCCATTGGACATTCTTCATATGAACCTTCCACACAGGATCTTAGTGTTGCTATTTGAGGGGAAGCCTCTGGCGTCCGGACCATAGGGCCTGTGCTCTGTGTCTGCCTCTGGGTCTGTTTGCATTAAAAACGTTTTTGTAGTGGGGGTGGCTCATTATTTTGTGTTCTGGTCTCCAACGCTGACCGTGATTTCCTCTTCAATATAACCACTGATGAAGGACAGATTGAACCACAAGTTTTCTACACTGTTTTGCCTTTTTACCTGTGTAAGTATTTGACTTGGCAGTAGTTCCACCTCCTAGCCGTAGCCAGCCCCCAATGCATCAATGTTTTTTGATTTGTGCGCTGGTATTTGAACAGTAGTCTCAGAAGTCAATGAGTTTAAGGATGCATGCCAAATGGCACCCCATCCCCTATATAGTGCACTACTTTTGACCAGAGCCCTAAGGGAACCCTAAGGGCACTATAAAGGGAAAAGGGTGTCATTTGGGTCTCACACACAGGGTGTTCTTACACTAAATTCCCGAATCTCCTCAACGGGCAGGAACATTCTTTTCCATTTCCAGGGAATTCCTGACGTGGGATTGGCTAATTAAACCCTCCATCCTGGATTCCAGGGTGAGTCGGAAAAACCAGGATCTGGGATTATCATCTGCGAGTAAACCGGGATTAAATGTAGATTAACGACGGACGGAACACTTTCAAGTTTACTTTTTCCTTCTGCTCGCATGGTTATCATTAAACACGTGCAGTGTTGACTTTGTGCGTGTGTGTCTGTGTGTGTGTGTGTGTGTGTGTGTGTAACACTCCTGTATGTGACTGCTGTTTATGAGACACTCCTGACATCTCTGCATACTTGTTGGTATTCCTGTGATGCTTTGAAACATTGTTCCTGTCTCTTGTCTTTGCTTGGCCACAGGTGTGTTGTGGTTTTATAAGCCAACAGAGATATGGTGACACTTCCTGAATTACTGGCATGGCATGCAAAGAGTAATGGATTGACTTGTTGTTGGGCTGCCACTGGAATGCACCCTATTCCCTATATAGTGCACTACTTTTGACTATACAAGCCTCACCTCCTCAGATTACCTGGGCAGCCATCCAGCTACTATAAATCACATTGTCTGATAAGAGAGAGAGAGAGAGAGAGAGAGAGAGAGAGAGAGAAAGTTGTGCCTCCTCTCTTTTGTGTATCAAAAGACAACATGAACTTTTATCCAGGTGCTTTCACTGTGCCAGTAATCTGATAGGAAACTAATGTGAAACACCTGTTTTTTTGCAAATTGAAATGCAGCATAAAATTGGTCAAAAAATTCAAATGAGCCTCGTGAGTCCCTAAAAAAAGAGCAGTTCTCTTTCTCTCCATGCAAGTCATTGGGATCAGGGCTTGCTGTCAAAATAATTTTCTCTCTCACTCGCTCAAACGCCTAGCTACTATTACCGCAACATTCAAATGTACAAAAATGTATCTGAAATACAGCCATAAACATCAACAACCATCGTCTTATATAGCTTAATAACACAGGATAGATATTGGTCTCCACTAAAGCTACATACAAGTGTCAAGTGTAAGCTGAGGTCAAGATTTAGAATTTTTATTTGTATTTATTATGGATCCCCATTAGCTGCTGCCAAGGCAGACCACACGACTGAACAGTAGTCTAGGTGCGACAAAACTAGGGCCTGTAGGACCTGCCTTGTTGATAGTGCTGTTAAGAAGTTAGAGTAACGCTTTATTGTGGACATACTTCTCCCCATCTTAGCTACTGTTGTATCAATATGTTTTGAACGTGACAGTTTACAATACAGGGTTACTGCAAGCAGTTTAGTCACCTCAACTTGCTAAATTTCCACATTATTCATTCCAATATTTAGTTGAGGTTTAGGGTTTAGTGAATGATTTGTCCCAAATACAATGCTTTTAATTTTAGAAATATTTAGGAATAACTTATCCTTCTCCACTCTGAAACTAACTGCAGCTCTTTGTTAAGTGTTGCAGTTATTTCAGTTGCTGTAGTAGCTGATGTGTATAGTGTTGAGTCATCCGCATACATAGACACACTGGCTTTACTCAAAGCCAGTGGCATGTCGTAGGTAAAGATTGAAAAAAGTAAGGGGCCTAGACTGCTGCCCTGGGGAATTCCTGATTCTACCTGGATTATGTTGGAGAGGCTTCCATTAAAGAACACCCTCTGTGTTCTGTTAGACATGTAACTCTTTATCCACAATATAGCAGGGGGTGTAAAGCCATAACACATACGTTTTTCCAGCAACAGACTATGATCGATAATGTCAAAAGCCGCACTGAAGTCTAACAAAACAACCCCCACAATCTTTTTATCATCAATTTCTCTCAGCCAATCATCAGTCATTTGTGTAAGTGCTGTGCTTGATGAATGTCCTTCCCTATAAGCGTGCTGAAAGTCTGTTGTCAATTTGTTCACTGTAAAATAGCATTGTATCTGGTCAAACACCATTTTTCCCCCAAAAGTTTACTAAGTGTTGGTAACAGGCTGATTGGTCGGCTGTTTGAGCCAGTAAAGGGGTCTTTACTATCCCTAGGTAGGGGAATAACTTTTGCTTCCCTCCAGGCCTGAGGGCACACACTTTCTAGTAGGCTTCAATTGAAGATATGACAAATAGGAGTGGCAATATCGTCCGCTATTGTCCTCAGTAATTTTCCATCCAAGTTATCAGACCCTGGTGGCTTGTCATTGTTGATAGACAACAACAATTGTTTCACCTCTTCCACACTCACTGGCCTGGGCCTACAGTGTCAGATTCCAGCCCTTCTGGCACAAATTGCTCAATCCCCCTGATTGACCTGATTTAGTTCCACATTTCAATATCCAGGGATATTTTACACCTGATCTTGATAAGAAATGACCACGACAGACACTGTTGATAACAAATAAAATAACATTAGGCTACACCAACATTGGTTTCCGTTCATATGAAATGTCAAGTAAATTGCCACAGTAGATTTGCCGTGAAAAACAAGGAAATACTTTATTTCTATTGTACAGAATGATTGTCAAATAGATAAATCTCCCTTAATCTGTTCAAAAAGGGCTGTTGTTCCCATGACAATACCAACCAGAGGGCCAACATATCTTTAAAGACTTTTGGTTGCAAGCAGGACTAAGGCAGAGAGGAAGAGGCGAAGCGAGAGGGTTGACTCAAAATCTGTCCAGAATAAGCCCAATGCGTTTCTATGGGCTTAATATGCAGACCTAAGCTTGTCGCCTGCCTTCCTGCCTTTGGGACAATGACTCCTATTGTTAGGGCGGAGACAGGAGCATCTCGTCATCATATACAGATCTCCGACTAAGGTAACACCAACATGATCTTTTAGGGAGAGGTAATGAGGTGACCAATAATGGTTGCAATTTGAGATCAGCTGTGCGGGTGAAATTAGTTGTTGAGTTGTTTCTGTTTTAACCCTGTAACCCTACGCGGAATTAACCCTGTAACCACACGGAATGAATGTGTCAAAAATAGACAGTCATTCATGAGTCAAAGGGCAGTGGGCCGGATTTAAAACCGGTGCCGACTCTGGCAGATGTGTGCCAAGGTGTCACAACTTTCCTTCGAAGTTGCCTCCTCTCCTGGTTCGGGGAGGTTTCGGCGTTCATCGTCACTGGCCTTCTAGCCGCTGCCGCTCCTCATCTCATCATTCCATTGGTTTTGTCTTGTTTATTACACACCCCCGTTGTCTTGGTGTGATGATCGTTTATTTACTCCTGCACCTGACTCCTTCAAATCACAGAATCACAGAATCACAGAATCACACACCGCCATGGAGTCAGCAGGAGAGGAGCATATGCCTGGAGTCGTGGCACGGGTTGACGATGCTGGCCTGCTTGGGAGAAGCGATGGATCGGGTTCTCCAGGTCGTCCAACGCCTGGAGAGGAGAGGACCCGATCTGTCGGGACCAGCTGGGCGACCGGATCCAGCCACCCACACCCCAGCACCGAGAGGGATCCATATATCTCGACCCCGGGATTTCGACGGGACAGCTGCTCTCTGCCAGGGATTCTTCCTCCAACTGGAGCTATACTATTCAAGCATCAGCCCGGCCCCATCGGAGCGGGAAGTTGTCCGCCCTCGTCTCCTGCCTCTCGGGGAAAGCCCTGGAATGAAGGAGGAACTGCATTGGACAACTACGGGGAGTTCGCTTGCCTCTTTCGGGCTGTCTTCGATCACCCGCTCGAGGGTAGAGAGGCGGGCGAGCGGCTGGTCCACCTGAGGCAGGGGACAAGAACTGCGCAGGACTTCGCCCTGGAGTTCCGGACTCTAGCAGCTGGGTCCAGGTGGAACGAGCGGGCCCTCATCGACCACTTCCGATGCCATCTACGGAAGGACGTCCGAAGGGATCTAGCCTGCCGGGACACCATGTTGTCCTTCACTCAACTGGTGGACATGGCCATCCGGTTGGACAACCTGCTGGTGGCCAGAGGACGTCCTGGAGGGGGGCCTGCCCGTTCCACACCCCCCCAACCCGGATCATGAGCTGATGGAGCTGCATCATGAAACTGCACGATGTCGTCAGCGTTCTTTTGGGTCTGGAGGCGGCAGGCAGGGCACTCTCGCGTCACCCCAGGTATCAAACACCCACACTCGTTCAGAGCCCTCTGCTGCACACTGTACCCTACCCATCCACTTTCCTGATTACATTATAGTTCCCCAGTGTAAGGTACTGGTCGATTCAGGCACAGCTGGGAACTTTATGGACAGGTCATTTTCACATAGTCTAGGCATTACCTTGGTTCCCCTATACATTCCAGTACCTCCACCGTGCCCATTCCCCCCGAATACCTCGATTTGGCGCATGCGTTTTCCAAAACGCAGGCGACCAAATTACCACCTCATCGGGTGGGGATTGCGCGATAAAGGAGTCATGTGTATCCCCTGTCACAAGCTGAAACGGAGGCTGTGGAGACATATGTCTCAGTCCCTGCGCCAGGAGTTTATACGTCCCTCCACTTCGCCCGCCTCCTCAAGTTTCTTTTTTGTGAAGAAGAAAGACGGAGGTCTGCGCCCTTGTGTTGATTACCGATCAAATAAAATAAAATAAAATCGTATTTGTCACATACACGTGTTTAGCCGATGTTGTAGCGGGTGTAGCGAAATGCTTGTGCTTCTAGCTCCGACAGTGCAGTAATATCGAACAAGTAATATCGAACAATTTCACAACATATACCCAATCCACACAAATCTAGTAAGGAATGGAATTTAAGAATATATACATATATGGACAAGCAATGGCACAGAGCGGCATGGACTAAGATACAGTAGAATATGATAGAATAGAATGCAGTATATACATATGAGATGAGTAGTACAAGATATGTAAACATTATTAATGTGACTAGCATTCCATTTCTTAAAGTGGCCAGTGATTTCAATAGGCAGCAGCAGCCTCTAATGTGCTAGTGATGGCTATTTAACAGTCTGATGGCCTTGAGATAGAAGCTGTTTTTAATTGTCTCGTTCCCAGCTTTGATGCACCTGTGCTGACCTCGCCTTCTGGATGATAGCGGGGTGAACAGGCAGTGGCTCGGGTGGTTGATGTCCTTGATGATCTTTTTGGCCTTCCTGTGACATCGGGTGCTGTATGTGTCTTGGAGGGCGAGTAGTTTGCCCCCGGTAATGCGTTCGGCAGACCGCACCACCCTCTGGAGAGCCCTGGGGTTGCGGGCGGTGCAGTTGTCGTACCAGGCGGTGATTCAGCCCGATCACTGAACAAGGGGACGATACGATTTAGTTATCCTCTACCCCTCATTCCATCTGTGATCGAGTCAATGCATGGGGCGCGCTTCTTCACAAAATTAGATCTCCGGAGTGCGTACAACCTGGTGCGTGTCCGAGAGGGGGACAAGTGGAAGACAGCATTCAGCACCACCACGGGGCATTACGAATACCTGGTGATGCTGTACGGTTTGATGAATGCTACATCAGTCTTCCAGTCCTTTGTGAATGAGGTGTTTCAGGACATACTTGGTCGCGGTGTAGTGGTCTACATCGATGACATTCTGGTGTATTCTGCTACGCGCGCCGAGCATGTGTCCCTGGTTCGCAAAGTGCTGGCCCGACTGTTGGAACATGACCTTTATGACAAGGCAGAAAAGTATCTGTTTTTCCAACAGTCCGTCTCCTTCCTCGGAGACCTCATTACCACCTCAGGTGTGGAGATGGAGCGAGTTCGCATTTCAGCCGTGCGTAATTGGCCGACTCCAACCACAGTAAAGGAGGTGCAGCGCTTTATTGGCTTTGCCATCTACTATCGGAGGTTTATCCGGGGCTTTGGCAAGGTCGCAGCTCCCATCACATCTCTGTTGAAGGGTGGGCCATCCCGGCTCCGCTGGTCTGCTGAGGCTGACAGGGCCTTCAGTAACCTGAGGGGTCTGTTCACCTCAGCCCCGGTACTGGCCCACCCTGATCCATCACTACCGTTCGTAGTGGAGGTGGATGCGTCTGAGGTTGGGATAGGCGCAGTCCTACCTCAACGCTCGGGCACGGCACCCAAGCTCCGCCCCTGTGCCTTCTTCTCCAAGAAGCTCAGCCCAGCGGAGCAGAACTACGACGTTGGTGATCGGGAGCTGTTGGCTGATGTCCGAGCCCTGACCGTGTGGAGGCACTGGCTCGAGGGGGCGAATCACCCTTTCCTCGTCTGGATGGACCACCGTAACCTGGAGTTCATCTGTGCAGCGAGGAGGCAGAACCCTCACCAGGCCAGGTGGGCCATATTCTTCACCTGGTTTGATTTTACACTATCATACATCCCGGGTACGAAGAACGTGAAGGCAGACGCAGAGGAGACACCCCCATACACCCTGCCTCCTGCATTGTGGCGCCGATGGACGCGGATATAGAGCAGGCATTACGCACAGAGCCATCTCCACCTCAGTGTCCAGCTGGGCTGCAGTACGTGCCTGCTCTTGTCTGTGACCGTCTGATCTATTGGGCACAGATGACCCCCTCCTCTGGTCACCCAGGTATCGGTCGTACTGTGCGCTGCCTGACCAGAAAGTACTGGTGGCCTACCTCGTCTAAGGACGTGAGGGTGTATGTCTCCTCCTGCTCGGTGTGCGCCCAGAGTAAGGCACCTAGGCACCTCCCAGTGGGTAAGATACAGCCTTTACCAGTTCCACAACGGCCATGGTCCCACTTGAGTATTGATTTCCTTACTGATCTTCCCCTCTCTCAAGGTAACACCACCATCCTGGTCATTGTGGACCGCTTTTCCAAAGCCTGCCGCCTCCTTCCTCTGCCCGGTCTCCCCACAGCCCTGCAGACTGCGGAGGACCTGTTTACACACGTCTTCCGGCACTACGGGGTACCAGAGGACATAGTGTCTGACCGGGGTCCCCAGTTCACATCCAAGGTCTGGAAGGCGTTCATGGAACGTCTGGGGGTCTCGTCAGCCTGACCTCTGGTTTTCACCCCAAGTCTAATTGGCAGGTGGAACGGGTGAATCATGATGTGGGTAGGTTCCTGCGGTCCTACTGCCAGGACCGGCCGGGGGAGTGGTCGGTGTTCTTGCCATGGGCCGAATATGCCCAGAACTCTCTCCGTTACTCCTCCACTAACCTAACGCCATTTCAATGTGTTTTAGGTTATCAACTGGTTCTGGCACTGTGGCATCAGAGCCAGACCGAGGCTCCTGCGGTGGATGACTGGTTTTGGCATGCTGAGGAGACGTGGAACGCTGCTCACGTCCACCTCCAACGCGCTGTGCGTCGTCAGAAGGCCAACGCTAACCGCCACCACAGTGAGGCCCCGGTCTTTGTACCGGGTGATCGGGTCTGTCTCTCGACCCGGAATCTGCCCCTCCGCCTGCCCTGCCGGAAGCTGAGCCCATGGTTTGTGGGGCCGTTCAATATCCTGAGGAGAATAAACGAGGTTACCTTTAGGTTATTACACCCGCCAGATTATCGTATTAACCCCTCGTTCCATGTGTCTCTGCTCAGGCCGGTGGTGGCTGGTCCACTCCAGGAGTCTGAGGTTCGGGAGGTCCCTCCGCCTCCTCTGGACATCGAGGGGGCCCCGGCATACTCCGTCCATTCCATCCTGGATTCGAGGCGTTGGGTGGGGGGCCTTCAGTACCTCGTGGAGTGGGAGGGGGGCGGTCCGTAGGAGCGGTGCTGTGGCCCAGTGAGGGATATCCTCGATCCCTCCCTGTTGAGGGATTTCCACCGTCGCCATCCGTCTCGCCCTGCTCCGCGTCCTGCTGGCCATCCCCGAGGCCGGTGTTGGCGCGCTGCTGGAGCTGTGCGTCAAGGTGGGGGTACTGTCACGAATTCCTCCGAAGCTGCCTCCTCTCCTGGTTCGGGCAGGCTTCGGCGTTCGTCGTCACCGGCCTTCTTGCCACTGCCGCTCCTCATCTCATCATTTCATTTGTTTTGTCTTGTTCATTACACACACCTGGTTCATATCCCCTCATCAGTACCTGTATAAGTGTTCCCTCTGCCCCCTTGTCTTTGTGTGTGATTGTTTATTGTGAGGAGAGTGAAGCTCGGTTGAGCTCCTTGTATATTTGTATCGCCGGGTTATTTTCCCTGTGTGCCTGTTTGGTTCCAGTGCGTCTGTTTTGCGCACTGGACTGTTTTGACGCATTAGTGCGTAACTCTGTATTCCGGAATAAATCCTGTTATTCTGTGATCAACCCTCCTGCGCCTGACTCCTTCAAATCACCCATCACTCAAGGTCAGTGGCTGTAAGCACTGGACAACACAGGCACTGAAGAAACCAATCATTTATTCAGCCTATTGCTTGCCTTCAACATATAATAAAACATATATATTATTTTTTTTACTGATTTTCCCTAACGACAGTTATGTCCATTTATTATAACCCGCATAAGAATTCACATGAGACGCACTGTAGCCTGCAGAAGGTACTATGTAGGTACGGTGTGCACTACAAACACCGCTTCCAGCTGCCCTCTGGTGGCCATTTTAAATATTTCTTCAGATATTCAAATTCTCCTGCTACAGGATTATTTTCTTCCTGCGATGAAAGGGGTCAAGTTAAGATGGGACATCTGTAAAAGGGCTCGGTCCTCTAAAATCTGAAATAGTCACTAAAAGCAGATGTTTGGGGTTTAAGATCCTTAAAAAAAATATAGATGGTAAAATATGTCTCACAGCAGAGGTATGACCGAAGTCACCCCGTCGACTGTGCAGGAGAAAATGTTTGCGTCCTAAATGGTAGCCTGTTCCCTACATAAGTGCACCACATTTTGACCAGAGCCCTGTAGGACCTGGTTAAATGTATATAAATATAGGGAATGGGGTGCCATTTGGTACGCACAGTCTCTGTGCACAAAGAAAACATTGTTATATTTTACAGTATAAATCAAAGGTTATTGAAGTGCTGAGAATAACAAGGAGAAAAGGGCCTTTGACGGTTTTGGCGTGACTGAGGCCTAGTTCCCGTCTTTAAGTAGCGGTCGTGAGCTTTGGGACTCTAGCTGTGCGTGGTGCGTCTGCACTCCAAAATGGCACCCTATTCCCTACACAGTGCACTACTTTTGATAGGCTCTGGTTAAAAGTAGTGCACTATGTAGGGAAATAGGGTTTCATTTGGGTTGATATGCTGGGATCTCCTCCCGTTAAAAACGCCTCCGTGCGGCCTGTGTGTTCAGAACACCTCCGTGAGGCTCCATCCCCGGGCGGTGACTCGATCCAGCTGAAGGAAACGACCAATGAGCTGGGAGATATTAGATTTATCAACTCCAGGAGAAATTAATGTAATGCTCATACTGAGCGTGAGACTAGCGGGCCTAAATAGGCAATAATCCTGCCATACTTTTATCAGAGCGACTCCATGTGCCTTCCCAATGGCACCCTATTCCATACGTAGTACACTCCTTTTGACATTTACATTTTAGTCATTTAGCAGACGCTCTTATCCAGAGCGACTTACAGTTAGTGCATACATTATTATTATTTTTTTTCATACCCCCTGTGGGAAACGAACCCACAACCCAGGCGTTGCAAACGCCATGCTCTATCAACTGAGCTACATCCCTGCCGGCCATTCCCTCCCCTACCCTGGACGACGCTGGGCCAATTGCGCACCGCCCCATGGGTCTCCCGGTCGCAGCCAGCTACGACAGAGCCTGGATTCGAACCAGGATCTCTAGTGGCACAGTTAGCACTGCAATGCAGTGCCTTAGACCACTGCGCCACTCGGGAGAACCAGCTCTGGTCAATTGTAATGTGCTATAGGTAACAGCGTGCCATTCGGAAAGCATCCCAGGCCCATATAATACAGGCTACAGTGTATATGAGAGACCCTTCTGTAAGGTGTATTCCTTTACAGTCCTGTCCAGGCCAGACAGACAGACAGCACAGGGGGTAGTCTCTCTCTCTCTCTCTCTCTCTGCCTAGCAACCGCATCGCCTGACATCCCTAACAACGTGAAAACATGAATCAGGATTTATTGATCACAGAGCTCAGCCTAATCAAATAGCACCCTGGTTTGTTTGAAGTTTAATACAAATGGTAACAGGGGGTGTTGATCGTTGCACTTTGGGACGTCCTTGTAGCCCCTGCCTGCACCCTGTCTCAAACATACATGGACGAGAGGTGTTATTTGTATTGTAAAATTTACATTAAGTCCCATGTTAACGTCATCAGCCGCTAAATAGATCTCACAGTAATGGCTTGACAGGGAGAATTGCAATCATCTGCGTGGGGCCTGGAGCAGTGTAATGGACAAACCTGATTAATTTAATCTGGTTGTGGACCATTATAGCTACACTTTATCATTTCAACAGATGGAGCAGGGAGAAATTAAGAAACCCTCTCATGGATAAGGAAGATAACAGCTCTCTCTCCATCTCACCATCTCTCACTCCCTCTCCATTCACCCCTCTCTCTCTCTCTCTCTCTCTCTCTCTCTCTCTCTCTCTCTCTCTCTCTCTCTCTCTCTCTCTCTCTCTCTCTCTCTCTCTCTCTCTCTCTCTCTCTCTCTCTCTCTCTCTCTCTCTCTCTCTCTCTCTCTACATCCCTCCCTCTCTCTCTCTCTCCATCTCACCATCTCTCACTCCCTCTCCATTCACCTCTCTCTCGCTCTATCGCGCTCTCTCTCTACATCCCTCCCTCTCTCTCTTTCTCCATCTCTCTCTCCATCCCTCTCTCACTCATCTCTTCCATCTCTCTATCTATCTGGAGGTGTGGGCTTGTCTTCGGATATGAGTGGGTGGCTCTGAGCTTCTTCCTGTATGAGTCTGTATGACCGACTGAGTGCATTATCATGTCTAACCTTATTAGGTCTGCATTTGATGCATTGTGACAGTTCCATGATGTATCTCTAAAATGCCTTTTATTATTTTCACAGATGATCAAATCAACGTTTTATTATTAACAAAATATTAAAATGTAAACTAGTTGCCTATTGCGCACCATTTTCACAAGCCGTCTTCAATCTATCAACTGTCTGCAGACGCTTTAATATCAACATATTTGTTTCATTTCACAATTGCACATTAGTGTGATTGACATTCCCCATCACATCATTGAGGTCAACTTTAAGGCCACACCAGATGACTGGACTACATCAATTCAAATGATCATTGACAATTAAATAGTGCAGTAAATACAGTGATTCACTTCCAGACACGTTCGTCTAGCTATTGCGTGCAACTGTCGTGTAATGCTACACATTGTACATTAACCCATTGAGTCCAGTGGAGGCTCCTCCTCAGAGGAAGGAGAGGACCATCCTACTCAGTGAATTCCATAGAAATAAAAATAGTGAAACATTGAAAAAAGTTAACCTTTTTAGATACAACTATACTAAATACACTGGGTGTAGAAAACATTAAAGAACTCTTTCCATGACATAGACTGACCAGGTGAATCCAGGTGAAAGCTATGATCCGCTGATGATGTCACTGAAAACCTACTTCAATCAGTGTAGACGAATGGGAGGAGACAGGGTAAATACATATTTTTAAGCCTTGAGTCAGTTGAGACATGGATTGTGTATGTGTGCCATTCAGAGGGTGAATGGGCAAGACAAAATATTTAAGTGTCTTTGAACCGGGTATGGTAGTAGGTGCCAGGCGCACAGGTTTGTGTCATGAACTGCAACGCTGCTGGGTATTTCACGCTCAACAGTTTCCCGTGTATCAAGAATGGTCCACCACCCAAAGGACATCCAGCCAACTTGACACAACTGTGAGAAGCATTGGAGTCAACATGGGCCAGCATCACTGTGGAAAGCTTTCGACACCTTAAAGAGTCCATGCCCTGAAGAACTGAGGCTGTTCTGAGGGCAAAAGGGGGTGCAACTCAATATTAGGAAGATGTTCTTAATGTTTTGTATACTCACGTCACCAAATAACTGTTTAAAACACACTGTTTTGCAAAAAAAAAAATCTAAAATGAAGGAGAAGCAGCAGAGAGAGCGAGAGACAGCTATTTATATTTCGTTGTATTTAATTTCACTTTCACTTACTGTACTTAGCTAGCTAATGCAGTTAGCTAGCTTAGCCGACTCAAACACCCGGCTCAAACAGAGAGGAATGCTAATTATGTTAGCTAGCTGGCTAAGGCTATCCATCACTGGAACTCTTTCAAGTCAAGGTAAGCTTTTGGTTTTATGAATTGATTGCCACTGGGGCCGCCGGTGTAACTATTAAACTGCTTGCTGACTGTACTGCATGATTGTAGCGGGTTTACTATCACATTAGTTCTAGTAGCTATGTTGACTACGACGTTAGCTAATATGGTGACAACGATGTAGGCTGTGTGTAGCGGTTAGCGGTTATGATATGAAGGTTTGGCTTGGAAATGTTTTTTCACCTGATCACAGACAGCTGTTGTGTTGTGCACTGAAGTCCACAAGCGAAGGATAAAGGTGAGAGAAGGAGAGTGCGTAGATGTGAGAAGGAATTATCCAACGAGCAAAGGGATGATGCTTTTTGTACGTGGCTGCTATGGAAGTGAACTGTGTGTGCAGGTGATCAGTGGTGTATTCCTTCAGCCAATTCTGTTGAAAAACTTTTCTTAAACGGAAGCAAACAAAACGGGAATAAACCTACCTGAATTTGTCACTGCTTGGACTAATGATTACACCCTATATCAGCTAGATGCAGGCAAGAGTGTGCAAGGCGGTACAGTACTGTCTGTCACATTGATCACTCCAATTTGTCTCTCGACCTGTTCACCTACATTATAAACTTTAATTGGTGGGCTAGGTTGTAGCAACCTCATGATGGGTATATATATATAATTGGACTGTAATGTAGTAGCCTAAACCTATCAATGTTACATTGAGCTGGGTGAATGGAATATGAATGACAGATCCAATATGCTGTAATAGAAATAAGGCCAAGCTCATGAAAGAAAAATCATCCTCCCTAAACTTAAACAGCACTGAATTTTAATCTTCACCTATGCAGCCATGCTCTGAGAAGTTTGGGTCAAAAAAGGGGTTGTCATGATATTCTTGTGGGCTCAGAAGGACTCACGCAACATGTTTAGGAGGTAACCTACAGGAGGTGCTAGAGAGAGACAGAGAGCGAGACAGAGACAGGCATCGAGAGAGAGAGTGTAATGTTTACTGTTCATTTTTTATTGTTTATTTCACATTTGTTTATTATTTATTTCACTTGCTTTGGCAATGTATGTTTCCCATGCCAATAAATCCCCTTAAATTGAAATTGAATTGCGAGAGAGAGAGAGAGAGAGACAGAGAGAGAGAGAGTGCGGAAAAAAAGGTTATTAGTGTGTGAAATGTAGGTTGTTAAGATATATGAATAATCATAAATGTATAATTTTAGCACCACTTTACTTTCCTTTGCGGTTTGTGAGGGGGGATAGCTAATATATTCAAGAAGAATATGATCAATGTTTCATTTCTATCAGACTGAAATCATTACAGATGGGGAGAGAGATTAAAGACGATTATGTAAAGCAAAATATTACAGCGTCGAATTAAATTAATTTAAATGCAATTTTGTATATTTTCATTAAAAACTTGATTTTGCAATTATAGACCATATGCACATTAATAGTTTTTTAAATAAGCAATTTAAATAATAAACAATTAAACGTAATATTATTGAATAAATTACCTTTGAATTCAATAAAGTAGATATGCTAAAAAGTGATTTGGAAACACCATGAGAAACAGAGGTAGACTATGTTTTTATACGGAAAACATTTGATATCTTCTTCTGATGACGGTGCACGGGCATGCTGTGGACTGGAGTTCCCCTCGCGCCTCAAACTGTCCATTTAAACTCTTCTCTTATTTAATGTCGCTTGACCAGCAGATCTCTTCCATTATGAAAAGTTTAGTTCAAGTTTCGATATAATGTCATCTCCTGCCAGTCATTTCGGTATTTATTTGCTGATCTTTTCTTTTTGTTGAGTTCATACCGCGAAGAGGAAGCGTTTTACACACTGTCGAATAAACAACCTGGAAAGAGTGAGTACAGTACACATTGACCTATATATGAATTATTGAAATAACAGTCATCAAAATCTATCAAAATATAGACTGTAGGCTAGGTGACTATTGTTGTTCTGTGAGACTTGTCGCACACCGTTTGACAAGTCGATATGGAGGCTATTTTCATAGTGGGGGGCGGGTGTGATATCTTGATTCTGCTCCACTGTTAATGCATTTGTGAAACGTCATTATGGGATAAATGCAATAAAAACGTATTAATGAATGATGAAGACTAAAAATGTAGTTATCATACCTTTTTTAAATCTAGTCAACTGTATATTCAATGATGCACCATTATAGTACCTTTTACTATTGCTGTTAGCTAATGACATTGTATTGTCAATTTGGAGTGCATTTCTTAGCTACTTATATTACTGCTAGTTACCAGTCCTAGCCCCCAAATGCAACACCTATTACCTTTGTAAAGGTATAGTCCTATTGCATGTAATAATAGGAGTCACCTTGCTTTTAACTGGACAGCCAGTAAGTATCCTCTTGTGAGATAAACATGACCTCCCGACCAATCAATGGCATTTTCAGCACTATTAAAGAGCACATATTTTTTGCTTGACGAAAACGTTTTTTATTTTTTTATTTTTTATTTTTTTTACATGAAATTACTTCTGCTTTTTTTTTTTTACAGTTTACATCAGAGTAACCCACATGGAACTTCTATTTTCTGATACCTGATCAACCACATGTTGTAATGAGGAGAGACCTGTTGGAATCAGAACATGATCATTAAGAAAAGCCAGAGTGCTGAGTTTAGTCTAGTTAAAACCCTCTGGATAAGAAGCCTCATGGCATTTCTAACCCTTAATAGAGACATTATAGGTATAACATTATTGCATTGACATGACCTACACTTTTGTCTTGATCATTCTATTATGTCATAACTCATGAGAAGAGGTCCTGGTTAGAGGGAAACTAAGACAAAGTGTATTTTTGGTATTTTATTAGGATCCCCATTAGCTGTTGCAAAAGCAGCAGCTACTCTTCCTGGGGTCCACACAAAACATGAAAACATGACATAATACAGAACATTAATAGACAAGAACAGCTCAAGGACAGAACTACATACAGTGGGGAAAACAAGTATTTGATACACTGCCGATTTTGCAGGTTTTCCTACTTACAAAGCATGTAGAGGTCTGTAATTTTTATCATAGTTACACTTCAACTGTGAGAGATGGAATCTAAAACAAAAATCCAGAAAATCACATTGTAGGATTTTTAAGTAATTAATTTGCATTTTATTGCATGACATAAGTATTTGATACATCAGAAAAGCAGAACTTAATATTTGGTACAGAAACCTTTGTTTGCAATTACAGAGATCATACGTTTCCTGTAGGTCTTGACCAGGTTTTCACACACTGCAGCAGGGATTTTGGCCCACTCCTCCATACATACCTTCTCCAGATCCTTCAGGTTTCGGGTCTGTCGCTGGGCAATACGGACTTTCAGCTCCCTCCAAAGATTTTCTATTGGGTTCAGGTCTGGAGACTGGCTAGGCCACTCCAGGACCTTGAGATGCTTCTTACGGAGCCACTCCTTAGTTGCCCTGGCTGTGTGTTTCGGGTCGTTGTCATGCTGGAAGACCCAGCCACGACCCATCTTCAATGCTCTTACTGAGGGAAGGAGGTTGTTGGCCAGGATCTCGCGATACATGGCCCCATCCATCCTCCCCTCAATACGGTGCAGTCGTCCTGTCCCCTTTGCAGAAAAGCATCCCCAAAGAATGATGTTTCCACCTCCATGCTTCACGGTTGGGATGGTGTTCTTGGGGTTGTACTCATCCTTCTTCTTCCTCCAAACACGGCTAGTGGAGTTTAGACCAAAAAGCTCTATTTTTGTCTCATCAGACCACATGACCTTCTCCCATTCCTCCTGTGGATCATCCAGATGGTCATTGGCAAACTTCAGATGGGCCTGGACATGCGCTGGCTTGAGCAGGGGGACCTTGCGTGTGCTGCAGGATTTTAATCCATGACAGCGTAGTGTGTTACTAATGGTTTTCTTTGAGACTGTGGTCCCAGCTCTCTTCAGGTCATTGACCAGGTCCTGCCGTGTAGTTCTGGGCTGATCCCTCACCTTCCTCATGATCATTGATGCCCCACGAGGTGAGATCTTGCATGGAGCCCCAGACCGAGGGTGATTGACCATCATCTTGAACTTCTTCAATTTTCTAATAATTGCGCCAACAGTTGTTGCCTTCTCACCAAGCTGCTTGCCTATTGTCCTGTAGCCCATCCCAGCCTTATGCAGGTCTACAATTTTATCCCTGATGTCCTTACACAGCTCTCTGGTCTTGGCCATTGTGGAGAGGTTGGAGTCTGTTTGATTGAGTGTGTGGACAGGTGTCTTTTATACAGGTAACGAGTTCAAACAGGTGCAGTTAATACAGGTAATGAGTGGAGAACAGGAGGGCTTCTTAAAGAAAAACTAACAGGTCTGTGAGAGCCGGAATTCTTACTGGTTGGTAGGTGATCAAATACTTATGTTATGCAATAAAATGCAAATTAATTACTTAAAAATCATACAATGTGACTTTCTGGATTTTTTAGATTCCGTCTCTCACAGTGGAAGTGTACCTATGATAAAAATTACAGACCTCGACATGCTTTGTAAGTAGGAAAACCTGCAAAATCGGCAGTGTATCAAATACTTGTTCTCCCCACTGTATTTTTATTTTTTTGTTAAGTCACCCGTAGCCTACATATCAATACGTACACACAAACTATCTAGGTCAAATATCAGGCTGGAATGGGGGAAAGCAAGAGAGAGGAGGAAGGAACGCAATCTGTCCTTCCGAGGTCTGTTGGTCTGAGGGCAGCTGATCACCATTCAGAACATACAAGATAGGCTACATCCCAAATGGCACCCTATTCCCTCTATAGTGCACTACTTTAGACCCGAGCCCCTATGGTAGTGCACTATGTAGGGAATAGGGTGCCATTTGGGACTCTGCCCTAAAGAGAGCCAGCAGTCAGGACTGTAACAGGCTGGTTGAGGAGAAAACCTTCATTTTTAACCTGCGATCCATCAACGTCTCAGTGCGTAGCATAAAAAGGAAATCATTAGATAGATACATTAAAGCAGACTGAGACTGGATGAATGAAAACAACATCTAGTCTAGGACATAATTTCTCCTCCAGGTTAACCAAAGGTTAAAGAGTTTACGCTAGACGTCTCAGTCTTTCTGACACAGCTCTCACTCAGACTGCCTTACAACAGAATCCCTCCACTACACATCTAGGATCAGCTTCCTCTTGCCAACTCTTAACTGTAACCAATAAGGGGGGAATGCCAAGCTGATCTGAGACCAGGGTATGGGGCCAAGGTCATGGTACTCCAGGTCAGGACTACTAGCGGTGTTGGTTGGTTGACATTTTAGTCCTCTCTCTTGTCTGGCTAGGGTGCCCTCTCTCTGGTCTCTCTCCCCTCTCTCTGGTCCCCCCCCCCCCCTCTCTGGTCTCCCCCCCTCCCTCTCTCTGGTCTCTCCCCCCATCCCTGGTCTCCCCCCCCCCCCCCCCCCCCCCCCTCTGGTCCCCCCCCCCCCCCCCCTCTCTCTGGTCTCCCCCCCCTCCCCTCTCTCTGGTCTCTCCTCCCCCCCTAGACATCTTAGTCCTCTCTCTTGTCTGGCTAGGGTGCCCTCTCTCTGGTCCCCCCCCCCCCCCCCCCCTCTCTCTGGTCCCCCCCCCTCTCTCTGGTCCCCCCCCCCCCTATCTCTGGTCTCTCTCCCCTCTCTCTGGTGCCCCCCCCCCCCCCCCCCCCTCTCTGATTAGCAGTGGGGAACAGATGTGTTCTCTCTTTTAAACCAAGTCTAGATTTATTCCGCTTTCTGCTAACCTTGGCGGCTGCTGCAGCTCCTGCACCTAGGGTTGCATCCCAAACAGCACCCTATTCCCTTTATAGTGCACTGCTTTAGACCAGGGCCCATCTGCTATGAGACACAGAGCGAGGGGCCCTTAGCCCTTAACTATCTGACCACAGTCAGGAGTCCCTGGAACGCAGTGGTGATTGTGAGTGGAATATCCTGGTTAAATACAATTTAGTTTAGGTGTACCCATTAAATTGTTGGGAGCATATTTAGAGTGTGCGACTTTCTGTCTTTTTCTACAGTTTACCCTCCGTTAGTCAGCACCTAGTTTACAGTTTACCCTCCGTTAGTCAGCACCTAGTCTACAGTTTACCCTCTGTTAGTCAGCACCTAGTCTACAGTTTACCCTCTGTTAGTCATTACCTAGTCTACAGTTTACCCTCTGTTAGTCATTACCTAGTCTACAGTTTACCCTCCGTTAGTCATTACCTAGTCTACATTTTACCCTCCGTTAGTCAGCACCTGGTCTACAGTTTACCCTCCGTTAGTCAGCACCTAGTCTACAGTTTACCCTCCGTTAGTCAGCACCTAGTCTACAGTTTACCCTCCGTTAGTCAGCACCTAGTCTACAGTTTACCCTCAGTTAGTCAGCACCTAGTCTACAGTTTACCCTCCGTTAGTCAGCACCTAGTCTACAGTTTACCCTCCGTTAGTCAGCACCTAGTCTACAGTTTACCCTCTGTTAGTCAGCACCTAGTCTACAGTTTACCCTCTGTTAGTCAGCACCTAGTCTACAGTTTACCCTCCGTTAGTCAGCACCTGGTCTACAGTTTACCCTCTGTTAGTCAGCACCTAGTCTACAGTTTACCCTCCGTTAGTCATCACCTAGTCTACAGTTTACCCTCTGTTAGTCAGCACCTAGTCTACAGTTTACCCTCCGTTAGTCAGCACCTAGTCTACAGTTTACCCTCCGTTAGTCAGCACCTAGTCTACAGTTTACCCTCCGTTAGTCAGCACCTAGTCTACAGTTTACCCTCCGTTAGTCAGCACCTAGTCTACAGTTTACCCTCCGTTAGTCAGCACCTAGTCTACAGTTTACCCTCCGTTAGTCAGCACCTGGTCTA
Source organism: Coregonus lavaretus (assembly GCF_964263955.1). NCBI lineage: Eukaryota > Metazoa > Chordata > Actinopteri > Salmoniformes > Salmonidae > Coregonus > Coregonus lavaretus. The sequence continues at coordinate 183,595 of NC_140021.1, forward strand.
CAGTTTACCCTCCGTTAGTCAGCACCTAGTCTACAGTTTACCCTCCGTTAGTCAGCACCTAGTCTACAGTTTACCCTCCGTTAGTCAGCACCTAGTCTACAGTTTACCCTCCGTTAGTCAGCACCTAGTCTACAGTTTACCCTCCGTTAGTCAGCACCTAGTCTACAGTTTACCCTCCGTTAGTCAGCACCTAGTCTACAGTTTACCCTCCGTTAGTCAGCACCTAGTCTACAGTTTACCCTCCGTTAGTCATCACCTAGTCTACAGTTTACCCTCCGTTAGTCAGCACCTAGTCTACAGTTAACCCTCCGTTAGTCAGCACCTAGTCTACAGTTTACCCTCTGTTAGTCAGCACCTAGTCTACAGTTTACCCTCCGTCAGTCAGCACCTAGTCTACAGTTTACCCTCCGTTAGTCAGCACCTAGTCTACAGTTTACCCTCCGTTAGTCAGCACCTAGTCTACAGTTTACCCTCCGTTAGTCAGCACCTAGTCTACAGTTTACCCTCTGTTAGTCAGCACCTAGTCTACAGTTTACCCTCTGTTAGTCAGCACCTAGTCTACAGTTTACCCTCCGTTAGTCAGCACCTAGTCTACAGTTTACCCTCTGTTAGTCAGCACCTAGTCTACAGTTTACCCTCCGTTAGTCAGCACCTAGTCTACAGTTTACCCTCTGTTAGTCAGCACCTAGTCTACAGTTTACCCTCCGTTAGTCAGCACCTAGTCTACAGTTTACCCTCTGTTAGTCAGCATCTAGTCTACAGTTTACCCTCCGTTAGTCAGCACCTAGTCTACAGTTTACCCTCCGTTAGTCAGCACCTAGTCTACAGTTTACCCTCCGTTAGTCAGCACCTAGTCTACAGTTTACCCTCCGTTAGTCAGCACCTAGTCTACAGTTACCCTCCGTTAGTCAGCACCTAGTCTACAGTTTACCCTCCGTTAGTCAGCACCTGGTCTACAGTTTACCCTCCGTTAGTCAGCACCTAGTCTACAGTTTACCCTCCGTTAGTCAGCACCTAGTCTACAGTTTACCCTCCGTTAGTCAGCACCTAGTCTACAGTTTACCCTCCGTTAGTCAGCACCTAGTCTACAGTTTACCCTCCGTTAGTCAGCACCTAGTCTACAGTTTACCCTCCGTTAGTCAGCACCTAGTCTACAGTTTACCCTCCGTTAGTCAGCACCTAGTCTACAGTTTACCCTCCGTTAGTCAGCACCTAGTCTACAGTTTACCCTCCGTTAGTCAGCACCTAGTCTACAGTTTACCCTCCGTTAGTCAGCACCTAGTCTACAGTTTACCCTCCGTTAGTCAGCACCTGGTCTACAGTTTACCCTCCGTTAGTCAGCACCTAGTCTACAGTTTACCCTCCGTTAGTCAGCACCTAGTATATACAGTTTACCCTCCGTTAGTCAGCACCTAGTCTACAGTTTACCCTCTGTTAGTCAGCACCTAGTCTACAGTTTACCCTCCGTTAGTCATCACCTAGTCTACAGTTTACCCTCTGTTAGTCAGCACCTAGTCTACAGTTTACCCTCCGTTAGTCAGCACCTAGTCTACAGTTTACCCTCCGTTAGTCAGCACCTAGTCTACAGTTTACCCTCCGTTAGTCAGCACCTAGTCTACAGTTTACCCTCCGTTAGTCAGCACCTAGTCTACAGTTTACCCTCCGTTAGTCAGCACCTAGTCTACAGTTTACCCTCCGTTAGTCAGCACCTGGTCTACAGTTTACCCTCCGTTAGTCAGCACCTAGTCTACAGTTACCCTCCGTTAGTCAGCACCTAGTCTACAGTTTACCTCCGTTAGTCAGCACCTAGTCTACAGTTTACCCTCCGTTAGTCAGCACCTAGTCTACAGTTTACCCTCCGTTAGTCAGCACCTAGTCTACAGTTTACCCTCCGTTAGTCAGCACCTAGTCTACAGTTTACCCTCCGTTAGTCAGCACCTAGTCTACAGTTTACCCTCCGTTAGTCAGCACCTCTACAAAACATGCTGGGTGTGCGTCAGCTCAGGCTTTTTACCAAATAAATACAACGAAATGAAATGAGGACAAAAGTTTGTAGACCATAAGTAGTGCACATATGTACTATATGTTTGAATGCTTGATTTTTGTTGAAGAATAAGGATATCCACTGACATTATAATTTCATAAAACACTTTTATTTAATTGTTTCCACTTTGTCTATGCATAGTATGTAATATATATTTTTTATCTGCTATACAGACCACAAAAAACACATCACATCTTGTTTTATGTGATTCAGTTTATTTAATAATATATATATAAACAACATCTCCCATATCTTTGTGGACAACCATTTAGGATACATTCACATTGTATTGAGTAGCTTCGCCTCTCTTCTTTTTTTTTTTGGTCATTTTAGCAGATGCTCTTATCTGGAGTGACTTGCAGGAGCAATTAGGGTTAAGTGCCTTGCTCAAGGGCACATCAAAAGATTTTTCACCTAGTCGGCTCGGGGATTAGAACCAGCGACCTTTCGGTTACCGGCACAACGCTCTTACCCACTAAGCTACCTGCCGCCCTCCTTCCTGTGTCGCCTGGTATGCCGTCAGTCCATGGGAGTCCACAAATGACAGTTTTACTGCCCCTCATATTCATTAGTGTATAAATCTAGACAAGTGTTCATTTTACAAGGGGTGATCTCATGTGAATTGTACTTCATAATATATCTGCGCATGCTTTATAATTGGCATTGTGGAAATTTTGTCCCGAGGAGTTTTTGCCAAGTTAAATATGGGTTGATGAAATCGAGCTCACGAGAGACCTATTGAGAAATGTATGCGCTTATGAGGGAGTGACTGAAAGATGCATTGGTCAGCATTAGCAAAATTGTTTAACCTAACCTAAGAGGAAGGTATTTAAATTGGGATAAAACTTCAGACTTTCTTGTCCGCTACAGTGCAACCCTAAAAGTAACTAGAATAAAACGATTAAACACATTTGAACGTTTATCCAAGACAAGCACAGACCAGGTACAGTGAATGTTGGAGGTTTTCTTTAACTAAAGAGTAAAGTTCTCTTCTGTCTGTATCCTCAGCAGTACTTCTGAAGTTACATGCTCCTCCAATTACTGGGGTGTGTCCCAAATGCCACCCTATTCCTATATATTGCATAGGAACTAGGGCCCTGGTCAAAATCAGTGCACTATATAGGAATAGTGTGCTATTTGGGACGTAGACCGGGTCGCTGGCGTCTCCTCTCTGTACTCTGTCCTTGGACAGCTCTGCGTTGTGAAAATGTCGCGGATCATTAATCCTCGATTGTCTTCATCTGTAATTTAACCTGTAAGCAATTTTACTCCCTCACACTGACCCCTCTCTCTCTCTCTTTCTCTCACTCTTTCTCTCTCTCCCTCTCCCGCTCTCTCTCTCTCTCTCTCTCTCTCTCTCTCTCTCTCTCCCTCTCTCTCTCTCTCTCTCTCTCTCTCTCTCTCTCTCTCTCTCTCTCTCTCTCTCTCTTTCTGTCCCATTTATTTTCTTTCTGTGGTGTTGTAGCATGTCTGGTTCTGAATCTGGAGGGCTTCTCTCCGTTTCTCCTGATATTGAAGGTGTGTGTGTGTGTCTGTGCTACTCTATCGCTAATTGAACAGAATAATATAATCCCACACAGGCCTAAGGGAAACACCCATGCCTCAAACTCTAGACTGTACAACTCCCTGATGTTGATTCCATAAACACAATTAAGTGTCTCTATGATATCCTTAAACATCGCTAACCAGCAGCTCAACTGTCCAAGAGGAACAACAGCACCCGATTCCAAAACTCTTCTCCTTACTTAGGCCCACTGCACCAAACGTGTTTTCTTAACTTCAAATCTTATGCATTTTTTAAATATTTTTTTTATATTTTTTGTGAGACCTAATTTGCTGTCAGGCGGGGGGGGGGGGGGGGGGGGGGGTTGCTTTTGGAAAGCAGGCAGACTCCAGAAATTAATTTATCCAAATAAGCCTTCTCTCCTGGGCCATAGGGGGCTGGTCGTGGCTAGAAGGGGCTAGAAGGGGCTAGGAGGGGCTGGGACACTGAAATGGCCCTGGTAGGCAAAACCTTCCTTTTGAAGTCTGGAATGTTTTGGCTGACTGGAGTGGAAGGATCGTTTTCAATGACCCATGGGATTTAACCATTTTCATACAACGAGAACAAAACAAATGAGAGAGGGAAAAATGCTTGAACTGATTTCCGTCGACTTGGGCTATCAAAAACGGACAGAAAAAGCCCAAGTGAAACTGATTTTGAGGAATGGGTGCATGTGTGATATGTGTTTTAATTTGAAAAGGGTGCTATAAGTATAAAATATCAAGTATAAAGGAACTTTAAACTGTAGTTTTACATTCTCAGTCTCACACCATGTCTACTCTTTACAAAAAGGAAATAACTAACCTTAACTCAAGTGTGGAACAAATAGCTATAGGTGACATTATTATGGTCATAAAGGGTCATTATTATTTTATTACAATTATTTATAATTATTTATCTTTTGAAATAGACGTTATAGTATATCTTATTAAGAGGAGCCAATCATAAAGGACTAATACTAGTTTAGGCCAATTAATAATTATTTGTGCAACCTTCCTAATGTTAATGAAATTAACCCTATTATAGTTTATATCTTCAAGATGAAGCAAGCAGTGGGCTCCGATACCGCTTCATTAGTCCTTTATGAAGTCACTAATGAGATGGTCATTTCATTTGGACTGAAGGCCCAAAAAAATTAACAGGTCCTATTTTATTAAAACTAACACACTGAATCACAGTGGTAACACCATCATTAGGCTAGGACAACGGCATTAATACAACCTCTTACCCACAAGCACTGGCCCCAGACTGTTTAAAAATACCAACTTCATTAGCTGCGATAATAAAACACAGTTCTGTTAGTGCGATTCTTCTAATAGCAGCGTTCTTAATCTTCAGCCTTTTTTAAATATATCGTGGTGATTCAATCACTGGTTGCTTTTTAAACAAGCCTGGGGAAAGGAAACTACAGACACGGTAGAGAGAGAGAGAAACCAGGCTGTGTGTGTGTGTGTGTGTGTGTGTGTGTGTGTGTGTGTGTGTGTGTGTGTGTGTGTGTGTGAGTGAGTAATGAAGCGGCCACTTAAGTTTCTTCTCTAATGAATAATTCCCAGCTAGGTCCAGGCTGGGTGATGGTGAGGGCACCAATCCCTAATGCCAGTGTGTTATAACCCGTGACTCAGTCTCAGCCCTCTGACATTATGCTCTGTCCTGACAGCCCTACACACACACACACACACACACACACACACACACACACACACACACACACACACACACACTGCATGCACACACACACAATACGCGCTCAGGGAGATGCACACACACACATACACACGCTCCACGCGCACACACACACACAATACGCGCTCATGGAGATACACACGCACACAAACACGCACGCACGCACACACACACATGCACGCACACACACACGCACACACACACCGTAAGCCAACGCCACATCCCCACCTCACACTGATCACTCTGCTCTCTCTCTCTTTGCACCCACTGGCTACTCCTAGAGATCATTGATTAATTAGCCTACTCAATTTCTCCTTCTCTTCCCCACTCTTTCTCTACTCAGTCACCATTTTGTCTCAATTTCTCCTTCATCTCTTCATTTATCTGTCTTTTCTCTCTCTCTCTCTCTCTCTCTCTCTCTCTCTCTCTCTCTCTCTCTCTCTCTCTCTCTCTCTCTCTCTCTCTCTCTGTTCTCTCCTCTCAGAAAAACATGTGTATGTGTATATTTATATAGTGTGCATAATAATTATGTTTAATATTGACTTAGCTAATTTCTCTCTGTCATTATTTCCTCTTACAGGCCTGAGAGAGAGAGAGAGAGAGAGAGAGAGAGAGAGAGAGAGAGAGAGAGAGAGAGAGAGAGAGAGAGAGAGAGAGAGAGAGAGAGAGAGAGAGAGAGAGAGAGAGAGAGAGAGAGAGAGAGAGAGAGAGTGTGTTGGACCTGTAGCAGCCAGTGTGTTGGACCTGTAGCAGCCAGGGTGTTGGACCTGTAGCAGCCAGGGTGTTGGACCTGTAGCAGCCAGGGTGTTGGACCTGTAGCAGCCAGGGTGTTGGACCTGTAGCAGCCAGGGTGTTGGACCTGTAGCAGCCAGGGTGTTGGACCTGTAGCAGCCAATGTGTTGGACCTGTAGCAGCCAGGGTGTTGGACCTGTAGCAGCCAATGTGTTGGACCTGTAGCAGCCAATGTGTTGGACCTGTAGCAGCCAGGGTGTTGGACCTGTAGCAGCCAGTGTGTTGGACCTGTAGCAGCCAGTCAGTGATTGTATGTGTGAGGTAAGACCAACTACTCTAATTGACCAGGCCTGTTCGAGGTGTGGTCTGTGGATGCGTCCCAATTGTCACCCTATGCCCCTCTATTTAGTGTGCTACTTTTGACCAGAGCACTATGAGCCCCGGTCAAAAGTTGTGCACTATATTGGGGAATAGGGTGCTATTTGGGATGCATCCACAGCCCTGTGTATTGGTCTGCTGTGGACTGATGGAGAGGGAGTAGTGTGCTTGATTGGCATAATGACTCTCTACCCCCCAGTCAGTCAGTCAGTCAGTGACTATAACTCCACCTGTGTTTACTCTCTCCTCAAAACCAGCTGTGGCTAATACTGCATCCCAAATGGTATCCTATTCCCTATATAGTGCACTACTTTTTTGACCAGGGCCCATAGGGCTTGGGACATTTTTTTTTTCTTCTTCCATTCTCACTTTTATACACCTAGGATGCATCCCAAATAGCACCCTGTTCTCTCACGTAGTGCACTACTTTAGACCAAGGTCTATATAGGGAATAGGGTGCCATTTGGGATGCACAATTTTAAACTACTGCACGTTATCTCTTTGTCTCTCATTTGCATCCCGACCCACAGACTTCATCATGTAAATGTTAGTTAGCTAATAGCATTAGTTTAAACCTGCTTCTTCTTCTCCTACCTCTAATAAAACACAGGAGGGCTTTTCTTATAAAAATTAAAATTAGTTTTTAAAAAAATAAAATGGCTGGTGGTGTTACAGAAGCTAGCAGCTTAAGGAAATAAATCAGGTTGGTCTGATTAAGTAGCTGAAAATCCCGTTAGCACAGCGCTAGAGGTTTACAGCAATAGCGCCGTTATACAGCGGACGTGGCCAATTAGGCTGGCCAAGTCATTTACAGTACATCGTACTGCAGGTGGTGGTCTGCTGGAACCAGCTGGAACCAGCTAGGGACCACCTCAGGACCACCTCGGGAACACATGAGTGTGTGAGTGTGTGTGTGTGTGTGTGCACTTCAGAACCCCCCCAGCCACAAACCAACCAGGTAATCACAGCAAAGCAATCAGAGCTTAAGAAATAAAAACATGGGACATATTTCAAATGTGGGCCTGGTGGTTGTTATGGATTTATTTCTACTCATGCATTTCTTGGAGAAAGAATGATCACTTTTATATGTTGTTGACCTTTTTACGTCAGCGTATAACCATTTCTCCTGGCATGGCTACTTATTAATTATGATATATACTGTTGGTCTCGGCCATTTCGTTTTACTGCTTCTTCCTGCTGAACCCTGGTGTGAAAGGCCGCTGTTCATAAAGAGGGGTATAAAAGTGTGTGTGTGTGCGTGTGTGTGTGTGTGTGTGTGTGTGCGCATGTGTGTGTGTGTGTGTGTGTGTGTGTGCGCGTGTGTGTGTGTGTGTGTGTGTGTGCGTGCGTGCGTGTGTGTGTGTATGTGTGTGTGTGTGTGCGTGTGTTTGTGTGTGTGTGTGCGTGTGGGAGAGTGTAACGAGGGTTAGGCCCTTTCCCACTACGAGATATGAAGGAGAGGAGCTGAGTGGCGAAAGAGATTTCTACTTTTCTATTCACATTACATCCTTGACTTACATTTCGTTGTGGCTGGCAATGTGACATTCTGGGTCCACAGCTCAAATTGACCGTAAATATTACAGAAGCACAAACTATGCTTCTACAACATATTACATTCTAGAATAATGCAACCAAACCATATTACATTCTAGAATAATGCAACCAAAACCATATTACATTCTAGAATAATGCAACCAAAACAATATTACATTCTAGAATAATGCAACCAAAGCATATTACATTCTAGAATAAGGCAACCAAGCCATATTACACTATAGAATAATGCAACCAAAGCATATTACATTCTAGAATAATGCAACCAAAACCATATTACATTCTAGAATAATGCAACCAAACCATATTACATTCTAGAATAATGCAACCAAACCATATTACATTCTAGAATAATGCAACCAAAACCATATTACATTCTAGAATAATGCAACCAAAGCATATTACATTCTAGAATAAGGCAACCAAACCATATTACACTATAGAATAATGCAACCAAAACCATATTACATTCTAGAATAATGCAACCAAACCATATTACATTGTAGAATAATGCAAACAAACCATATTACATTCTAGAATAATGCTACCAAACCATATTACATTCTAGAATAATGCAACCAAACCATATTACACTCTAGAATAATGCAACCAAACCATATTACATTCTAGAATAATGCAACCAAACCATATTACATTCTAGAATAATGCAACCAAAACCATATTACATTCTAGAATAATGCAACCAAAACAATATTACATTCTAGAATAATGCAACCAAAGCATATTACATTCTAGAATAAGGCAACCAAGCCATATTACACTATAGAATAATGCAACCAAAGCATATTACATTCTAGAATAATGCAACCAAAACCATATTACATTCTAGAATAATGCAACCAAACCATATTACATTCTAGAATAATGCAACCAAACCATATTACATTCTAGAATAATGCAACCAAAACCATATTACATTCTAGAATAATGCAACCAAAGCATATTACATTCTAGAATAAGGCAACCAAACCATATTACACTATAGAATAATGCAACCAAAGCATATTACATTCTAGAATAATGCAACCAAAACCATATTACATTCTAGAATAATGCAACCAAACCATATTACATTGTAGAATAATGCAAACAAACCATATTACATTCTAGAATAATGCTACCAAACCATATTACATTCTAGAATAATGCAACCAAACCATATTACACTCTAGAATAATGCAACCAAACCATATTACATTCTAGAATAATGCAACCAAACCATATTACACTATAGAATAATGCAACCAAACCATATTACATTCTAGAATAATGCAACCAAACCATATTACACTCTAGAATAATGCAACCAAACCATATTACATTCTAGAATAATGCAACCAAACCATATTACATTCTAGAATAATGCAACCAAACCATATTACACTATAGAATGATGCAAACAAACCATATTACATTCTAGAATAATGCAACCAAAACCATATTACATTCTAGAATAATGCAACCAAACCATATTACATTCTAGAATAATGCAACCAAACCATATTACACTCTAGAATAATGCAACCAAACCATATTACACTCTAGAATAATGCAACCAAACCATATTACATTCTAGAATAATGCAACCAAAACCATATTACATTCTAGAATAATGCAACCAAACCATATTACATTCTAGAATAATGCAACCAAACCATATTACACTCTAGAATAATGCAACCAAACCATATTACACTCTAGAATAATATAACCAAACCATATTACATTGTAGAATAATGCTACCAAACCATATTACATTCTAGAATAATGCTACCAAACCATATTACATTCTAGAATAATGCAACCAAACCATATTACATTCTAGAATAATGCAACCAAACCATATTACATTCTAGAATAATGCAACCAAACCATATTACATTCTAGAATAATGCAACCAAACCATATTACATTGTAGAATAATGCTACCAAACCATATTACATTCTAGAATAATGCTACCAAACCATATTACATTCTAGAATAATGCAACCAAACCATATTACATTCTAGAATAATGCAACCAAACCATATTACATTCTAGAATAATGCAACCAAACCATATTACATTCTAGAATAATGCAACCAAACCATATTACATTCTAGAATAATGCTACCAAACCATATTACATTCTAAAATAATGCAACCAAACCATATTACATTCTAAAATAATGCAACCAAACCATATTACACTCTAGAATAATGCAACCAAACCATATTACATTCTAGAATAATGCAACCAAAACCATATTACATTCTAGAATAATGCAACCAAACCATATTACATTCTAGAATAATGCAACCAAACCATATTACACTATAGAATAATGCAACCAAACCATATTACATTCTAGAATAATGCAACCAAAACCATATTACATTCTAGAATAATGCAACCAAACCATATTACATTCTGGAATAATGCAACCAAACCATATTACACTATAGAATAATGCAACAAAACCATATTACATTCTAGAATAATGCAACCAAACCATATTACATTCTAGAATAATGCAACCAAACCATATTACACTCTAGAATAATGCAACCAAACCATATTACACTCTAGAATAATGCAACCAAACCATATTACATTCTAGAATAATGTAACCAAACCATATTACATTCTAGAATAATGCAACCAAACCATATTACATTCTAGAATAATGCAACCAAACCATATAAAATTCTAGAATAATGCAACCAAAACATATTACATTCTAGAATAATGCAACCAAACCATATTACACTATAGAATAATGCAACCAAACCATATTACATTGTAGAATAATGCTACCAAACCATATTACATTGTAGAATAATGCAACCAAACCATATTACATTCTAGAATAATGCAACCAAACCATATTACATTCTAGAATAATGCAACCAAACCATATTACATTGTAGAATAATGCAACCAAACCATATTACATTGTAGAATAATGCAACCAAACCATATTACATTGTAGAATATTGCAACCAAACCATATTATATTGTAGAATAATGCAACCAAACCATATTACACTCTAGAATAATGCAACCAAACCATATTACATTCTAGAATAATGCAACCAAACCATATTACATTCTAGAATAATGCAACCAAACCATATTACATACTAGAATAATGCAACCAAACCATATTACATTCTAGAATAATGCAACCAAACCATAATAATTTCTAGAATAATGCAACCAAACCATATTACATTGTAGAATAATGCTACCAAACCATATTACATTCTAGAATAATGCAACCAAACCATATTACATTCTAGAATAATGCAACCAAACCATATTACACTATAGAATAATGTAACCAAACCATATTACATTCTAGAATAATGCAACCAAAACCATATTACATTCTAGAATAATGCAACCAAACCATATTACATTCTAGAATAATGCAACCAAACCATATTACACTCTAGAATAATGCAACAAAACCATATTACATTCTAGAATAATGCAACCAAACCATATTACATTCTAGAATAATGCAACCAAACCATATTACACTCTAGAATAATGCAACCAAACCATATTACACTCTAGAATAATGCAACCAAACCATATTACATTCTAGAATAATGCAACCAAACCATATTACATTATAGAATAATGCAACCAAACCATATTACATTCTAGAATAATGCAACCAAACCATATTAAATTCTAGAATAATGCAACCAAAACATATTACATTCTAGAATAATGCAACCAAACCATATTACACTATAGAATAATGCAACCAAACCATATTACATTGTAGAATAATGCTACCAAACCATATTAAATTCTAGAATAATGCAACCAAACCATATTACATTCTAGAATAATGCAACCAAACCATATTACATTCTAGAATAATGCAACCAAACCATATTACATTGTAGAATAATGCAACCAAACCATATTACATTGTAGAATAATGCAACCAAACCATATTACATTGTAGAATATTGCAACCAAACCATATTACATTGTAGAATAATGCAACCAAACCATATTACACTCTAGAATAATGCAACCAAACCATATTACATTCTAGAATAATGCAACCAAACCATATTACATTCTAGAATAATGCAACCAAACCATATTACATACTAGAATAATGCAACCAAACCATATTACATTCTAGAATAATGCAACCAAACCATAATAATTTCTAGAATAATGCAACCAAACCATATTACATTGTAGAATAATGCTACCAAACCATATTACATTCTAGAGTAATGCAACCAAACCATATTACACTATAGAATAATGCAACCAAACCATATTACATTCTAGATTAATGCAACCAAACCATATTACATACTAGAATAATGCAACCAAACCATATTACATTCTAGAGTAATGCAACCAAACCATATTACACTATAGAATAATGCAACCAAACCATATTACATTCTAGAATAATGCAACCAAACCATAATAATTTCTAGAATAATGCAACAATTCACAAGCATATGCAGAATAATGCAGACAATTAAAGGGGTGTATTTTGTCGTTTGTAGGCTACACATTTTAGCTTCAAGACAAAAGCAGAGTTGCTAACAGCATGTCTTCATCAAGTAACGTTAGCCTGTCAGAAAGTAACGACTACCACTCTCATATCAATATAAAGTACAGTAGGTCTACTTCAAACATTAAAACAATCCAGGCTTCATTTTTATCAATATCATACAAATCATTACAAGTGGTTAAAGCACATTGCGACTGAAAACGTGGGTATAAGTGGAATTCACTGCGACAAGCTGTTTTATGTGGAAGCCCGTACCAATTCTTTTTTTTATAAAATGCCTCATGATTTGTCAACGTGCACAATTATTCTTTGCTTCAGTCTGATCAACTGTAGCCTACTGATAACAACCCTAGCTGCAGGTATCCTTGAGAAGCCGCTGATCCCATCTGGGCCAGGGGAAACGTAACGTCATGTTTTTATAGCCTAAGCTATGTATTTATAACCTAAAACAGGCCCATTTTATTTACGTTCTTTGAAAATGTGATCACATTTGGTTTACGTTCGAACTTCGGGTGGTTAGACTACTTGGGCCTTTTTAATCCAAACTGATTGACTGGAATTAATCAACCAACACAATAATGATGACATACTGTTAAATTACAGACTCAAAGGCCTTCACCCTGCAACCCTGCATACAGCTAGCTCAGCTCTGTTAGTTTTGGTCCAATCGCAGTTGTTGTCTCTTTGTCTGTGTAAAGGGTTTTAATGTTTTCATCCTCCCTAGGGCCCAGAGTTTTTCCTTTATTGTTTCTTTATTTTTTTAAACCATATGACCTTATTAGAAAAATTATCTGGTCCCATCATAGCCCATATAAAACTGAATTATTACTTTGTCATACGCTACAACAATGGATCCGGAGTTGGTTAGGTTAGCCTACTACCAGATAAGGAAAAACTCTGGGCCCCAGGAAAACATGCCCCCCCCCCCCCACCCCCCCCACTCTGGGACGTGGTGCCAACTCTGAAATCACCACAATGTTACAAATGAAAGAAAAAAAAACGTATCCTATTTGTATGATCTACATTCTACATGTTTTTGGTGGGGATGGGCTTCCGTAGTTTTACGTGGCTCGGTGCAGCCGGAATGTACTACGTCAATTTCAGTATGTAACAGGCTGTTACTGCAATTACAGGTAAAAACTCAATAAAGCATGTCTCAAATATTAGGAAAACATCTATACATTTTCAGCTGTTTTAAAAACATTGCTCTGCTATTACCATTTGTACTGTAGGAGTGTTGAGCTCAACAAGGTGAGTGCTGTGCACAGCCTCCGGAGGTAGCGGTCGAGACATTGTAAATTTACATTCCAGTAATATGTGTAGCCGACAGTGTTTTTACGAAAGGTGCAGTTAGTGTGAAGAGGCCCTTACAGTAGAGTAGTAGAGAAAATCACCCTTCACACGTTGCTCTGGGGCCACATGTATCAAGCTGCTCTGGGGCCACATGTATCAAGCTGCTCTGGGGCCACATGTATCAAGCTGCTCTGGGGCCACATGTATCAAGCTGCTCTGGGGCCACATGTATCAAGCTGCTCTGGGGCCACATGTATCAAGCTGCTCTGGGGCCACATGTATCAAGCTGCTCTGGGGCCACATGTATCAAGCTGCTCTGGGGCCACATGTATCAAGCTTCTCTGGGGCCACATGTATCAAGCTGCTCTTGGGGCCACATGTATCAAGCTGCTCTGGGGCCACATGTATCAAGCTGCTCTGGGGCCACATGTATCAAGCTGCTCTGGGGCCACATGTATCAAGCTGATCTGGGGCCACATGTATCAAGCTGCTCTGGGGCCACATGTATCAAGCTGCTCTGGGGCCACATGTATCAAGCTGCTCTGGGGCCACATGTATCAAGCTGCTCTGGGGCCACATGTATCAAGCTGCTCTGGGGCCACATGTATCAAGCTGCTCTGGGGCCACATGTATCAAGCTGCTCTTGGGGCCACATGTATCAAGCTGCTCTGGGGCCACATGTATCAAGCTGCTCTGGGGCCACATGTATCAAGCTGCTCTGGGGCCACATGTATCAAGCTGCTCTGGGGCCACATGTATCAAGCTGCTCTGGGGCCACATGTATCAAGCTGTTCTGGGGCCACATGTATCAAGCTGCTCTGGGGCCACATGTATCAAGCTGCTCTGGGGCCACATGTATCAAGTTGCTCTGGGGCCACATGTATCAAGCTGCTGTGGGGCCACATGTATCAAGCTGCTCTGGGGCCACATGTATCAAGCTGCTCTGGGGCCACATGTATCAAGCTGCTCTGGGGCCACATGTATCAAGCTGCTCTGGGGCCACATGTATCAAGCTGCTCTGGGGCCACATGTATCAAGCTGCTCTGGGGCCACATGTATCAAGTTGCTCTGGGGCCACATGTATCAAGCTGCTCTGGGGCCACATGTATCAAGGTGCTCTGGGGCCACATGTATCAAGCTGCTCTGGGGCCACATGTATCAAGTTGCTCTGGGGCCACATGTATCAAGCTGCTTTGGGGCCACATGTATCAAGCTGCTCTGGGGCCACATGTATCAAGCTGCTTTGGGGCCACATGTATCAAGCTGATCTTGGGGCCACATGTATCAAGCTGTTCTGGGGCCACATGTATCAAGCTGCTCTGGGGCCACATGTATCAAGCTGTTCTGGGGCCACATGTATCAAGCTGCTCTGGGGCCACATGTATCAAGCTGCTCTGGGGCCACATGTATCAAGCTGTTCTGGGGCCACATGTATCAAGCTGCTCTGGGGCCACATGTATCAAGCTTCTTACAGTAGAAGCTGTCCCCTGTCCATGTAATCCTATTCATTGTGATCTAAAAGGCTAAACTGATCCTAAATCAGCACTCCTACTGTTAGACGCTTGTATACTCTCTGATTTAAATAGGCTTCAGTATTACTGTACGATGCTGCCTTCTGCAGTGTGACTCCGTAACCAGGCTAATAGCTGTACTAAAGACAAAATGACCCTTCACACTTTAGCTCTGCCCTGTCATAGCAAGAGAGTTTAATGGTTGCTCGCAGTCATAGAATGAATTGTACACCGATTTACAATCACAGGTTACGATAAATAATGTACGATCCTAAAATATAATCCTACTATATATTCAATACAATAATTCTACGTCAGCAATATTAGTCCGTTGCACTGTACCACACTGCCTGGTATGGCACAGTGCTGCTCACCGTTGGAAGCACGGCTGATTACAAATAGACTGGCTGGTTATGACTGGCTGGAGGTTAGAGGTCAGATGGTGACAGAAACCCAAAAGGTTGTGAACTCTAGTCTACAGTATTTATATATACTTAATGTTACTCAGCTATCTAAAGACAATACATTGACATGATGTTACTACAATAATTTACCGTCTTAGAATTCAATTTTTTTTTGAAATGTCACACATAGTATTCATTACATTTACATTTACATTTACGTCATTTAGCAGACGCTCTTATCCAGAGCGACTTACAAATAGGTGCATTCACCTTATAGCCAGTGGGATCACCACTTTACAATTTTTTTTTTCAGCACTGTCAATTAAATACAATAAGCTACAGTTTGTGCTGCTAGTTCCAAAATTAGATTTTTTTCCCCCCCATAAATCCCGGTTGGAAGATTCCAGATTTCCTGCTTATTCTTTCCTGATTCTGGGAATCTTCCAACTGGGATTTCTGAAAATGTTGGGAACTGTTGCAGCCCTAATAAAGCCAGTTTCTGCTACTGCCTCCAGTGGTCATCCGTCACATTACAGTAGTACATTAGAGTAGCCATCAACAGGGAAAACACTGCCCCTCCCTCCCTCAGTCAGTGAGCTAGCCTTTACCGTCCACTAGATTGAAACATTACTTCAGGTACGGTCCGGCTGTAAAACCCAGCCATGGTGTAGAGAGTGGCCCTCTGTAAAACCCAGCCATGGTGTGGAGAGTGGTCCTCTGTAAAACCCAGCCATGGTGTAGAGAGTGACCCTCTGTAAAACACAGCCATGGTGTGGAGAGTGGTCCTCTGTAAAACCCAGCCATGGTGTGGAGAGTGACCCTCTGTAAAACACAGCCATGGTGTGGAGAGTGGTCCTCTGTAAAACCCAGCCATGGTGTGGAGAGTGGTCCTCTGTAAAACCCAGCCATGGTGTGGAGAGTGGTCCTCTGTAAAACCCAGCCATGGTGTGGAGAGTGGTCCTCTGTAAAACCCAGCCATGGTGTGGAGAGTGGTCCTCTGTAAAACCCAGCCATGGTGTGGAGAGTGACCCTCTGTAAAACACAGCCATGGTGTGGAGAGTGGCCCTCTGTAAAACCCAGCCATGGTGTAGAGAGTGACCCAGTGGGAGGTGATTGCATCAAGGCCTCTATATCTCCAGACCAGACCCAGTGGAAGGTGATTCCATCAAGGCCTCTATAGCTCGCGAGAAGACCTGTGTTCAAACACTGTTCAAAGTATTTTCAAATACTTCAGCTTGGGCTTGATAGCCTTGAAAACTGCAAACTCCACCCATCTGGAACTGCCAAGCAGGCTAAAGCAAAATGCTAAAAGTATTTGAACGATTTCAAGTAGTGTTTAAACCCAGGTCTCCCTCACAGTTGGTGACTGGTTAGACTGAAGCACTGCTGAGCTGGGTTTCCTTGCAAAAGCCCAGGTCCATTAAACAGGTCATCAGCCGATGCTGTACATGTCAGGTTTCTTTCTACCTGTGTACATGAAGACAGGTGTGTAAGCAACTCGGCGAGTTAGGTTGGACAAACTGCGTTGGTTGGAGAATGGATTGGATAATAGAAATGTTGTGTGTAGGAAAAAGGATGCCATAAAAAAGATGATACAATGCTAATTCAAAAATCACTTTATGATATAAATATGCATTTGGAGTTTGGCAGAGGACAGATGTGAGAGCAGTGTGTGGTCCACAGGTGCATTTCACTGCACTGAGGCTATTTTAGCCTGAATCTGCTATCTGAATCCAAATCTGCTGAGTTATTATAATGTTTGAGTCACTCAGATAGCATTAAAAACACGGCATAAAGCCATGGCAAGATGTGTAGAATTGCAGGAAACGTAACTTTAAAAACAGCAAAAACAAATATCTGCGGCTCCTGAGTGGCGCAGTGGTCTAAGGCACTGCATCGCAGTGCTAACTGTGCCACTAGAGATCCTGGTTCGAATCCAGGCTCTGTCGCAGCCGGCCGCGACCGGGAGACTCATGGGCGGCGCTCAATTGGCCCAGCGTCGTCCAGGGTAGGGGAGGGAATGGCCGGCAGGGATGTAGCTCAGTTGATAGAGCATGGTGTTTGCAACGCCAGGGTTGTGGGTTCGATTCCCACGGGGGGCCAGTAAAAAAATAATAATATATATGTATTCACTAACTGTAAGTCGCTCTGGATAAGAGCGTCTGCTAAATGACTTAAATGTAAGAGGAGGGCCTCTAAAATTTCAGTCGGGGACAGTGCCCTAAAACGATTCGTTATTAATACTATACTGCGAAGTCTGTCTGACACTGCCAGGCAGGGATTGCTTGTTCTATTTAAACAGTTTACCTCAAGGAGCAGCGCTACAACAGCAATCATCACTTTGTCTATTCCTGCTGTTTGAAACTTGTCAATTTAATCTACAAAAGATGCTTCTAAAAAAAGAATAAATACGTTGGGTAAATACATAAGTGGATAATGTACAAAGAAATTATGAAGTTAAATAGTTAGTTACAACGTAAAAAAAGTTATGTAAATACCTAAATAATAAATAAGTAAAAGTCCCTATGTAGTTCTTAAGGATGACTTATTCCTAGCGTATATTTCCAGCAAGGAGCAGAAAACAACAGATATTAGGGAATATGTTCACAGATACAAGTGTGAACTCCCTACAGAGCCAGAGATACATAAACAATATTTAACATATGAAGTTGAGTCTCTCTTCATCTGTGCTACTGAAGTTGAGTCTCTCTAACGGAGCGCCAAGTCTAGGTCCAAGAGGCTTCTAAACAGCTTCTACCTCCAAGCCATAAGACTCCTGAACATCTAATAAAATGGCTACCCGGACTATTTGAATTGCCCCCCCCCCCCCCCCCTCTTTTAAGCTGCTGCTACTCTCTGTTTATTATCTATGCATAGTCACTTTAATAACATATTAATTACCTCGATTAACCGGTGCCCCCGCACATTGACTCTGTACTGGTAACCCCTGTATATAGCCTCGCTACTGTTATTTTGTTTTACTGCTGCTCTTTATAATTATTTGTTACTTTTATTTCTTATTATCTTTTTATATAATGTTATTTTATATATTTTTTGGTATTCTTTCTTAAAATTGCATTGCTGGTTAAGGGCTGGTAAGTAAGCATTTCACTGTAAGGTCTACTACACCTGTTGTATTCGGCACATGTGACAAATCAAATTTGATTTGATTTGATCATCAGCTTTTTAAATGGCATGAATGGGTTGGGGCATCAGTGAACTAGCTACGCCCTGCAGTGTGTGTGTGTGTATGCGTGTGTGTGTGTGTGTGTGTGTGTGTGTGTGTGTGTGTGTGTGTGTGTGTGTGTGTGTGTGTGTGTGTGTGTGTGTGTGTGTGTGTGTGCGTGCGTGCTTGTGTGTGTGTGTGTGTGTGTGTGTGTGTGTGCGTGCGTGCGTGCTTGTGTGTGTGTGTGTGTGTGTGTGTGTGTGTGTGTGTGCGTGCGTGCGTGCTTTTGTGTGTGTGTGTGTGTGCGTGCGTGCGTGCGTGCGAGTGTGCGTGCGTGCGTGCGAGTGTGTGTGCGTGCGTGCGTGCGTGTGTGTGTGTGTGTGTGTGTGTGGTGTGCGTGTGTGTGCTAGAGCTTGACTGACAGGCACAGAGCTGCACATCCCTTATGTAAACTCTTAGACTATCACTAAATTAGAGCGGGTGTTGCTACCAGCCACCTCCTGCCTCCTGCTTCTGCACCCCAAATGAGAACGAGAGAGAGAAGAGAAGGAGAGAGAGAGAGGTATCTTTTTATATAATGTTATTTTATATATTTTTTGGTATTCTTTCTTAAAATTGCATTGCTGGTTAAGGGCTGGTAAGTAAGCATTTCACTGTAAGGTCTACTACACCTGTTGTATTCGGCACATGTGACAAATCAAATTTGATTTGATTTGATCATCAGCTTTTTAAATGGCATGAATGGGTTGGGGCATCAGTGAACTAGCTACGCCCTGCAGTGTGTGTGTGTGTATGCGTGTGTGTGTGTGTGTGTGTGTGTGTGTGTGTGTGTGTGTGTGTGTGTGTGTGTGTGTGTGTGTGTGTGTGTGTGTGTGTGTGTGTGTGCGTGCGTGCTTGTGTGTGTGTGTGTGTGTGTGTGTGTGTGTGCGTGCGTGCGTGCTTGTGTGTGTGTGTGTGTGTGTGTGTGTGTGTGTGTGCGTGCGTGCGTGCTTTTGTGTGTGTGTGTGTGTGCGTGCGTGCGTGCGTGCGAGTGTGCGTGCGTGCGTGCGTGCGTGCGAGTGTGTGTGCGTGCGTGCGTGCGTGTGTGTGTGTGTGTGTGTGTGCGTGTGCGTGTGTGTGCTAGAGCTTGACTGACAGGCACAGAGCTGCACATCCCTTATGTAAACTCTTAGACTATCACTAAATTAGAGCGGGTGTTGCTACCAGCCACCTCCTGCCTCCTGCTTCTGCACCCCAAATGAGAACGAGAGAGAGAAGAGAGGAGAGAGAGAGAGGTAGAGAGAGGGAGGGAGAGAGAGAGAGAGAGAGAGAGAGAGAGAGAGAGAGAGAGAGAGAGAGAGAGAGAGAGAGAGAGAGAGAGAGAGAGAGAGAGAGAGAGAGAGAGAGAGAGAGAGAGAGAGAGAGAGAGAGAGAGAGAGATGTAGAGAGAGAGAGCTTGGCCCAGTTCAGAAGTTCACTTTTTGGATGACTGCCGGAACTACTTAAGGCCAGTGACGTTTTTCAGGGGAACAGGTGTTCGGAGTGACATAATTTTGGCTCAGCGCTGCGATCCTGAGAAATTAGGGCTCTATGCCCTGCCAGAGCAGTTATTACTATGTCAATATCTATGAACGCCTGCTGATCAGAGACGCTGCTAATGCAAGCTGATAAAAAAGGAAGGACAATACCAAGATATTGATATCAAGACAAATGCTATTTAACTATTTCAAATGTGTTTCCTCTTGCACTCTCTCTCTCTCTCTCTCTCTCATACTTAATCAGGGTATGCACGCAGGCACACACACACATGCACAGTGTATGCATGCACACACACACACGCCCATCTTCGCACATGTGTCAGGCTTGAAAAAGGCTTGGCTGAGAAAGCTATTTATTCTCCTATACTGTCAACTACTGGCACGCCTGCTTAGGACAGGAATGCCATTCAGAATGCAGAAAATATATTTAGTTCTCTCGGACAGACAGCAAAAGGCACCAGAGGGTCTAGCCCCCTGCGAGACAGTGGTTATTTCAGTCACAGTATGGACATTCAATTAACCTAATCTGTTGCCTGGCTCCTTCAAGAACATTTAGCCCAATTAATACTTTGGCTATTCAGAGACATACAGATTTGTTTTATATATAATATATGTTGTTTTTCCTCGAGAAACGAATAATGACTGACAAGTGTGAATCATTTTGTTGAAAAGGGTTTGTGTCCAGCTCATGGGGCTAGATAATATTAAACCCACTGGTTTGTTGATTTGTTGGTCAGCCAGCCTAGTCTAGAACCAGTGTATTAGGCACCAGTCTAGTCTAGAACCAGTGTATTACATGCAAGTCTAGAACCTGTGTATTACGCGCTAGCCTAGTCTAGAACCAGTGTTTATGTGCTAGCCTAGTCTAGAACCAGTGGTTACGTGCCAGCCTAGTCCAGAACCAGTGTATTACGCGCTAGCCTAGTCTAGAACCAGTGTATTATGTGCTAGTCTAGTCTAGAACCAGTGTTTACGTGCTAGTCTAGTCTAGAACCAGTGTATTACGTGCTAGCCTAGTCTATAACCAGTGTTTACGTGCTAGTCTAGTCTAGAACCAGTGTATTATGTGCTAGTCTAGTCTAGAACCAGTGTATTACGTGCTAGTCTAGTCTAGAACCAGTGTATTACGTGCTAGCCTAGTCTAGAACCAGTGTATTACATGCTAGTCTAGTCTAGAACCAGTGTATTACGTGCTTTGTGCATTGAGCGCCGGAGGGGATGGCTGCCGTTTTACGGGCTCCTAACCAACTGTGCTATTTTGTTTGTTTTTTCGCATTGTTTGTAACATATTTTGTACATAATGTTGCTGCTACCATCTCTTATGACCGAAAAGAGCTTCTGGACATCAGAACAGTGATTACTCACCTCGAACTGGACAAAGATTTTTTATTTAATGAGTCCGACGCAAAGGATATACTGCTTCCCCGAGACCAGGCCCAAATCCCCGTCATTCATGTGAAGAAATGACGGAAATACAGCGGGCGGAAGTCGGTGTGCCTTGTGAGAATTAGTCGGCGAGTGGGTAAACCGCCTCTACCATCCGTTCTAGTGGCCAACGTGCAATCACTGGAAAATAAACTGGATGACATACGATCAAGACTATCCTACCAATGGAACATTAAAAACTGTAATATCTTATGTTTCACTGAGTCGTGGCTGAACGACGACACGGATAATATAGAGCTGGCTGGATTTTCCGTGCATCGGCAGGACAGAACAGCTACGTCTGGTAAGACGAGGGGCGGGGGTGTGTGTCTATTTGTCAATTGTCAATAACAGCTGGTGCGCGATGTCAAATATTAAAGAAGTCTCAAGGTTTTGCTCGCCTGAGGTAAAGTACCTCATGATAAGCTGTAGACCACACTATCTACCAAGAGAGATTTCATTTATATTATTCGTAGCCATCTATTTACCACCACAAACCGATGCTGGCACTAAGACCGCACTCAACGAGCTGTATAAGGCCATACATAAGCAAACAAGAAAATGCTCATCCAGAAGCGGCAAACTTAAATCCGTTTTACCTAATTTCTACCAGCATGTCACATGCAAGCAGAGGAAAAAAAACTAGACCACCTTTACTCCACAGACAGAGACACATACAATGTTCTCCCTCGGCCTCCATTTGGCAAATCGGACAATAATTCTATCCTCCTGATTCCTGATTACAAGATTAAACTAAAGCAGGAAGTACCAGTGACTCGCTCAATACGGAAGTGGTCAGATGACGTGGATGCTACGCTACAGGACTGTTTTGCTAGCACAGACTGGAATATGTTCCGGGATTCATCCAATGGCATTGGGGAGTATACCACCTTTGTCACCGGCTTCATCAATAAGTGCATCGACGACGTTGTCCCCACAGTGACCGTACTTACATATCCCAACCAGAAATCATAGATTACAGGCAACATCCGCACCGAGCTAAAAGCTAGAGCTGCCGCTTTCAAGGAGCGGGACACTAATCCGGACGCTTATAAGAAATCCCGCTATGCCCTCAGACGAACCA
This sequence comes from Coregonus lavaretus, assembly GCF_964263955.1. Classification (NCBI taxonomy): domain Eukaryota; kingdom Metazoa; phylum Chordata; class Actinopteri; order Salmoniformes; family Salmonidae; genus Coregonus; species Coregonus lavaretus. The sequence goes on from NC_140021.1 coordinate 206,493, forward strand.
TCAAACAGGCAAAGCATCAGGACTAAGATTGAATCCTACTTCACCGGCTCTGATGCTCGTCGGATGTGGCAGGGCTTGCAAACTATTACGGATTACAAAGCGAAACCCAGCCACGAGCTGCCCAGTGATGCGATCCTACCAAACGAGCTAAATGCCTTTTATGCTCGCTTCGAGGCAAGCAACACTGAAGCATGAATGAGAGCACCAGTTGTTCCGGACGACTGTGTGATCACGCTCTCCATAGCCGATGTGAGCAAGACCTTTAAACAGGTCAACATTCACAAGGCCGCGGGGCCAGACGGATTACCAGTACGTGTACTCAGAGCATGCGCGGACCAACTGGCAAGTGTCTTCACTGACATGTTCAACCTCTCCCTGACCGAGTCTGTAATACCTACATGTTTCAAGCAGACCACCATAGTCCCTGTGCCCATGAAAGTGAAGGTAACCTAAATGAAACTGTGGGTGTGTGTACGTCGGTAGCCGTGAAGTGCTATGACTCCATTTTGCTCCTCCCTTCCTATAGGCAGAAACTCAAACAGGAAGTACCCGTGCTAAGGACTATTCAACGCTGGTCTGACCCGTCGGAATCCACGCTTCAAGGTTGTTTTGATCACGCGGACTGGGATATGTTCCGGGTAGCTTGCGAAAATAATTTAGACGAATACACTGAAACGGTGACTGAGTTTATCAGGAAGTGTATAGGTGATGTTGTGCCCACTGTGACTATTAAAACCTACCCTAACCAGAAACTGTGGATAGATGGCAGCATTCGCGCAAAACTGAAAGCGCGAACCACCGCATTTAACCATGGCAAGGTGACTGGGAATATGGCAGAATACAAACAGTGTAGCTATTGACTCCATAAGGCAATCAAACAGGCAAAACGTCAGTATAGACACAAAGTGGAGTCGCAATTCAACGGCTCAGACACAAGACGTATGTGGCAGTGTCTGCAGACAATCATGGACTACAAAAGGAAAACCAGCCACGTCGCCGACACCAACGTCTTGCTTCCGGACAAGCTAAACACCTTCTTCGCCCGCTTTGAGGATAACACGTTGCCACCGACGCGGCCCACTACCAAGGACTGTGGGCTCTCCTTTGCCGTGGCCGACGTGAGTAAGACATTTAAGCGTGTTAACCCTCGTAAGGCTGCCGGCCCAGACGGCATCCCTAGCTGCGTCCTCAGAGCATGCGCAGACCAGCTGGCTGGTGTGTTTACGGACATATTCAATCTCTCCCTATCCCAGTCTGCTGTCCCCACATGCTTCAAGATGGCACCATTGTTCCTGTACCCAAAGGTACATTAACTAAATGACTATTGCCCCGTAGCACTCACCTCTGTCATCATGAAGTGCTTTGAGAGACTAGTCAAGGATCATATCACCTCTACCTCACCTGTCACCCTAGACCCACTTCAATTTGCTTACCGCCCCAATAGATCCACAGACGATGCAATCGCCATCACACTGCACACTGCCGTATCCCATCTGGACAAGAGGAATACCTATGTAAGAATGCTGTTCATTGACTATAGCTCAGCATTCAACACCATAGTACCCTCCAAGCTTATCATTAAACTCGTGGCCCTGGGTCTGAACCCCGCCCTGTGAAACTGGGTCCAGGACTTCCTGACGGGCCGCCCCCCAGGTGGTGAAGGCAGGAAACAACACCTCCACTTCGCTGATCCTCAACACTGGGGCCCCACAAGGGTGCGTGCTCAGCCCGCTCCTGTACTCCCTGTTCACCCATGACAGCGTGGCCAAGCACACCTCCAACTCAATCATCAAGTTTGCAGACGACACAACAATAGTAGGCTTGATTACCAACAATGAAGAGACGGCCTACATGGAGGAGGTGAGGGCTCTGGGAGTGTGGTGAATAGGCCCCCATTAACATCGACAGGGGTTTCCACATCACCAACAAACTATCATGGTCCAAACACACCAAGGCAGTCGTGAAGAGGGCACGACAACACCTATTCCCCCTCAGGAGTCTGAAAAGATTTGACATGGGTCCCCAGATCCTCAAAAAAGTTATACAGCTGCACCATCGAGAGCATCCTGACCGGTTGCATCACCGCCTGGTATGGCAACTGCTCGGCGTCCGACCGTAAGGCGCCACAGAGGGTAGTGCTGTCACGACTTCCGCCGAGGCTGCCTCCCCTCCTTGTTCGGGCAGGTTTTCGACGTTCATCGTCACCGGCCTTCTAGCCACTGCCGCTCCATATATCATCATTGCATTTGTCTTGTCTTGTCAATTACACACACCTGGTTCATATCTCCTCATTAGTCCGTGTATAAGTGTTCCCTCTGCCCCCTTGTCCTTGTGGGTGATTGTTTTATGTGAGTTGAGTGTAGCTTAGTGGAGCTACTCGTACCTTGTATTGCCGGGGTAGATTATTCCCCTGTGCCTGTATTTTGTTGGAGCTACTCGTACCTTGTATTGCCGGGGTAGATTGTTCCCCTGTGCCTGTATGTTGTTGTCACTATCCAGCACAACTGTGAATGACGGAATAAACTCTGTATTCGAGGATTTACCCTCCTGCGCCTGACTCCTTCTAATCACACTCATCACAAGTGCGTACGGCCAAGTACATCACTGGGGCCAAGCTTCCTGCCGTCCAGGACCTATATATTAGGCGGCGTCAGAGGAAGGCCCAAATAATTGTCAAAGACTCCAGTCACCGCAGCGCCAAGTCTAGGTCCAAAAGGCTCCTTAACAGCTTCTACCCCCAAGCCATAAGACTGCTGCACAATTAATCAAATGGCCACCTGGACTATTTACATTGAACCCCCCCCCCCTTTGTTTTTACACTTCTGATACTCACTGTTTATTATCTATGCATAGTCACTTTACCCCTACCTACATGTACAAATGACCTCGACTAACCTGTAGCCCCGCATATTGACTCAGTACTGGTACCCACTGTAAATAGCCTCATTATTGTTGTTTTATTGTGTTACTTTTTATTTTATTTTTTACTTTAGTTTATTTAGTAAATATTTTCTTAACTCTATTTCTTGATCTGCATTGTTGGTTAAGGGCTTGTAAGTAAGCATTTTACGGTAAGGTCTACACCTATTGTATTCGGGGCATGTGACATATAAATATTTGATTGGATTTGAGTAGCATGAACCAGTAAGCAGTGTTGTCTCATCATATTCGGCTCCCCTGTGTTGAGCTGAGCGTTTGTGACTATGCGCATGAGTCTGGTGAAAAGACAGACAAGTTAGATGTTAGACGTTAGACTTTCCTTTATGACATGGTTGGTGGACAGAGGACTGCAGGGCCTCCATTTCAGGCGCTCTTAGGGTTCCCAAAATGACCAGGTCTTCCAGAAATCCTAGTTGGAGGATTCCAGATTTCCTCATTCCTTCCTGATTCTGGGAATCTTCCAACCGGTATTTCTGGAAATGTTGGGATTTGTGCAACCCTACTCACCAGCTCGCGCAACCCTCACACGTATTAGATACCTGCAAAACCAACAGATGTGGTATTATACAATATAACAATCAGATACTGGCAAAACACAGTGATTTTTTAAAAACATTTTAGTCATTTTAGCAGACGCTCTTATCCAGAGCGACTTACAGTTAGTGCATACATTCTTTTTTAAACTGGCCCCCCCGTGGGAATCGAACCCACAACCCTGGCGTTGCAAACGCCATGCTCTACTGAGCTACATCCCTGCCGGCCATTCCCTCCCCTACCCTGGACGACGATGGGCCAATTGTGCGCCCCCCCCCATGGGTCTCCCGGGCGCGGCCGGCTACGACAGAGCCTGTTGTGGTCCTCTGTAGCTCAATTGGTAGAGCATGGCGCTTGTAACGCCAGGGTAGTGGGTTCGATCCCAGGGACCACCCATACGAAAAAATGTATGCACACATGACTATAAGTCGCTTTGGATAAAAGCGTCTGCTAAATGGCATATTATTATTATTATTATTATTATTATTATTATTATTATTATTATTATTATTATTATTAGTGTTATTAAGGCACTCAAGGAGATTTGTTTTACTTTAGATGTTTTACATTTGGTAAATCATTTTTTTTTATTGATACATTCAATACAGATAATCAATTATTTATAGAAAGCTAGATGATCAGTCAGAGTAGCACTTCTATTTCTAGGTAATCGACAAATTTAGCTAGAATCTCGGAAAAGTTTTGCTGTTAGTTTCTTTGGTCATACCAGCATATCACCTAATCACAATGGAAGTCACCCACCCATCGCCCCCCTAACTAACTCCCCTGCCCTGCTATCTCTTCATGCCTTTATCCAGTTTAATGGCTGTGTAATGCTGTGAAGTTGTCATGCCTTTATCCAGTTTAATGGCTGTGTAATGCTGTGAAGTTGTCATGACTTTATCCAGTTTAATGGCTGTGTAATGCTGTGAAGTTGTCGTGTGTGTGTGTGTGTTTGGGTTATCCTATACTAACAGCTAGAGGAGAGCAGGTCCGTTTAGTTCTGAATGGCCAACGAGTGGCTAAGGTTTCTTCCTCTCTGGTTTGGCAAATCATTGGAGGGCTGGGATTGGCTGGGATTGTGTAAACACCACGGCAGAGAGGCTGATGAACTTCTGATGGGTTTTCTGGATTTTAGAGAGCTCTCAGTGTGAGTGTAGACTGAGACAGGAACAGGAATGAGTTAGAGTAGAAACAGAGGAAAAGCTATCGGTTCTGTTTCACCATCTACAACAATCAACATGTGGGAACAACTGTGAAAGAAATAAACAAATGTATCAATGTGAAATATTGGCAAAGAGAAGTTGATATCATTCAGCAGGTAATAAACTGTGTTTTCTGTTTGGATTTTTCTCTCACAATTTTAGTACATTACCTTACTGGAAATATAGAACAGTTATATAACAGAGAACAATACCTTCTATCTTTTCTAATATAAATATATACATTTCTAAAATAAAGTTTCTATTGAAGTCTCGGTGAAACCCCAATGATATATGTTTCAGTGAAACCTCGGTGAGATATACAGTATCAGTCAAAAGTTTGGACACATCTACTCATTCCAAGGTTTTTCTTTATTTTTACTATTTTCTACATTGTAGAATAATAGTGAAGACATCAAAACTATGAAATAACACATATGGAATCATGTAGTAACCAAAAAGTGTTAAACAAATCTAAATATATTTTATATTTGAGATTCTTCAAAGTACGGTAGCCACCCTTTGCCTTGATGACAGCTCTGCACACTCTTGGCATTATCTCAACCAGCTTCATGAGGTAGTCACCTGGAAAGCATTTCAATTAACAGGTGTGCCTTGTTAAAAGTTAATTTGTGGAATTTATTTCCTTCTTAATGCGTTTGAGCCAATCAGTTGTGTTGTGACAAGGTAGGGGTGCTACACAGAAGATAGCCCTATTTGGTAAAAGACCAAGTCCATATTATGGCAAGAACAGCTCAAATAAGCAAAGAGAAACAACAGTCCATCATTACTTTAAAGACATGAAGGCCAGTCAATCCGGAAAATTTCAAGAACCTTGAAAGTTTCTTCAAGTTTAGTCGCAAAAGCCATCAAGCGCTATGATGAAACTAGCTCTCATGAGGACCGCCACAGGAAAAGAAGACCCAGAATTCCCTCTGCTGCAGAGGATAAGTTCATTCCCGTGTTGGTGAAATCCCAGTGAGATATAAGTCTCGGTGAAACCCCAGTGAGATATAAGTCTCGGTGAAACCCCAGTGAGGTATAAGTCCCGGTGAAACCCCAGTGAGGTATAAGTCCTGGTGAAACCCCAGTGAGATATAAGTCTCGGTGAAACCACAGTGAGATATAAGTCTCGGTGAAACCCCAGTGAGATATAAGTCTCGGTGAAACCCCAGTGAGATATAAGTCTCGGTGAAACCACAGTGAGATATAAGTCTCGGTGAAACCCCAGTGAGATATAAGTCCTGGTGAAACCCCAGTGAGATATAAGTCTCGGTGAAACCCCAGTGAGATATAAGTCTCGGTGAAACCCCAGTGAGATATAAGTCTCGGTGAAACCCCAGTGAGATATAAGTCTCGGTGAAACCCCAGTGAGATATAAGTCTCGGTGAAACCCCAGTGAGATATAAGTCTCGGTGAAACCACAGTGAGATATAAGTCTCGGTGAAACCCCAGTGAGATATAAGTCTCGGTGAAACCCCAGTGAGATATAAGTCTCGGTGAAACCCCAGTGAGATATAAGTCTCGGTGAAACCCCAGTGAGATATAAGTCTCGGTGAAACCCCAGTGAGATATAAGTCTCGGTGAAACCCCAGTGAGATATAAGTCTCGGTGAAACCCCAGTGAGATATAAGTCTCGGTGAAACCCCAGTGAGATATAAGTCTCGGTGAAACCCCAGTGAGATATAAGTCCCGGTGAAACCCCAGTGAGATATAAGTCTCAGTGAAACCCTGGTGAAGTATAAGTCCAAGTGAAACCCCAGTGAGATATCTAATGAAGCTTCAGCCTTCCAGGCAGACATATTTCTTCCAATGACAGTAATTTACATATGATGTATTTAGAGAAAGGAGAGGCTAAGGCTAATTGTATTTGGAGGTTTTCCTTTGTTTTTAGGAGTCATTAGCAGCTCGCTCTAATCTAATTTTTACAATTCCATCAGCAGGCCATGTTGGAAATCCTCTGTGAGCTCATCAGAGAGAAGAGAGAGGGGTTTATAGCTAAGTGTTCTCTATTGCATTAGCACACAATAAAGCGGCCGGGGAAGGCTACAGACGTTTATGGCAGATTCAGTTAACACTCTGCCAGTTCCCTTTTTTATTGGGACACAATCAATTTTGATTCATTTTAAAGCCAGAATGCTTTCTTTCATTGTGTGCCTTCCCCCAGCTTATTACCCAGGCTAAACAAATTAGCCAAGTTGTTTTCACAAAATGGGGAATGTTTATATTTAAAGGGTTTCCTCTTTAGAATTCATGCCTTTGACTCTGCATATTATGTTATATTATATTATAATATATAATATATTATATATATTACGTTATGCATAAATGTGTGAGGTTTTCATAGCTTATTTCATTTTTACGAGCAGGGTTATTTCTGCGTAGGATATGAAATATCAAATTTATTGAAAAAATATGCAAAAGCAATTGCTTTCATTTAACACTTTTTTGAACAGTAACAACTGCAATGCAAAAAACGTTGTTTTTGCTGTTACAAAATGTGGTTTAGCAAACCAAAGGCAGTGAATCTATTTCCTAATGTAACCCTTTCTAAATGAGGAATTGTGTATGTTCTGTATAGATCGCTAGCTACGCCGTGTAACCTAGTTGTACTATATGTCATACGGAACACGGAATGTTCTGGAATCCCACCCCGTGACATCAGTCACATGAATCAGAACGTCAGGTCCACAACTCCGTGACAGAACGGTGCAGTGTAGACGGTTGGCGATCTGCCTAGCAACTAGTAAGAAGGGCAAGGCTAAACATAAACATAATCTAGTTTTCTAGAGAACATTCTAGAGAGCTCCAACATCGTGGCTATGAAGCTACGTAACAGCTACTTAAAGGGATAGTTCACCCAAATTACAAAATGGCATATGGGTTTCCATACTCAATATACAAGGTACTGTGGCTTGCGAAAGTATTCACCCCCTCCCCCCCCCCTTGGCATTTTTCCTATTTTGTTGCCTTACAACCTGGAATTAAAATTGATTTTTGGGGGGGGTTTGTATCATTTGATTTACACAACATGCCTACCACTTTGAAGATGCAAAATAAATAAAAAATTGTGAAACAAACAAGAAATAAGACAAAAAAAACAGAAAACTTGAGCGTGCATTACTATTCACATTCTCATAGCGTTTTCTTTGATGGCCAAAAAGCTCAATTTTAGTCTCATCTGACCAGAGTACCTTCTTCCATATGTTTGGGGAGTCTCCCACATGCCTTTTGACGAACACCAAACCTGTTTGCTTATTTTTTTCTTTAAGCAATGGCTTTTTTTCTGGCCACTCTTTCATAAAGCCCAGCTTTGTGGCGTGTACGGCTTAAAGTGGTCCTATGGACAGATACTCCAATCTCCGCTGTGGAGCTTTGCAGCTCCTTCAGGGTTATCTTTGGTCTCTTTGTTGCTTCTCTGATTAATGCCCTCCTTGCCTGGTCCGTGAGTTTTGGTGGGCGGCCCTGTCTTGGCAGGTTTGTTGTGGTGCCATATTCTTTCCATTTTTAAATAATGGATGTAATGGTGCTCCGTGGGATGTTCAAAGGTTCTGATATTTTTTTATAACCCAACCCTGATCTGTACTTCTCCACATCTTCGTCCCTGACCTGTTTGGAGAGCTCCTTGGTCTTCATGGTGCCGCTTGCTTGGTGGTGCCCCTTGCTTAGTGGTGTTGCAGACTCTGGGGTCTTTCAGAACAGGTGTATATACTGAGATCATGTGACAGATCATGTGACGCTTAGATTGCACACAGGTGGACTTTATTTAACTAATTATGTGACTTCTGAAGGTAATTGGTTGCACCAGATCTTATTAAGGGGCTTCATAGCAAAGGGGGTGAATACATATGCACGCACCACTTTTCCGTTATTAATTTTTTAGAATTTTTCTTAACACGTTTTTTTTGTTCATTTCACTTCACCAATTTGGACTATTTTGTGTATGTCCATTACATGAAATCCAAATAAAAATCTATTTAAATTACAGATTGTAATGCAACAAAATAGGAAAAACGCGAAGGTGAATGAATACTTTTGCAAAGGCACTGTATGACAGTAATCCATGCTTTGGTTTAGTTTCCTTGGCACTGTTTCCACATGCTAATGTTTTAGCATTTGTGGCACAAATCCCATTCAAGTCATGGGACCGATATTAGCATTTTTTCGCACATCATTTTCAAATCATCTATAAGTGACTTTGTTGAGCTTCACAAACAATTGTAGATACTTTTGGATGATTTGGACATGACCTTAATGGGATTTGTGCCGCAAATGCAAAAAATATTAGCATGTGGAAACAGAGCCAAGGAAACTAAACCAACGCATGGATTGCGGTCATACCTAATCCACAGACTCCTTACAGGGTATGTAAACCAATGTGTCATTTTATAATATGGGTGAAGTATCCCTTTAAGCTTGTTTTATCCTCCCACTTCACAGCCACTTCTCCCAAACCCCCTACTAAATCCCATCTGCCCTTCTGACACACAGGATACATGTTATAGCTCAAAACTTTGGAGCTGCTATTTATTCAATTATTCATTTATTTATTTATTTATTTTGGTGTCTTGGTGAATAACTAAGAACCCAATACTAGTGTGGCGCAGAAGTAGCTCTCTCGCGTCTGTCTTGCTGCTAGCTAGTGTGTTTGTGTGTGTGTGTGTGTGTGTGTGTGTGTGTGTGTGTGGTGGCAGCATAATTAGAGTGCTTTAAGTGCTCCTGGAGACAAGACAAACCAAAATCCCCTCAGCCTCACCCCCTATCTATTTCTCCCACCTCCTCCAACCTCAGCCTCACCCCCTATATATTTCTCCCCCTCCTCACCCTCAGCCTCACCCCCTATCTATTTCTCCCCCTCCTCCAACCTCAGCCTCACCCCCTATCTATTTCTCCCACCTCCTCCAACCTCAGCCTCACCCCCTATCTATTTCTCCCCCTCCTCACCCTCAGCCTCACCCCCTATCTATTTCTCCCACCTCCTCCAACCTCAGCCTCACCCCCTATCTATTTCTCCCCCTCCTCACCCTCAGCCTCACCCCCTATCTATTTATCCCCCTCCTCCAACCTCAGCCTCACCCCCTATCTATTTCTCCCCCTCCTCACCCTCAGCCTCACCCCCTATCTATTTATCCCCCTCCTCCAACCTCAGCCTCACCCCCTATCTATTTCTCCCCCTCCTCCAACCTCAGCCTCACCCCCTATCTATTTCTCCCCCTCCTCCAACCTCAGCCTCACCCCCTATCTATTTCTCCCCCTCCTCCAACCTCAGCCTCACCCCCTATCTATTTATCCCCCTCCTCCAACCTCAGCCTCACCCCCTATCTATTTCTCCCCCTCCTCCAACCTCAGCCTCACCCCCTATCTATTTCTCCCACCTCCTCCAACCTCAGCCTCACCCCCTATCTATTTATCCCCCTCCTCCCCCTCAGCCTCACCCCCTATCTATTTCTCACCCTCAGCCTCACCCCCTATCTATTTCTCACCCTCAGCCTCACCCCCTATCTATTTCTCCCCCCTCCTCCAACCTCAGCCTCACCCCCTATCTATTTCTCCCCCTCCTCCACCCTCAGCCTCACCCCCTATCTATTTCTCACCCTCAGCCTCACCCCCTATCTATTTCTCCCCCCTCCTCCAACCTCAGCCTCACCGCTATCTATTTCTCCCCCCTCCTCCAACCTCAGCCTCACCCCCTATCTATTTCTCCCCCTCCTCACCCTCAGCCTTACCCCCTATCTATTTCTCCCCCCTCCTCCAACCTCAGCCTCACCCCCTATCTATTTCTCCCCCTCCTCCCCCTCAGCCTCACCCCCTATCTATTTCTCCCCCCTCCTCCCCCTCAGCCTCACCCCCTATCTATTTATCCCCCTCCTCCAACCTCAGCCTCACCGCTATCTATTTCTCCCACCTCCTCCAACCTCAGCCTCACCCCCTATCTATTTCTCCCCCTCCTCCCCCTCAGCCTCACCCCCTATCTATTTCTCACCCTCAGCCTCACCCCCTATCTATTTCTCACCCTCAGCCTCACCCCCTATCTATTTCTCCCCCCTCCTCCAACCTCAGCCTCACCCCCTATCTATTTCTCCCCCCTCCTCCAACCTCAGCCTCACCCCCTATCTATTTCTCCCCCTCCTCCACCCTCAGCCTCACCCCCTATCTATTTCTCACCCTCAGCCTCACCCCCTATCTATTTCTCCCCCCTCCTCCAACCTCAGCCTCACCGCTATCTATTTCTCCCCCTCCTCACCCTCAGCCTTACCCCCTATCTATTTCTCCCCCCTCCTCCAACCTCAGCCTCACCCCCTATCTATTTCTCCCCCTCCTCCAACCTCAGTCTCACCCCCTATCTATTTCTCCCCCTCCTCCAACCTCAGCCTCACCCCCTATCTATTTCTCCCCCTCCTCCAACCTCAGCCTCACCCCCTATCTATTTATCCCCCTCCTCCAACCTCAGCCTCACCCCCTATCTATTTCTCCCCCTCCTCCAACCTCAGCCTCACCCCCTATCTATTTCTCCCACCTCCTCCAACCTCAGCCTCACCCCCTATCTATTTATTCCCCTCCTCCAACCTCAGCCTCACCGCTATCTATTTCTCCCACCTCCTCCAACCTCAGCCTCACCCCCTATCTATTTCTCCCCCTCCTCCCCCTCAGCCTCACCCCCTATCTATTTCTCACCCTCAGCCTCACCCCCTATCTATTTCTCACCCTCAGCCTCACCCCCTATCTATTTCTCCCCCCTCCTCCAACCTCAGCCTCACCCCCTATCTATTTCTCCCCCTCCTCCACCCTCAGCCTCACCCCCTATCTATTTCTCACCCTCAGCCTCACCCCCTATCTATTTCTCCCCCCTCCTCCAACCTCAGCCTCACCGCTATCTATTTCTCCCCCCTCCTCCAACCTCAGCCTCACCCCCTATCTATTTCTCCCCCTCCTCACCCTCAGCCTTACCCCCTATCTATTTCTCCCCCCTCCTCCAACCTCAGCCTCACCCCCTATCTATTTCTCCCCCTCCTCCCCCTCAGCCTCACCCCCTATCTATTTCTCCCCCCTCCTCCCCCTCAGCCTCACCCCCTATCCATTTATCCCCCTCCTCCAACCTCAGCCTCACCGCTATCTATTTCTCCCACCTCCTCCAACCTCAGCCTCACCCCCTATCTATTTCTCCCCCTCCTCCCCCTCAGCCTCACCCCCTATCTATTTCTCACCCTCAGCCTCACCCCCTATCTATTTCTCACCCTCAGCCTCACCCCCTATCTATTTCTCCCCCCTCCTCCAACCTCAGCCTCACCCCCTATCTATTTCTCCCCCTCCTCCACCCTCAGCCTCACCCCCTATCTATTTCTCACCCTCAGCCTCACCCCCTATCTATTTCTCCCCCCTCCTCCAACCTCAGCCTCACCGCTATCTATTTCTCCCCCCTCCTCCAACCTCAGCCTCACCTCCTATCTATTTCTCCCCCTCCTCACCCTCAGCCTTACCCCCTATCTATTTCTCCCCCCTCCTCCAACCTCAGCCTCACCCCCTATCTATTTCTCCCCCTCCTCCCCCTCAGCCTCACCCCCTATCTATTTCTCCCCCCTCCTCCAACCTCAGCCTCACCCCCTATCTATTTCTCCCCCTCCTCACCCTCAGCCTTACCCCCTATCTATTTCTCCCCCCTCCTCCAACCTCAGCCTCACCCCCCCCCCCCCCCCGTCTCTTCCCACCATCTCCCTCCCCATCTAATGGCTCCCATCAGACTGTGATATCATGTATGTCTTTTTAACAGATATATGCCTCGTACCCTTCACCGTTTCCACTGAGGTGTTTGACCTAACTGTACGGTAAGGTAGGCAACAAGCAGCAGCACTTTTTCATTTTTCTGCATCCCAAATGGCACCCTATTCCCTATATAGTGCACTACTGTTGATCAGAGCCCTATGGGCTCAGGGAATAGGGTGCCATTTGGGACTGTGCTTCCCTCCCTCCACTCCAGCTCAATCAGCAGAAAGAACAGTCATCCATCCAGTAATACCAGGTCTTTCATTTAAAATAACCTTAATGAAACACTGTGCAACTACAGCCCGTCGCTACATCCCAGAATGACACTTCTTTTCAGTTTTTTTTTTAGGGGGGGGGGGGATCTGTTCTGCTATGCAGCCAGTGGGCTCAGGAATGCTTTCAACACATTGATGGGATGACAGGTTATCATCGATCTGTCCTTCCTTAGAGCCAGGAAGCCATTCAATAATGTATGGAGTGATGTGCATTACCAGGCTTCTCTCCTGTCCTGGGCCCGTTAAGAGAGGCCTCTTCACGGGGCCCCAGTGGCCCCCCAGCCTCCCTCTCCCTCTCAGGTCCTTGGTTCTCTTCATTTAATTAAATTATCACATAATGAAAACGCCCCCATAATGAGATTACATTTAATTATTAATGAGCAGCCGATTCGAGCTGTAGGCTGAGAGGCCGGGCCGGGGCCAAGAGAGAGATAATAGAGGTAATCTATTATTCATAAGGCTAAACATTTTTTAATTCATCACCTTTTCCTTTTGTGAAAAGGTGCAATTTATTAAGTTATATATATATATATATATATATATATATATATATATATATATATATATATATATATATATATATATATATATATATATATATATATATATTATGTATATTATGTATGTGGCTGCCAGGGATGACGGTGGAGATATGGACAGGTGCTGACCTGGAGGTCTGTCTGTCTGCCTTGTCTGCCTGTCTGTTTCTCTCACTGTGTGGGGAGGAAGGGCTTGACTGAGTGACGTTAGTTTGCTCAGCTGATTTTGCATTGCAGATTTTGTGTGCAATACAACATTTGACCATTTTGTAAAGTTCCAAGTTTTTATTTATCACATTTCAGAAAGCTAACCCTCTCTGAAACACTTGATATTTTGGGGTTTCATATCAATGCCAGGAGAGAAGGAAATAAGAAATAATAATTATGTCACTAATTCCCTTTTGATGTTCAGAACCCTCCATCAGTTTCCTATGGAGATTACACCTGTGATGTGTGGTCATTATGACACGATGGTGTCTGGCCAGAGGAAACAGTCGACTGTCACACAGTGTAAAACACTAATTAACTGGCACCCTGTTCCCTACATAGTGCACTACTTTTGACCAGGGTCCATAGGGGGGGTTCTGGTCAAAAGTAGTGCACTAAATAGGGAATAGGGTGCCATTTGGAACGTAGTCTGTGAAACAGTCATTAGCTGGCATGGAGAAGTAGTGCTATGGATGTTTTAACACAGAGTCAACAGCCATGACTGATAGAGATAGGGCTCTGTAAGGTAATATCTCATTCAACATTAAGCCCTTACAGATGGACACATTTCTCTGGATCTCCCTCTGACATGTAATGGACAGATATAGAGTATGGGACAGAGATAGAGTACGGGACAGAGATAGAGTATGGGACAGATGAATGGGACAGAGATAGAGTATGAGACAGAGATAGAGTATGGGACAGAGATAGAGTATGGGACAGATGAATGGGACAGAGATAGAGTATGGGACAGATGAATGGGACAGAGATAGAGTATGAGACAGAGATAGAGTATGGGACAGAGATAGAGTATGGGACAGAGATAGAGTATGGGACAGAGATAGAGTATGGGACAGAGATAGAGTATGGGACAGATGAATGGGACAGAGATAGAGTATGGGACAGATGAATGGGACAGAGATAGAGTATGAGACAGAGATAGAGTATGGGACAGAGATAGAGTATGGGACAGAGATAGAGTATGGGACAGAGATAGAGTATGGGACAGAGATAGAGTATGGGACAGATGAATGGGACAGAGATAGAGTATGGGACAGATGAATGGGACAGAGATAGAGTATGAGACAGAGATAGAGTATGGGACAGAGATAGAGTATGGGACAGAGATAGAGTATGGGACAGAGATAGAGTATGGGACAGAGATAGAGTATGGGACAGATGAATGGGACAGAGATAGAGTATGGGACAGATGAATGGGACAGAGATAGAGTATGAGACAGAGATAGAGTACGGGACAGAGATAGAGTATGGGACAGAGATAGAGTATGAGACAGAGATAGAGTATGGGACAGAGATAGAGTACGGGACAGAGATAGAGTACGGGACAGAGATAGAGTATGGGACAGAGATAGAGTATGGGACAGAGATAGAGTATGGGACAGATGAATGGGACAGAGATAGAGTATGGGACAGATGAATGGGACAGAGATAGAGTATGAGACAGAGATAGAGTACGGGACAGAGATAGAGTATGGGACAGAGATAGAGTATGGGACAGAGGTAGAGTACGGGACAGAGATAGAGTACGGGACAGAGATAGAGTATGGGACAGAGATAGAGTACGGGACAGAGATAGAGTACGGGACAGAGATAGAGTATGGGACAGAGATAGAGTATGAGACAGAGATAGAGTATGGGACAGAGATAGAGTACGGGACAGAGATAGAGTACGGGACAGATGAATGGGACAGAGATAGAGTATGGGACAGAGATAGAGTATGGGACAGAGATAGAGTATGAGACAGAGATAGAGTATGGGACAGAGATAGAGTACGGGACAGAGATAGAGTATGGGACAGAGATAGAGTACGGGACAGAGATAGAGTACGGGACAGAGATAGAGTATGGGACAGAGATAGAGTACGGGACAGAGATAGAGTACGGGACAGAGATAGAGTGTGGGACAGAGATATAGTATGGGACAGATGAATGGGACAGAGATAGAGTATGGGACAGAGATAGAGTATGGGACAGAGATAGAGTACGGGACAGAGATAGAGTATGGGACAGAGATAGAGTATGGGACAGAGATAGAGTATGGGACAGAGATAGAGTATGGGACAGAGATAGAGTATGGGACAGAGATAGAGTATGGGACAGATGATTGGGACAGAGATAGAGTATGGGACAGAGATAGAGTATGGGACAGATGAATGGGACAAAGATAGAGTATGGGACAGAGATAGAGTACGGGACAGAGATAGAGTACGGGACAGAGATAGAGTATGGGACAGAGATAGAGTATGGGACAGAGATAGAGTACGGGACAGATGAATGGGACAAAGATAGAGTATGGGACAGAGATAGAGTACGGGACAGAGATAGAGTACGGGACAGAGAGGATAGAGTATGGGACAGAGATAGAGTATGGGACAGAGATAGAGTACGGGACAGATGAATGGGACAAAGATAGAGTATGGGACAGAGATAGAGTATGGGACGGAGAGGATAGAGTACGGGACAGAGATAGAGTACGTGACAGAGATAGAGTATGGAACAGAGATAGAGTATGAGACAGAGATAGAGTATGGGACAGAGATAGAGTACGGGACAGTGATAGAGTATGGGACAGAGATAGAGTATGAGACAGAGATAGAGTACGGGACAGAGATAGAGTATGGGACAGAGATAGAGTACGGGACAGAGATAGAGTATGGGACAGAGATAGAGTACGGGACAGAGATAGAGTACGGGACAGAGATAGAGTATGGGACAGATGAATGGGACAGAGATAGAGTATGGGACAGAGATAGAGTATGGGACAGAGATAGAGTATGGGACAGAGATAGAGTATGGGACAGATGATTGGGACAGAGATAGAGTATGGGACAGAGATAGAGTATGGGACAGATGATTGGGACAGAGATAGAGTATGGGACAGAGATAGAGTATGGGACAGAGATAGAGTAAGGGACAGAGATAGAGTATGGGACAGAGATAGAGTACGGGACAGAGATAGAGTATGGGACAGAGATAGAGTATGAGACAGAGATAGAGTACGGGACAGAGATAGAGTACGGGACAGAGATAGAGTATGGGACAGAGATAGAGTATGGGACAGATGATTGGGACAGAGATAGAGTATGGGACAGAGATAGAGTATGGGACAGATGATTGGGACAGAGATAGAGTATGGGACAGAGATAGAGTATGGGACAGAGATAGAGTAAGGGACAGAGATAGAGTATGGGACAGAGATAGAGTACGGGACAGAGATAGAGTATGGGACAGAGATAGAGTACGGGACAGAGATAGAGTATGGGACAGAGATAGAGTATGGGACAGAGATAGAGTATGGGACAGAGGTAGAGTATGGGACAGAGAGGATAGAGTATGGGACAGATGAATGGGACAGAGATAGAGTATGAGACAGAGATAGAGTATGGGACAGATGAATGGGACAGAGATAGAGTATGGGACAGAGATAGAGTATGGGACAGAGATAGAGTATGGGACAGAGATAGAGTATGGGACAGAGATAGAGTATGGGACAGATGAATGGGACAGAGATAGAGTATGGGACAGAGATAGAGTATGGGACAGAGATAGAGTATGGGACAGAGATAGAGTATGGGACAGATGAATGGGACAGAGATAGAGTATGGGACAGAGATAGAGTATGGGACAGAGATAGAGTATGGGACAGATGAATGGGACAGAGATAGAGTACGGGACAGAGATAGAGTATGGGACAGAGATAGAGTATGGGACAGATGAATGGGACAGAGATAGAGTATGGGACAGAGATAGAGTATGGGACAGAGATAGAGTATGGGACAGAGATAGAGTATGGGACAGAGATAGAGTATGGGACAGAGATAGAGTATGGGACAGAGATAGAGTATGGGACAGAGATAGAGTATGGGACAGAGAGGATAGAGTATGGGACAGATGAATGGGACAGAGATAGAGTATGGGACAGAGATAGAGTATGGGACAGAGATAGAGTATGGGACAGAGATAGAGTATGGGACAGAGAAGATAGAGTATGGGACAGAGAAGATAGAGTATGGGACAGAGATAGAGTATGGGACAGAGATAGAGTATGGGACAGAGATAGAGTATGGGACAGAGATAGAGTATGGGACAGATGAATGAGACAGAGATAGAGTATGGGACAGATGAATGGGACAGAGATAGAGTATGGGACAGATGAATGGGACAGAGATAGAGTACGGGACAGATGAATGGGACAGAGATAGAGTATGGGACAGAGATAGAGTATGGGACAGATGAATGAGACAGAGATAGAGTATGGGACAGAGATAGAGTCGGTTGGTAGAGTGCGTCTATCTGTGGAGGCTCGGGGGCTGGAGACAACAAGGACTGCATCCCAAATGGCACACTATTCCCTACATAGTGCACTACTTTTGACCAAAGCCCTGGGCTCTGTTTAAAAGTAGTGCACTATGTAGCAAATACGGTGCCATTTGGGATGCAGACAAGGATGTCATTGGGATGGTGAGCGGAACCGAGCAGAGCGGGGTGGCGTGCGTATATTAGGCCCTCATCAATATCTGATTAATAATGCAGCAGGCCCAGGCTGGGGATTCTTTGGGGCAGGGTTTCAGCTAGCTTGTCATTTTGTAAATTGCATAGTCATCATGGAATGGATGGATCAGGCAGGGCCTGGTGTGGGTAGGGTTGGGTTGGGTGAAGGCTGGGGCTAGGTTGTGCTGAGTTGGGATGGGTTAGAGTTGAGCTGGGTTCGGCCGTGACCGGGAGACCCATGGGGCGGCACACAATTGGCCCAGCGTCGTCCAGGTTAGGGGAGGGTTTGGCCGGCAGGGATGTTCTTGTCCCGTCGCGCACAAGTGACTCCTGTGGCGGGCCGGGCGCAGTGCACGCTGACACGGTCGCCAGGTGTACGGCGTTTCCTCCGACACATTGATGCGGCTGTCTTCCGGGTTAAGCGGGCATTGTGTCAAGAAGCAGTGCGGCTTGGCGGGGTTGTGTTTCGGAGGACGTACGGCTTTCGACCTTCGCATCTCCCATGTCCGTACGGGAGTTGCAGCAATGGGACAAGACTGTAATTGGATACCATGGAATTGGGGAGAAAAGGGGTTATGAAAGAGTTGAGCTGGGTTAGGGTTGGGCTTGGGTTGGGTTGGGTGAGGACTGGGTTAGGGTTGGACTGGGTTAGGGCTGGGTTAGGGTTAGTGCTGCGTTAGGGTTAGGTTAGGGTTGGGTTAGGGCTGGGCTATGGCTGGGTTAGGTTTAGGCTGCGTTAGGGTTGGGTGAGGGTTGGGCTGGGTTAGGGCTTTGTTAGGGTTGGGTTAGGTTAGGGTTGGGTTAGGGTTAGGCTGGTTTAGGGCTGGGTTGGGTTAGGTTAGGGCTGGGTTAGGGTTGGGTTAGGGTTAGGTTAGGGTTGGGTTAGGGTTAGGCTGGTTTAGGGCTGGGTTGGTCTGGGTTTAGGGTTAGGCCGGTTTAGGGCTGGGTTGGGCTGGGTTTAGGGTTAGGCAGGTTTAGGGCTGGGTTGGGTTAGGGTTGGGTTAGGGTTGGGTTGGGTGAGGACTGGGTTGGGTTAGGGTTGGGTTGGGTGAGGACTGGGTTGGGTGAGGACTGGGTTGGGTTAGGGCTGGGTTGGGTTAGGGTTGGGTTGGGTTAGGGCTGGGTTAGGGTTGGGTTGGGTTGGGTTAGGGCTGGGTTAGGGTTGGGTTGGGTTAGGGCTGGGTTAGGGTTGGGTTGGGTTAGGGCTGGGTTAGGGCTGGGTTGGGTTAGGGTTGGGTTAGGGCTGGGTTAGGGTTGGGTTGGGTTAGGGCTGGGTTAGAGTTGGGTTGGGTTAGGGCTGGGTTAGAGTTGGGTTGGGTTAGGGCTGGGTTAGGGTTGGGTTGGGTTAGGGCTGGGTTAGGGTTGGGTTGGGTGAGGACTGGGCTGGGTTAGGGTTGTGTTGGGTTTAGGGTTGGGCTGGGTTAGGGTTGGGTTGGGTTAGGGCTGGGTTTAGGGTTGGGCTGGGTTAGGACTGGGCTGGGTTAGGGTTGGGTTGGGCTTGGCTGGGCTGGTCGTCACAGCTGCAAATGTAGGGCGGCCTGAGGAGAGTCAGTGACAGGAACTTCCGGTTTGAGGTGAAGAAGTTACAAAAATTATTAATATTCGCAATGAAGTGCAACTGAACGTGTGTTGAACTCAAACTCTGTCTTCCAAGTTTTATTTCACTTGAAGTTTGAGTGAAAGAGATGCTAAAACTTAGTACTCCATATTCAGGTAGTCAACTCTCTAGAATATTAAACACATTTTAATGTCAGTCCAACCTCCGAAACTGTTTGTCAGTAAGGTTGAGTGACGTCAATGAGCTTCCTCTTCAAGCTTATTGAAACCAAAATGACAATTTCTTCCCACTGTGTTCTTCTGTGTTCTCAAGATGCCTGCCTTTACCAATAGGTTTCAACCATAGAGGCAGAACAATCACCAGGCCACTGAATGAGACTGTCCCAAATGGCACCCTATTCCCTGCATTCCCCCTATGGGCCCTGGTCAAAAGTAGTAAGCAGTGCTCTATATAGGGAATAGGATACCATTTGGGATGCAGTCTGAGTCAAAACCTTTCAATTACCTGGCAACCATCTTCCTGATGGCTAACATTCAACTCAACATGCCCTCTAATTGGTCAGGGACGGCCTTACCTGTTCTATTCCACGTCCCAAAAACGGACTATTCATCCGGTTTGTTACCTAGGCAACTGGAAGTTTTCTGTGACCTATAAAAGGTTTATACTCCTGTAACTGATACGTACTCGGTTGGGCGGTTGGGCGGTTGGTTGTTTGTTGCCATGGCAGGCTATTTATAGGTAGATTCCCATCTAACACAGACAACATGATCACTTACAGATGTAGGATATTCATTTGACCAGTATTGTCGTAGCAAAATAATCCTGCTGTAACAGGATTTGAACATTTAGTCCATAATGTTGCTTCATCGGTGGTTAGGCTATTAGCTGGACAAAAGTAGGCTACATGAATAGTGCCATACTGTTAATATAACCACGTGTTAGTAAGGGTTTTCAGTTAATTTATGTACATTTACATTTACATTTACGTCATTTAGCAGACGCTCTTATCCAGAGCGACTTACAAATAGGTGCATTCACCCTATAGCCAGTGGGATAACCACTTTACAATATATATATATATATATAAAAAAAAAAATCTTTTTTTTTTTTTTTTATGGGGGGGGGTAGAAGGATTACTTTATCCTATTTTTTTTAATGGGGGGGGGTAGAAGGATTACTTTATCCTATCCCAGGTATTCCTTAAAGAGGTGGGGTTTCAAATGTCTCCGGAAGGTGGTGAGTGACTCCGCTGTCCTGGCGTCGTGAGGGAGCTTGTTCCACCATTGGGGTGCCAGAGCAGCGAGCAGTTTTGACTGGGCTGAGCGGGAACTATGCTTCCGCAGAGGAAGGGGAGCCAGCAGGCCAGAGGTGGATGAACGCAATGCCCTCGTTTGGGTGTAGGGACTGATCAGAGCCTGAAGGTACGGAGGTGCCGTTCCCCTCACAGCTCCATAGGCAAGCACCATGGTCTTGTAACAGATGCGAGCTTCAACTGGAAGCCAGTGGAGTGTGCGGAGGAGGGGGGTGACGTGAGAGAACTTGGGAAGGTTGAACACCAGACGGGCTGCGGCATTCATATCTACATCACAAAGCTCATCTGTATTTCTCAGCAACAAAAGAGTGATCAAATTAAGATCCTACATCTGTAGTTGTTAGCTTGTTAGTTAGGGCGGTTGACATTTTCAATTCAATCAATTCAGGAAGAAAATATTAATTCCAATTCCATTTTATTTCTAATAAACTGAGAATCACTAACCAGGATTCCTTCCAACCTTTTTTATGTAAAGTACAAGTTGGATAAAACAAAGTAGTGACAGGGCTGACGGAAGCAGAAAATGTTTCTGTCAACTTTCCAAATGTCGACAAAACAAAAATATGCAAGGTGGGATCTTTTCGTGTCGGTAAAATTAATTATGTGAGAAATGTTGGTGGAAACACTTTTATGAGCAATTATTGATATAATATCCATCATGTCAAAGTAAACTTGGAGTCACGCAATAACAATGGCACACTGGCTATATATAACGCAACATTATTTGTGAGAAAACCATCAGTAGAGTTGAAAATGCAATGGAACCCCATTTAACTGGAACAAGTTAATTTGATGGAAACACATCTCTGGTGGGAAATTGCACATATTGTTTTTACCCTGCTTGCAACTCACATCCGCCAACAGCAGGAAATGACATCAACTCACATCCACCAACAGCAGGAAATGACATCAACTCACATCCACCAACAGCAGGATATTTATTATTTATTATTATTATTATTATTTATTTATTTATTTATTTTTCCTCAATTTTCTTTTTTTAGGGGGTATATCAGCTTTAATATTGCAGATAGATTGTAACTTCCATCAACGAAACTGTCTGCATCACTTCTAATCCCCCATATGTTTTTCTCACAAATATATATATATTTATACATACATATACATACATATACACATACATACATATAAATACATATACAGTGGGGAGAACAAGTATTTGATACACTGCCGATTTTGCAGGTTTTCCTACTTACAAAGCATGTAGAGGTCTGTAATTTTTAACATAGGTACACTTCAACTGTGAGAGACAGAATCTAAAACAAAAATCCAGAAAATCACATTGTATGATTTTTAAGTAATTAATTTGCATTTTATTGCATGACATAAGTATTTGATCACCTACCAACCAGTAAGAATTCCGGCTCTCACAGACCTGTTAGTTTTTCTTTAAGAAGCCCTCCTGTTCTCCACTCATTACCTGTATTAACTGCACCTGTTTGAACTCGTTACCTGTATAAAAGACACCTGTCCACACACTCAATCAAACAGACTCCAACCTCTCCACAATGGCCAAGACCAGAGAGCTGTGTAAGGACATCAGGGATAAAATTCTAGACCTGTACAAGGCTGGGATGGGCTACAGGACAATAGGCAAGCAGCTTGGTGAGAAGGCAACAACTGTTGGCGCAATTAGTAGAAAATGGAAGAAGTTCAAGATGACGGTCAATCACCCTCGGTCTGGGGCTCCATGCAAGATCTCACCTCGTAGGGCATCAATGATCATGAGGAAGGTGAGGGATCAGCCCAGAACTACATGGCAGGACCTGGTCAATGACCTGAAGAGAGCTGGGACCACAGTCTCAAAGAAAACCATTAGTAACACACTACGCCGTCATGGATTAAAATCCTGCAGCGCACGCAAGGTCCCCCTGCTCAAGCCAGCGCATGTCCAGGCCCGTCTGAAGTTTACCAATGACCATCTGGATGATCCAGAGGAGGAATGGGAGAAGGTAATGTGGTCTGATGAGACAAAAATAGAGCTTTTTGGTCTAAACTCCACTCGCCGTGTTTGGAGGAAGAAGAAGGATGAGTACAACCCCAAGAACACCATCCCAACCGTGAAGCATGGAGGTGGAAACATCATTCTTTGGGGATGCTTTTCTGCAAAGGGGACAGGACGACTGCACCGTATTGAGGGGAGGATGGATGGGGCCATGTATCGCGAGATCTTGGCCAACAACCTCCTTCCCTTAGTAAGAGCATTGAAGGTGGGTCGTGGCTGGGTCTTCCAGCATGACAATAACCCGAAACACACAGCCAGGGCAACTAAGGAGTGGCTCAGTAAGAAGCATCTCAAGGTCCTGGAGTGGCCTAGGGAGCTGAAAGTCCGTATTGCCCAGCGACAGCCCCGAAACCTGAAGGATCTGGAGAAGGTCTGTATGGAGGAGTGGGCCAAAATCCCTGCTGCAGTGTGTGCAAACCTGGTCAAGACCTACAGGAAATGTATGATCTCTGTAATTGCAAACAAAGGTTTCTGTACCAAATATTAAGTTCTGCTTTTCTGATGTATCGAATACTTATGTCATGCAATAAAATGCAAATTAATTACTTAAAAATCATACAATGTGATTTTCTGGATTTTTGTTTTAGATTCCGTCTCTCACAGTTGAAGTGTACCTATGATAAAAATTACAGACCTCTACATGCTTTGTAAGTAGGAAAACCTGCAAAATCGGCAGTGTATCAAATACTTGTTCTCCCCACTGTACATACATATATATACATATCCTTTAAAAAATATATATTTCCCTTCATTACTTTCCAACCCCACCACCCCTTCCCTAATTGGAGTAAACTAGTGAACAACAATGCTTAGGTCTCTACATACATACCATATACATTTTATGGACACAGTCAATTTTACAATAATTCTATTTTGTTTGTTTTTACTCCTGAACTTCCTCCGATTATTTTCATGATGTCCATCTGGTTTGCTTCTATATGCCATATCTTTCTAACTGTGCTCTTTCACAAAAGCTCTCAACCTATAACCTATTTACTTATTATGGACACAGTATGCTTACATTAGTCATCTTGTTGTTATTAGTTGTTGTTTTAGAAATAGTGATATTTGGGAGATTATTTCCTTTTCAAATAACTGAAAGTGAGAGGTTGTAATCTGTATAAAGGGAAAAAGGCCATTCTTGAACATTGGGTGAGACTATCCTACTAATTTGCTAGAGAACCAGTTCGGATTTAGCTTTTAGTGATAGGTCTAATGCTTAAATATTTAATAATTTCTGTCTTCCGAATTCATATTCATTATATAAATAGGCCCGTTTAATTTTGTCTTGCTTGCCGTTCCAAATAAAATTGAATATATTTTTGTCATATAATTTAAAAAACTGTTTGCTAGGCGTAGGCAAGACCATAAGCAAATAGGTAAACTGGGATAATACTAAAGAGTTAATCAGGGTGATTTTTCCACAAATTGACAGGTATTTTCCTTTCCATGGTAGTAAGATCTTATCTATTTTTGCTAACTTTCTATTAAAACGTATTGGAGTGAGATCATTTATTTCATTTGGGATATATATTCCGAATATATCCACATCACCATCAGGCCATTTTATTGGTAAACTACATGGTAATGTAAAAATTTTATTTTTTTGTGATCCAATACGGAATATAGTACATTTATCATAATTTGGTTGTAATCCAGAGAGGTTAGAAAATGTATTTAGATCCTCTATGAGGCTGTGGAGGGATTCAAGTTGTGAATTTAAATGAAAACATTAATCATCAGTGTACAATGACACCTTTGTTTTTAATCCCTGGATTTCTTATCCCTTGATATTATTGTTGGATTTGATTTTAATAGCTAACATTTCGATGGCCATAATAAATAGATATGCTGATAGTGGACAACCTTGTTTCACTCCTCTTGACAGTTTAAAACTTTCAGAGAAATAGCCATTATTTACTATTTTACACCTAGGGTTACTATACATGATTTTAACCCATTCTATAAGAGATTCTCCAAAATTGAAACGCTCCAGGCATTTATATATAAACCCCAGTCGTACTTTATCAAATGCCTTTTCAAAGTCTGCTATGAATAGCAGGCCTGATTTCCCAGATTTTTCATAGTGTTCTATTGTTTCCAGTACTTGCCTTATACAGTGAGGGAAAAAAGTATTTGATCCCCTGCTGATTTTGTACGTTTGCCCACTGACAAAGAAATTATCAGTCTATAATTTTAATGGTAGGTTTATTTGAACAGTGAAAGACAGAATAACAACAAAAAAATCCAGAATAACGCATGTCCAAAATGTTTAAAGTACTTTGCTTCCTCCTTCAAAATATAATTTGGTGAATCATGGGTGACTCCGTCATTTGTAACCAGTCTCAGTAATATCTTTTTGGTAGTATTTTTCCCCCATATTCCATCCAGTTTGCAAATACTTATTTCCCTCATTAAAATGGGAATCAATTTATAACATTTTTGACATGCGTTTTTCTGGATTTTGTTGTTGTTATTCTGTCTCTCTGTCACGCCCTGACTCAGGGGACTCGTATATGTTGAGTCAGGGTGTGTATATTATTTGTTATGTAGTATGTTCTATGTTGTATATTCTAGTATGTATGGTTCTATGTTGGCCGGTGTGGTTCCCAATCAGAGGCAGCTGTCGCTCGTTGTCTCTGATTGGGGTCCATACTTAGGCAGCCTATTGGCACTAGTGGGTTGTGGGATCTTGTTCCGTGTAAGGTATGTTGTGTGTGCTACCTTGGACTTCACATTTCGTTTCATTTGTTGTTTTGTCGAGTGTTTATCAGTAAATAAACATGTACGTATATCACGCTGCGCCTTGGTCTGTCCCGTCATTGAACGAACGTGACACTCTCACTGTTCAAATAAACCTACCATTAAAATTATAGACTGATCATGTCTTTCTCAGTGGGCAAACGTACAAAATCAGCAGGGGATCAAATACTTTTTTCCCTCACTGTATATATTGTCAAAGAAGTGTGGATCATCATTATTTGGTCCGTAAAGGTTAATGAGCCATATCTGTTTATGGTCCAATAACATATTTAAAATTATCCATCTACCTTGCGGATCTGTTTGGACAATTTGCACATTCGGATCGAAATTACTGTTAATCAATATCATTAACCCTTTTTTTGTTTCTTTGCCCATGGGATAAGTATATTTCTCTCCCCCATTCCTTTTTCCAAGTAACTTCATCTAAAATTCTTGAATTAGTTTCCTGTAAACAATAGATATTATATTCCTTCTCTTGGAGCCATGTAAATATTGTCTTTCTTTTGTTATTATCTGCTAAACCATTACAATTATAACTGGCTATACTTATTTCACCACATGCCATAATGATATACAAGTTTCAAATCTATGTATCATTATATATCTTTGTAAATTTACCCATAAAAAATACCATAGTGATTGAGTGTCCATATAGCTGTACCATGATATTTGCATTGCTACTAAGTAACCCTCCAATTGTTCTCCACTATTCCCCCGCTAAAGCCCCTCCCCATCCCAAGTTGGGCCGTCATCCCAGTGATCGGCATCCCACCCCCGTCCCCCCGGATCCCTAGGCCCCCGAGAGGCCAGGACCCATCCATAGAAAAAACAGCACACAGTGCCACCCACAAAACAGAAGCAGGTCAACCGCCAAAAGCATTTCCAATGCTCTCACCTCAATATAGATACAGTGGGGGGAAAAAGTATTTAGTCAGCCACCAATTGTGCAAGTTCTCCCACTTTAAAAGATGAGAGAGGCCTGTAATTTGCATCATAGGGACACGTCAACTATGACAGACAAAATGAGGAAAAGAAATCCAGAAAATCACATTGTAGGATTTTTAATGAATTTATTTGCAAATTATGGTGGAAAATAAGTATTTGGTCAATAACAAAAGTTTCTCAATACTTTGTTATATACACTTTGTTGGCAATGACACAGGTCAAACGTTTTCTGTAAGTCTTCACAAGGTTTTCACACACTGTTGCTGGTATTTTGGCCCATTCCTCAATGCAGATCTCCTCTAGAGCAGTGATGTTTTGGGGCTGTCGCTGGGCAACACAGACTTTCAACTCCCTCCAAAGATTTTCTATGGGGTTGAGATCTGGAGACCTGCTAGGCCACTCCAGGACCTTGAAATGCTTCTTACGAAGCCACTCCTTCGTTGCCCGGGCGGTGTGTTTGGGATCATTGTCATGCTGAAAGACCCAGCCACGTTTCATCTTCAATGCCCTTGCTGATGGAAGGAGGTTTTCACTCAAAATCTCACGATACATGGCCCCATTCATTCTTTCCTTTACACGGATCAGTCGTCCTGGTCCCTTTGCAGAAAAACAGCCCCAAAGCATGATGTTTCCACCCCCATGCTTCACAGTAGGTATGGTGTTCTTTGGATGCAACTCAGCATTCTTTGTCCTCCAAACACGACGAGTTGAGTTTTTACCAAAAAGTTATATTTTGGTTTCATCTGACCATATGACATTCTCCCAATCCTCTTCTGGATCATCCAAATGCACTCTAGCAAACTTCAGACGGGCCTGGACATGTACTGGCTTAAGCAGGGGGACACATCTTGCACTGCAGGATTTGAGTCCCTGGCGGCGTAGTGTGGTACTGATGGTAGGCTTTGTTACTTTGGTCCCAGCTCTCTGCAGGTCATTCACTAGGTCCCCCCGTGTGGTTCTGGAATTTTTGCTCACCGTTCTTGTGATCATTTTGACCCCACGGGGTGAGATCTTGCGTGGAGCCCCAGATCGAGGGAGATTATCAGTGGTCTTGTAAGTCTTCCATTTCCTAATAATTGCTCCCACAGTTGATTTATTCAAACCAAGCTGCTTACCTATTGCAGATTCAGTCTTCCCAGCCTGGTGTAGGTCTACAATTTTGTTTCTGGTGTCCTTTGACAGCTCTTTGGTCTTGGCCATAGTGGAGTTTGGAGTGTGACTGTTTGAGGTTGTGGACAGGTGTCTTTTATACTGATAACAAGTTCAAACAGGTGCCATTAATACAGGTAACGAGTGGAGGACAGAGGAGCCTCTCAAAGAAGAAGTTACAGGTCTGTGAGAGCCAGAAATCTTGCTTGTTTGTAGGTGACCAAATACTTATTTTCCACCATAATTTGCAAATAAATTCATAAAAAATCCTACAATGTGATTTTCTGGAATTTTTTTCTAAATTTGTCTGTCATAGTTGACGTGTAGCTATGATGAAAATTACAGGCCTCTCTCATCTTTTTAAGTGGGAGAACTTGCACAATTGGTGGCTGACTAAATACTTTTTTTCCCCACTGTATATATATATAAATTTATATATATTTAAAAATATATATCTATTCAAATATCTTGCATATCTTAATTTCCATCATTATCAATTAATATGTGTAATAATGTTGGCAGTTCATGCATAGGATTGTTACCTATAACCCGGATTGCCATTGTATTACATTACATTGTTGTCAAGCAATTATTATTTTAGCAAACTATTATTGTGGTTCATCCTATATTCTCCCTAACTCCCTTACCCCCTTGCAACAGATGTGGGATAAACACACACACACATACTCTAACACACTCAACCCCTTTCCTTC
This sequence comes from Coregonus lavaretus, assembly GCF_964263955.1. Lineage (NCBI taxonomy): Eukaryota > Metazoa > Chordata > Actinopteri > Salmoniformes > Salmonidae > Coregonus > Coregonus lavaretus. Next base: position 234,929 of record NC_140021.1, read on the forward strand.
ACAATCAACCATAAGATCAGATGCCCAACGGTTGTTACATCCCAGAGCCCAACTCAAGAAAGGACCTGATTTACGAATGCATATACAGTTACAGCTGTTTGAGAAAGCATGCAAGATTGAGCAAAAATTGACAACAATGTGAGATTTGATTGATCTATGTCAAGTCCTAGGTGATGGAGATCAGATCCACCCTCTTCCCCTGAGACACAAACACTCTGGTCCCCCGTTATAACCATTTCCCCCAAGCATCTCCGTGCAGTCAGACCTTTGATTATTTTGTGCCAACAGGGCCACAATAATATGCCCCCTCCCTCTGATTGTCCGAGTGTGACCCCCTCCCCATGGGTTACTGCAGCCAGTGTTGCCAGCACTGCCACTACCTGGGTGGGGGTACCCCACCGGAATCCCCACCGGCTAGGTACAAGGTCGTCAAGGTTCTCATTAGCAGCTTTGAGAATTTCCTTGTATATTATGCTCTCCGATCAGGGGGTCTGGCTTTGTAGGACCAACCCTGCTAGGCAGGCTCAGAATCTTGAGGGGGCGGTGCTGCTCTAGTAGGTCTCTGACCGCATTTATCTTTCTGTTTTGGCTGCATATAGGCAACTCACAGCAGGGCCATAAAACAGATGGGGACTTCTCTTTTGGTGTATGGGTCGCTCAGGTGGGTGTCTAGGATATAGGGTTATATAGGATAATACATCAACTCACATCCACCAACAGCAGGATATTACATACAACTCACATCCACCAACAGCAGGATATTATATACAACTCACATCCACCAACAGCAGGATATTACATACAACACACATCCACCAACAGCAGGATATTACATACAACACACATCCACCAACAGCAGGATATTACATACAACACACATCCACCAACAGCAGGATATTACATACAACACACATCCACCAACAGCAGGATATTACATACAACACACATCTACCAACAGCAGGATATTACATACAACTCACATCCACCAACATCAGGATATTACATACAACACACATCCACCAACAGCAGGATATTACATACAACTCACATCCACCAACAGCAGGATATTACATACAACACACATCCACCAACAGCAGGATATTACATACAACACACATCCACCAACAGCAGGATATTACATACAACTCACATCCACCAACAGCAGGATATTACATACAACACACATCCACCAACAGCAGGATATTACATACAACACACATCCACCAACAGCAGGATATTACATACAACTCACATCCACCAACAGCAGGATATTACATACAACACACATCCACCAACAGCAGGATATTACATACAACACACATCCACCAACAGCAGGATATTACATACAACACACATGCACCAACAGCAGGATATTACATACAACTTGTACACTTATTTAATGACATTTATTTTAAGAATATAACTTCACGGTGATATAGCCATGCAGCTTTGGTTAAGTCATTAACAGAATGTAACAATGAAATCTGGAAAACATTTAGCCAACATTAGATGGATTCTCCATTCATTGACTGAGTCTACTGAATGAGTGTGCGTAGGGGTAGTGTTTTTCTGTTTTGAGAGCACTAGCACCTGGCGGTGAATACACCTTTTGAGTCATAAAGTCTAGAAGAAGTATTTAACTTGACACCAGTTTTCCAATTTTTCCCTCTGTCACTGTGTTTTCCCCCTACACACTCAGAAGCGGATCCTTTAAACAAAACATAATGTTTATTTTGGAGCGAGAAGCCAGGATGAGCTGAATGTCTTTGTGGTGGTAGGGTTTGTGTGTGCAGTGTGTGTGTGTGTGTGTGCGTGTGTGTGTGTGTGTGTGTGCGCAGTGGTGAAGTGCAGAGAGAGCTGCTGGTATGGTTGAATCATCCCTTCATCATCGAGAGAGAGGTCCCCGGGAGTTCATCTCCACTGTGTGTGTGTGTGTGTGTGTGTGTGTATCCGTGACGTGTGTCTGTGTGTGTGTGTTCTTCTTTCAGCACTGTGTGTGTGGCACGGTGTGTGTCTTCATCTGAAGGGGAATCAGTGTCATCAGTATTACCGTATGACTGGAGGGATCATTTATGTGTGATTCACAAGGGTTTCATTTGTAGCAATGATCACAGGTGTCATTACATTACATTAGCAGACACTCCAGAGCGACTTACAGTTAGTGAGTGAATACATTATTTCATACTGGCCCCCCGTGGGAATCGAACCCACAACACTGGCGTTGCAAACACCATGCTCTACCAACTGAGCTACATCCCTGTTTAGTATAAGTATAATACAGGAAGGCACATTTTATACTCCAATAATTACACGTGTTTTGGGGAAAGGGGGGGATTGGGGGCAGTGTATAGTATATGTACTGTATAGTATATAACACATGATATAGTGCACTGCTCTTGACCAGGGCCCATTGGGAATAGGGTACCGTTACATTTACATTTAAGTCATTTTAGCAGACGCTCTTATCCAGAGCGACTTACAGTTAGTGAGTGCATACATTTTTTCATACTGGCCCCCCGTGGGAAACGAACCCACAACCCTGAGCGTTGCAAGCGCAACCCTGGCTTTGCAAGCGCCGTGCTCTACCAACTGAGCTACACAGGGGCCCTGAGCTACACGAGGCCCTGAGCTACACGGGGGGCCCTGAGCTACACGGGGGGCCCTGAGCTACACGGGGGGCCCTGAGCTACACAGGGGCCCTGAGCTACACGGGGGACCCTGAGCTACACGGGGGGCCCTGAGCTACACGGGGGGCCCTGAGCTACACAGGGGACCCTGAGCTACACGGGGGGCCCTGAGCTACACAGGGGGCCCTGAGCTACACAGGGGCCCTGAGCTACACAGGGGCCCTGAGCTATCCCAGTAGATAGGACTGGACTACTTCCTGATCTGTAGCTAGGAAGACCTCACATCACACATTAAGAAAAGGAGGCTGATATGCAGATCCTAAACTGGAGAATACTGGAGCTAAAGCTAAATAATACTACTGAGTTAAGGACTGAGAGGCTTGGAGCTAATGCTAAATAACACTACTGAGTTAAGGACTGAGAGGCTTGGAGCTAAAGCTAAATAATACTACTGAGTTAAGGACTGAGAGGCTTGGAGCTAAAGCTAAATAATACTACTGAGTTAAGGACTGAGAGGCTTGGAGCTAAAGCTAAATAATACTGCTGAGTTAAGGACTGGGAGGCTTGGAGCTAAAGCTAAATAATACTACTGAGTTAAGGACTGAGAGGCTTGGAGCTAAAGCTAAATAATACTACTGAGTTAAGGACTGAGTGGCTTGGAGCTAAAGATAAATAATACTACTGAGTTAAGGACTGAGTGGCTTGGAGCTTTAGCTAAATAATACTACTGAGTTAAGGACTGAGAGGCTTGGAGCTAAAGCTAAATAATACTACTGAGTTAAGGACTGAGAGGCTGGCACACATTATACTGCTGCTCCCCAGTGGTTTTTATTCCTGCGTCCCGAATGCACAACCTTTCCACTTCACCAGAAGTCTTGGTCAGTCTGCGGGTCTCTCATTCCTTTTTTTCTCACATCACACATCACATCTCAGTCTTAGAAACGGCTACTTTTCAGATGTAGTCACGTTTATTTTATTTCTTGTAAAAGCCTAAATGTTAGCTAGCAACCACTCACAGTACTCTCCTGTATAAACCATTTAGTTACTTCATATAATAGATGGTCTGCATCCTGTTATTGAGGATGTGTCTTCACTCTTCAGATCAACCCAAATGGTACCCTATTCCCTAACATTGTGGATCATTGTTGTTTCCACTTAATTGGCTGTAAATCACTTTTATTACAGATAACATATTTGAACTGCGTCCCTAATGGCAAACTATTCCCTAGGTAGTGCACTACTTTTGACCAGAACCCATATCAAAAGTAGTGCACTATGTAGGCAGTATGGTGCCATTTGGGATGCAACATATTTTCTCACCAGTACAAAGGGAGAGTGTGCCTCAGAGGCTGCATTGCGAATTCCATTTCCTCACAGAGGAAGTCACCTTTTGAGTGAGGCCACGGCTGTGCCCAAGACATTATGAGGACACAAACATGGAAAGTTGGCACGTTATTGGGCGCTGTATAGCTCCAATGTTTGTTACAACTACGAGTTTGTCTAAGAAATACATTAGAACAATGACTTTGTCTAAGAAATACATTAGAACAATGACTTTGTCTAAGAAATACATTAGAACGATCATTTTTTAAAATATATATATAATGTATTGTATGAATCATATTAATTTAAATATAAATTTAAATAATGCAAAATTGAAAAAAATAAAAATGTTATAACAAAGTTTTGTGAACTTATCTCTAAGAAATCAATCTGTGTCCACTCTATGCAAGATTACCATCATAACCAGTTTACAGTCTAATGTGGAGTTTTAACTCACAGTTTGACTTTTAAGTCTTACCTTAGTTAATATGTTATATCTGAGGGCTATTTCCTTACAGAAATTGGGAATATATCTTCTCCAATGTTCCCCCAAAACGGTATGAAAATTGAAAGTTCATACAATGATCCTTTAAACTACTCCGACAGTACTTCCTCTCGACCCTTCATTGATAGTGGCCCCTGAAAAGAAAAATAAATGAAACGTTGTCTCCCCAATTTATAATTACTATCCTGACAAGTCCCAGACACACATACAGAAGTCTCCAGCAGCCAAGCAAGCAGGCAGAGAGACAGGCAGGCAGAGAGACAGGCAGGCAGAGAGACAGGCAGGCAGAGAGACAGGCAGGCAGAAAGACAGGCAGACAGAGAGACAGGCAGGCAGAGAGACAGGCAGACAGAGAGACAGGCAGGCAGGCAGACAGGCAGGCAGAGAGACAGGCAGGCAGGCAGAGAGACAGGCAGGCAGAGAGAGAGACAGGCAGGCAGAGAGACAGGCAGGCAGGCAGAGAGACAGGCAGGCAGAGAGACAGGCAGGCAGGCAGAGAGACAGGCAGGCAGAGAGACAGGCAGGCAGGCAGAGAGACAGGCAGGCAGACAGGCAGGCAGAGAGACAGGCAGACAGAGAGACAGGCAGGCAGAGAGACAGGCAGGCAAAGAGGTAGGCAGGGAGGAAGGCAGGGAGACAGGCAGACAGGGAGGCAGGCACTTTGGGGGGGGATGCTATTAGCATACACTTCAGCACTCTTCATGCATAGTCTTAGAATGCATCCCAAATGGCACCCTATTCTCTATAGAATGCACTACTTTTGACCAGAGCCCGGTGGGTCCTGGTCAAAAGTATTGCACTATATATAGGGAACAGGGTACCATTTGGGATGCAGTCCTAAACTGTGATTAACCCCAGGTTATTTTGGACCTTCTTGTCTGTCAAACCTGGAGTCGCTGTATGTGACGCCAACATGATCGGAGGCACCTACTGGTTTGGCAAGCTGTTAATAGTTCGCACTCCTCCAGGCTCTGAGAAATTGTGAGGCTCAGCATCTTTATCCTGTCCTATAAAATGAATTGCATTCCCTGGCCAGATAATCCAAGTGTCTCTCTCTCTCCTTTTTAAAGTGGTGTCAGAAGGAATGAGAGAGAGAGAGAGAGAGAGAGAGAGAGAGAGAGAGAGAGAGAGAGAGAGAGAGAGAGAGAGAGAGAGAGAGAGAGAGAGAGAGAGAGAGAGAGAGAGAGAGAGAGAGAGAGAGAGAGAGAGAGAGAGAGAGAGAGAGAGAGAGAGAAAGAGAGAGAGAGAGAGAGAGAGAGAGAGAGAGAGAGAGAGGGAGAGAGAGAGAGAGAGAGAGAGAGAGAGACACAGAGAGAGAGAGAGAGAGAGACAGACAGAGAGAGGAGAGAGAGAGAGAGAGAGAGAGAGAGAGAGAGAGAGAGAGAGAGAGAGAGAGGGAGAGAGAGAGAGAGAGAGGGAGAGAGAGAGAAGGCCAGCTGTTAAATGTCTATCCAGGAGTTAAAAACGACCTGAAAACTGGTGTCCGATGGCGGCAGCGTGTATTCAGTCTGGTAAACAGGAGGGGTGTTTGCACTTGCTCCTCGAAGAACTGCTGTGCTACTATGATAAATGGAAGTTACAGTGATAATGATGCCCTCCACTAATATTGGTAAATATGAGCAAAACGGGCAAAAAGCCTTTATTGTTTATCCTCTTCATTCAAAATATTCACAAAAATATAACCTTTAATCAAAGTAAAATAATTGAAAGAAAAAATTAATTATTATCGTAAACAAATATTTTCCTCAAATATACACTCCTGTTCAAAAGTTTGGGCTCACATAGAAATTTCCTTGTTTTCGAAAGAAAATAAAAAATGTTGTCCATTAAAATAACATCAAATTGATCAGAAATACAGTGTAGACATTGTTAAAGTTGTAAATGGCTATTGTAGCTGGAAAAGGCTGATTTCTAATGGAAAATCTACATAGGCGTACAGAGGCCCATTATCAGCAACCATCAGTCCTGTGTTCCAATTGCACGTTGTGTTTGCTTATCCAAGTTTATCATTTTAAAATTAGAAAACCTTTTTGCAATTATGTTAGCACAGCTGAAAACTGTTGTGCTGATTAAAGAAGCAATTAAACTGGCCTTCTTGAGACTAGTTGAGTATTTGGAGCATCAGCAATTGTGGGTTCGATTACAGGCTCGAAATGGCCAGAAACAAATAACTTTCTTCTGAAACTCGTCAGTCTATTATTGTTCTGAGAAATGAAGGCTATTCCATGAGAGAAATTGGCAAGAAACTAAAGATCTCGTACAAAGAAGTTGCAAAGAAAAAGCCACAATTATTGGCACCCCTTCATTCAATACTTTGTGTAACCTCCCTTTGCCAAGATAACAGCTCTGAGTCTTCTCACGTAATGAGGTTGGAGAACACATGGCAAGGGATCTGAGACCATTCCTCCATACAGAATCTCTCCAGATCCTTCAGATTCCGAGGTCCACACTTGTGGACTCTCCTCTTCAGCTCATCCCACAGGTTTTCTATGGGGTTTAGTTCAGGGGACTGGGATGGTCATGGCAAAACCTGGATTCTGTGGTCAGTGAACCATGTTTGTGTTGATTTGTGTGCTTTGGATGATTGTCCTGCTGGAAGATCCAACCACGGCCCAGTTTAAGCTTCCTAGCAGAGGCTGTCAGGTTTTGATTGAATATCTGCTGGTACTTGTTGGAGTCCATGATACCATGTATCCTAACAAGTTGTCCAGGGCCTTTGGAAGAAAACATCAAAGATCCACCACCATGCTTCACAGTGGGGATGAGGTACTTTTCAGCATGGCTGTCTTTCTGTCTACTCCAAACCCACCTCTGGTGTTTGTTTCCAAAAAAAGCTATATTTTGGTCTCGTCTGACCATAGAACCCGGTCCCATTGAAAGTTCCAGTAACGTTTTGGCAAACTATAGGCGCTTGAGTTTGTTGTTTGATGAAAGCAAAGGCTTTTTTTTTTATGGCAACCCTCCCAAACAACTTGTGGTTTTGTAGGTGGCGTCTGATCGTCGTTTTGGAGACTTTCTGACCCCAAGACCCAACTAACGTCTGCAATTCTCCATCTGTGATCCTTGGATATTTTTTTAGCCACTCTAACCTTCCTCCTCACTGTGCGTGGGGTCAATATAGACACACGTCCTCTTCCAGGCCGATTGTTAACATCACCTGTTGCTTTAAACTTCTTAATTATTGCCCTGATAGTGGAAATGGGCATTTCCTGATTTGTGCAGCTCTACAGCCTTTTTGTAGCGCATCATTACTGTGTTCTCGGGTCTTTCCCATAGTGATGGATGACTATGGTAACTTGGCCTGTGTGTCACCTCATATTTATACCCCAGTGAAACAGGAAGTCATGTCTTACCACTTAAGTGTTCCTAATCACTCAGGTGAACTTAAAAAACGTAACATATGAATGGGAATATACTTCAGTTAGATTTTACTCCTAAGAATTTCTACGGGGTGCCAATAATTGCGGCACACGTTTCGGATAAAAATATTTATTTCATTTATTTCACATTTTATCTTTTTTTCAATCATTTTACTTCAATTAAAGGTTCAATTTTTTGTGAATATTTTAAATGAAAGACAAAGAGAATAAACAGCAAATAAAACATGTTCACAGCCCATTTTGCTCATATTTACCAAGGGTGCCAATATTAGTGGGGGGCGCTGTATACCTGAATCTGGTCTAGCCTATTTGATTTGATTCCTATAGTAAAATATTATATACGTTATGAGTAAGCTTTAACATGCCAGACAGGCACTCTGTTGTCTTGTAGTCTTTCTGAGGGTGTTGTTGGGTGCAGTAACTTCTCTTGTACTGGCTGTTCAGTAGCTACACATTGCTTTCCCTTTTTCAATCACTGAGACAAGTCGCTGGCTCCCAGCAGTGCTTTCCCTCGGAACTGTATTTAGTCACGGAGCAGAATAGAGCAGAATCACAGTGTCTTTCATCTCCGCCAATTTAAACAGACGTTTGACCCCAGACATTTGCCTAATGTGTTTTTGTTATGTGGGCTCCTGGCTTCACAAATGTCACGAGGGGGTGTAGGGGTGAAAGGGACTTTGGAGGCTCTGTGTGTGTGCGTGTGTGTGTGTGTGTGCGTGTGTGTGTGTGTGTGTGTGTGTGCGTGTGTGTGTGTGTGTGTGTGCGTGTGTGTGATTTGTGTGTCTCCAACCTCTGCAGTTTGCTCTGCTAACTTCCCCCGTTGGGAGTTAGATTGTGGTGTGGTTGAACCATAACCTAAACCCCCAGCGCTGGCCGGATCCCCTCCCCCGTGGGTGAGCTCCCCTGCTGGGGCCTGTGGATCACAAGTCTGGCCTCTGGCGCTCTGCTGCTCTGCTGACCTGGGCCCAACTGGTGAGGCAACTGTGTGCAAGGGGGGGGGGGGACAGGGGGGACGGGGGGGGGCGGTGGGGGGGGGAGTGCCAAATATCTGGATGCCCAGGACGTGTGAGGCAGGGGCCAGCCTGAGACAGTTAGGGGCAGCCCTGACAACTGTTCCCTTGGGCGCTGCGACTCGGCATGCTGGCGTTAGAGGGGCATTAGAGGGGCGCTGAACATTTATTACCAAACATATTGGTATTTTAGGGTGCAGCTGACTTAGATTTACTGTAGTGGTGGAGCTGGTGGCACTACGAAGGCCCTTTTCCCTTCGCTCTCCTTCTCTAGAGAGACAGTTAGCCACCAGACAGAGCGAGAGAGACTGTTAGCCACCAGACAGAGAGAGAGAGACAGTTAGCCACCAGACAGAGAGAGAGAGAGACTGTTAGCCACCAGACAGAGAGAGAGAGACAGTTAGCCACCAGACAGAGCGAGAGAGACAGTTAGCCACCAGACAGAGCGAGAGAGACAGTTAGCCACCAGACAGAGCGAGAGAGACTGTTAGCCACCAGACAGAGCGAGAGAGACAGTTAGCCACCAGACAGAGCGAGAGAGACAGTTAGCCACCAGACAGAGCGAGAGAGACAGTTAGCCACCAGACAGAGCGAGAGAGACAGTTAGCCACCAGACAGAGAGAGAGAGACAGTTAGCCACCAGACAGAGCGAGAGAGAGAGACAGTTAGCCACCAGACAGAGCGAGAGAGACTGTTAGCCACCAGACAGAGCGAGAGAGACAGTTAGCCACCAGACAGAGCGAGAGAGACAGTTAGCCACCAGACAGAGCGAGAGAGACAGTTAGCCACCAGACAGAGCGAGAGAGACAGTTAGCCACCAGACAGAGAGAGAGAGAGACTGTTAGCCACCAGACAGAGCGAGAGAGACTGTTAGCCACCAGACAGAGAGAGAGAGACAGTTAGCCACCAGACAGAGAGAGAGAGAGACTGTTAGCCACCAGACAGAGAGAGAGAGACAGTTAGCCACCACACAGAGAGAGAGAGAGACTGTTAGCCACCAGACAGAGAGAGAGAGACAGTTAGCCACCAGACAGAGCGAGAGAGACAGTTAGCCACCAGACAGAGAGAGAGAGAGACTGTTAGCCACCAGACAGAGCGAGAGAGACAGTTAGCCACCAGACAGAGCGAGAGAGACAGTTAGCTACCAGACAGAGAGAGAGAGACTGTTAGCCACCAGACAGAGCGAGAGAGACAGTTAGCCACCAGACAGAGAGAGAGAGAGAGAGACTGTTAGCCACCAGACAGAGAGAGAGAGACAGTTAGCCACCAGACAGAGCGAGAGAGACAGTTAGCTACCAGACAGAGAGAGAGAGAGACTGTTAGCCACCAGACAGAGCGAGAGAGACTGTTAGCCACCAGACAGAGCGAGAGAGACAGTTAGCCACCAGACAGAGCGAGAGAGACAGTTAGCCACCAGACAGAGAGAGAGAGACAGTTAGCCACCAGACAGAGAGAGAGAGACTGTTAGCCACCAGACAGAGCGAGAGAGACAGTTAGCCACCAGACAGAGAGAGAGAGACAGTTAGCCACCAGACAGAGAGAGAGAGACTGTTAGCCACCAGACAGAGAGAGAGAGACAGTTAGCCACCAGACAGAGAGATAGAGACTGTTAGCCACCAGACAGAGAGATAGAGACTGTTAGCCACCAGACAGAGCGAGAGAGACTGTTAGCCACCAGACAGAGAGAGAGAGAGAGAGTTAGCTACCAGACAGAGAGAGAGAGAGACTGTTAGCCACCAGACAGAGCGAGAGAGACTGTTAGCCACCAGACAGAGCGAGAGAGACAGTTAGCCACCAGACAGAGCGAGAGAGACTGTTAGCCACCAGAGAGAGCGAGAGAGACAGTTAGCCACCAGACAGAGAGAGAGAGAGACTGTTAGCCACCAGACAGAGAGAGAGAGACAGTTAGCCACCAGACAGAGCGAGAGAGACAGTTAGCCACCAGACAGAGCGAGAGAGACAGTTAGCCACCAGACAGAGCGAGAGAGACAGTTAGCCACCAGACAGAGCGAGAGAGACTGTTAGCCACCAGACAGAGCGAGAAAGACTGTTAGCCACCAGACAGAGGGAGAGAGACTGTTAGCCACCAGACAGAGAGAGAGAGAGAGACTGTTAGCCACCAGACAGAGAGAGAGAGAGAGAGACAGTTAGCCACCAGACAGAGAGAGAGAGAGAGACTGTTAGCCACCAGACAGAGAGAGAGAACGTTAGCCACCAGACAGAGAGATAGAGAGAGACTGTTAGCCACCAGACAGAGAGAGAGAACGTTAGCCACCAGACAGAGAGATAGAGAGAGACTGTTAGCCACCAGACAGAGAGAGAGAACGTTAGCCACCAGACATTTGGGACACAGCCACAGTTTTGTTTTTACCCAAGCGCTTGCCAAAACGAGGCAGATGTTATTTTTGAACGCATCGTCACAACTCCGGTCTAAACTAAGATGATTAGCCTAGTCTTGGATTGTTCCCAGTTGCTTAATTGTTGCCTTTCGGGTATTTTCATATGATTAATGCAAGCCAAATCAATTTGCGAAAAGTCAGTATCCGCACAGTGTTAGAAATCACAATATTATCTTGATTAGCATTTAAAAATGAAAACAGAACAGCTCGTTTTGTAATTGCCTAAAACCACTGTTTATGCTAACAGTAATCCATAAGCGTTTATGCTAACAGTTATTTGTTTTGCATATCCATTTATTTTCCCCATCCATATATTCTCTCTTTCCATTTTTAAACCCACTGGCTCTGGTCAAAAGTTGTGCACATTATAGGGGATATGGTGTTGTTTGGGACGCAGCCACCAGTATGTTCCCAGTGTTCATTATAACCTGTGTTTTACTCATTGAAGGCCGTAGTGATGTCTCAATCTGTTTCATTTTGAGTAATAGGTCTCTGAAATGTGCTTGTTTGGCTTTTGTTGGACCAGGGGAGACCAGTAAAGTGTATGTGGGAGGGGGGTGACCAGGGGAGAGCAGGGGAGACCAGTATATGGGTCTGTGAAAGGGGGGAGACCAGGGGAGAGCAGGGGAGACCAGTATATGGGTCTGTGGGATGAGTCCAGGGTCCTCATAGACCTTCCCAGGTGTGTTTCAGACCTCGTAAAGACCATGGGTTCTGTGTTGGGGAGGAGGGTCTCTGTGTGTGTGTGTGTGTTTGTGTGTGTGTGTGTGTTTGTGTGTGTGTGTGTGTGTGTGTGTGTGTGTGTGTGTGTGTGTGAGTGGTGGGGTTCTTTGT
>NC_140021.1:252006-259506 GCF_964263955.1 Coregonus lavaretus
ACTGTAAGTTTACCCGTAGGCATTACTGTGTTTAGAAAGACAGACGGTGCTCATATTGGCTGCGTCTCTAAAATGGCACCCTGTTTCCTATATAGTGCATTACTTTTCACCAGGGTCCAATGGGCTTTGATTGGAAGTTGTACACTATATGGGGAATAGGCTGGTCAAAAGTAGTGCACTAAATGGGGAATAGGGTACCGTCTGGGACATCAGTACCGCCACAGTAGACGTAGCCTAGATCAGGAATCGTACTGAGCAGTGCAGCGTGGGTCTAGTTCTATATCTGTCAGCTACAGAGGTTTGCTACAATGGTGTATTTTCCCTTTCCTCATATCGGCCAACTAATGGCATAACAGTGTTTCACAATGGGATAAGTATGTGTACAATTGGATACACAAACAGTAGACTGCCCAACATGAAGTGTCTAGAAGGTAGATAGCTAAGTTACCATTACTATAACATTTCCCGTTTCACTTTGTGCGTCTGTATGCTATTTTTCTCTCACCTCATTGGATTTTTCTTTGTTTTCATTTCTCAGTATTCCAGTAAGTAATTTCACTTACTGTTTTCCTACATTTAATCAACAGAATCAACATAATTAATTGTGCCAGAGCCACTGCCGCGACATGAATACAGTGGGCTTGTGTCCCAAATGGCACCCTATGGACCCTGGTCTAAAGTAGTGCACTATGTAGGGAATAGGGTGAAAGTAGTGCACTATGTAGGGAATAGGGTGAAAGTAGTGCACTATGTAGGGAATAGGGTGCCATTTGGGACGCATCCAGTTTGTATAGGATGATGGTATAATGCTCAGCTGTATAACCATGTATAACCATGTATAACCATGTATAACCATGTATAACCATGCATAACCGTGTATAACCATGTCGACCATGTATAACCATGTATAACCATGTATAACCATGTATAACCATTTATAACCGTGTATAACCATGTCGACCATGTATAACCATGTATAACCGTGTATAACCATGTATAACCATGTATAACCATGTATAACTGTGTATAACCATGTCGACCATGTATAACCATGTATAACCATTTATAACCGTGTATAACCATGTCGACCTTGTATAACTAGGTATAACCATGTATAACCGTGTATAACCATGAATAACCGTGTATAACCATGTATAATCATGTATAACCATGTATAACCATGTATAACCATGTATAAACATGTTGACCATGTATAACCATGTATAACCATGTATAACCGTGTATAACCATGTATAACCATGTATAACCGTGTATAACTGTGTATAACCATGTATAAACATGTCGACCCTGTATAACCGTGTATAACTGTGTATAACCGTGTATAACCATGTATAAACATGTATAACCATGTCGACCGTGTATAACCGTGTATAACCGTCTATAACCATGTCGAACATGTATAACCATGTATAACCATGTATAACCGTGTATAACCATGTATAACCATGTATAACCATGTCGACCATGTATAACCGTGTATAACCATGTCGACCATGTATAACCGTGTATAACCATGTCGACCATGTATAACCGTGTATAACCATGTCGACCATGTATAACCGTGTATAACCATGTCGACCATGTATAACCATGTATAACCATGTCGACCATGTATAACCATGTATAACCATATCGACCATGTATAACCGTGTATAACCATGTCGACCATGTATAACCATGTATAACCATGTCGACCGTGTATAACCGTGTATAACCATTTCGACCATGTATAACCATGTATAACCATGTATAACCGTGTATAACCATGTCGACCATAACCTAGAGCAGACAGAAGGCAGTCATTACCTAGCACACACACATACAAAGTCACAAACACACACACAGTCATACACACACACGCACGCACACACACACAGCCCTATCCGTGGTGGTCTATGTGTTGATGGAGGACTTCCACTAGGCTGCTGAGGGAAGGGGACATACAGACAGACACAGCCGAGAGAGAGAGAGAGAGAGAGAGAGAGAGAGAGAGGAGAGAGAGAGAGAGAGAGAGAGAGAGGAGAGAGAGAGAGAGAAGGAGAGGATGAGTAGAGAGAGTGATGAGAGAGAGAGGAGAGAGAGAGAGAGAGAGAGAGAGAGAGAGAGAGAGAGAGGGAGATGAACTTGGAGAAGAGTCCCCTAAGCTTGTCCTGGGGCTCTGTTCACAAACACAAACAGACTCCACACAGAGCCCCAGGACAACAACACAATTAGACCCAACCAAATCTTGACAAGAAAACCATAGAATTACTTGACACATTGGAAAGAATTAACATAAACAGAGCAAACTAGAGTGCTGTTTGGCTCTAAACAGAGAGTACACCAGTTGCAGAATACCTGACCACGTGAGATTGACCCAAACTTAAGGAAAGCTTTGACTGTGTACAGACTCAGTGAGCATAGCCTTGCTATTGAGAAAGGCCGCCGTAGGCAGACTTGGCTCTCAAGAGACAGACATGCTATGTGTACACTGCTCACAAAATTGAGGTGGATACTGAGCTGCACTTCCTAACCTCCTGCCAAATATATGCCAATATTAGAGACACATATTTAACAAACCCAATTTTGATAAACTCCCTTATCTACTGGGTGAAAAACCACAGTGTGCCATCACAGCAGTTAGGATCACCACTTTATTTTAAGAATGTGAAATGTCAGAATAATAGTAGAGATAATTATTTATTTCAGCTTTTATTTCTTTCATCACATTCCCAGTGGGTCAGAAGTTTACATACACTCAATTAGTATTTGGTAGCATTGCCTTTAAATTGTTTAACTTGGGTCAAACGTTTCGGGTAGCCTTCCACAAGCTTCCCACAATAAGTTGGGTGAATTTTGGCCCATTCCTCCTGACAGAGCTGGTGTAACTGAGTCAGGTTTGTAGGCCTCCTTGCTCGCACATGCTTTTTCAGTTCTGCCCACACATTTTCTATAGGATTGAGGTCAGGGCTTTGTGATGGCTACTCCAATACCTTGACTTTGTTGACCTTAAGCCATCTTGCCACATCTTTGGAAGTATGCTTGGGGTCATTGTCCATTTGGCAGACCCATTTGCGACCAAGCTTTAACATCCTGACTGATGTCTTGTGATGTTGCTTCAATATATCCACATAATTTTCCTTCCTCATGATGCCATCTATTTTGTGAAGTGCACCAGTCCCTCCTACAGCAAAGCACCCCCACAGCATGATGCTGCCACCCCCGTGCTTCACGGTTGGGATGGTGTTCTTCGGCTTGCAAGCGACCCCTTTTTCCTCCAAACATAACGATGGTCATAATGGCCAAACAGTTCTATTTTTGTTTCATCAGACCAGAGGACATTTCTCCAAAACGTACGATCTTTGTCCCCATGTGCAGTTACAAAACTGTAGTCTGGCTTTTTATGGCGGTTTTGGAGCAGTGGCTTCTTCCTTGCTGAGCGGCCTTTCAGGTTATGTCGATATAGGACTCGTTTTACTGTGGATATAGATACCTTTGTACCTGTTTCCTCCAGCATCTTCACAAGGTCCTTTGATGTTGTTCTGGGATTGCTTTGCACTTTTCACACCAAAGTACGTTCAAAGAACGAGTCTCCTTCCTGAGCGGTATGACGGCTGCGTGGTCCCATGGTGTTTATACTTGCGTACTATTGTTTGTACAGATGAACGTGGTACCTTCAGGCGTTTGGAAATTGCTCCCAAGGATGAACCAGACTTGTGGAGGTATACCATTTTTTTTCTGAGGTTTTGGCTGATTTCTTTTGATGTTCCCCTGATGTCAAGCAAAGAGGCATTGCGTTTGAAGGTAGGCCTTGAAATACATCCACAGGTACACCTCCAATTGACTCAAATTATGTCAATTAGCCTATCAGAAACTTCTAAAGCCATGACATCATTTTCTGGAATTTTCCAAGCTGTTTAAAGGCACTGTCAACTTAGTGTATGTAAACTTCTGACCCACTGGAATTGTGATACAGTGAATTATAAGTGAAATAATCTGTCTGTAAACAATTGTTGGAAAAATTACTTGTGTCATGCACAAAGTAGGTGTCCTAACCAACTTGCCAAAACTATAGTTTGTTAACAAGACATTTGTGGAGTGGTTGAAAAACAAGTTTTAATGACTCCATCCGAAGTGTATGTAAACTTCCGACTTCAACTGTATATATACATAATATGACATTTGAAATGTCTTTATTCTTTTGGAACTTGTGTGAGTGTAATGTTTACTGTTCACTTTTTATTGTTTATTTCACTTTATTTGATCCATGTCACTTGCTTTGGCAATGTAGACAAATGCCAATAAAGAACTGTATATGAAATTGAATTTAGAGACAGAGACAGAGACAGAGACAGAGACAGACAGAGGAGGATAAAACTAACCAAAACAAGGGGAAAGAATGGGAGAAGAAAGATCCCACCCTGGGGGTGTAACCTAGTGAGCTTCTCTCTGAGCCTGGAGATCCAGAGAAGAGCTGAGGGCTTGGTGGAGGGATCTGACCTCCCGCTCATTAACCGCCTTCCAAATGGCACCCTATTCCCTACATAGTGCACTACTTTTGAGCAGAGCCTTATGGAATAGGGTGCCATTTGAGACGCAGACATTGTCTTAGGATCACTGATAGGATCTGGAGGGGGGGCCTATGGGTCTATTGTTTAAAGCTGTAAAGGACTGGGTGTTAATGACATCTGTGTGAGGCTCTCTCGTGCCTCGTCTGTCCAGACTCCTGTCTTCCTGTGAGACGTACTACCTTACTGCAACGTTCTGCTCTTTCAAACAGCTCAAACAGCAGCCTTCCTCTCTCTCTTTCTCCCTCCCTCCCTCCCTCCCTCCCTCCCTCCCTCCCTCCCTCCCTCCCTCCACCCCTCCCTCCCTCCCCCCCTCCCCCCTCCCTCCCTCCCTCTCTCTCTCTCTATCTCTCTCTCTCTCTCTTTCTCTCTTTCTCCCTCCCATCCCTCCTCCTCCCTCCCTCCCTCCCTCCCTCCCTCTCTCTCTCTCTCGCTCTTTTTTTCCCTCTTCCTCAGACACTCTCTAGTCGCTGCCTGAAGCAGTAATCAGACAACTGTCGTTCTCACTCTGTCTCTGTTTCCTGAGATCCCAGTTAGTGTGTGTATCGGGGGCTCCATGGGTTCTAACACTTAAAATGAAAAAGAAAAAAAGTTGTCTTGTAGCCGGTAATTTGTTGCGTTACAGGTTCTGCCAACTCTTTTAAAGAACTTTAATTTTGATAAAGTTTCTTCTTGTCGTTCTGGACTGGACAGACTTGGCGGTTAGAAGATTACAAAGAAACTTAAAGGAAGGGTTACCAGCAAAAGTACAGGGATTCCACCATAATTGGGGTGAGTATGACTTTGTGTTCTAAAAACAGTATTCTATGTTATGCTGTTTCACTGTTAGACTGGTTAGTCTGATGTCTGCGTGACTGCCTGTCACTGGCTCGCTATATAAAAACTTACTCTACTCCTAACTTAGTATTACTTACAGGCATCTATATTGTAAACTGTGAAAATGTTTTAATTAAGGCGTCAATAGAATGAGTGAATATTTAAATATAGATATATTGGCAGTATTTGTTATCATGCGAATAAATAGTTTTAACACCTTGTTTTGAGGCAGAAAGTCATCTTATTTATAACAGCAGTTATTATGTTAATATTTAGACCAGGTGAATAACCACATACATTGTGGTTATGTCTTGACATTATTAATCTACTGCTCAAAATATCAAAATAGCAATTGGTTCATGTGTATCATATTTATTTAAAAAGCAATGCTTTTGTTTTAGTGTGGAGTTTAGATAATATAATAATAATATTTAGATAATATAATGTCATACGAAACCGTCATAATATTAAATAACTGTATTTCAGTGATGACATAAAAAATATAAATACATAAGTAATGGAGCTACTTGAGTAGGACAAATATATATTACAACTATATTAATATACTATTCATATAAATATTAATATACTAATCATATAAGTGAAAACATATATATATGAAAATGTATGATAATGTATAAACTGTATGTTCAATAATGAAATACTCTTAGGACTTAATGATATACTCTTAACAATTAAGCAAATTAATTAAGTAAATGATTTACTTATATGAAAAACATTAATGTTATTTTCAACACTAACTTGATCACACATGAATATTCCTAAATATATCCAATAACTGTTGTCTAGTTCTTATTTTTCAAGTCATGCCCAAATCAACTTTACTTGTTTGTTTTTTTTTAGCTCAGCAATTAAATTAACACTATCAAACCTTTAAAATTACATTCTAAAAACAAACACCTCGATCTAAATCCAGTAAAATATCAATCACAATTGCAAAACATTTAAATAAATCTGCTTCCTAAATGTTTCAAGTATATATGATAGGATATCCTCTACGCGCTCATTACTCAGCACCGAGTTTACATTTTCGATGCTGCGAAGCGAAACATACCAGCCCTGCAGGAGACTCCTCTCCACTGGCAGAATAAACAACAGCAGCTCCAGTTAAATCAGTTGACATCTAATACCATCTGCTCTGCTGCAGCCTGGTCAGGAATGCTCTGAACGGGGAGACGGACGGCGTGTGTCTCACGACTCACAAGACAACGGCTAACCCCACCACCACAAACAACCACATCTTATAGTTTAACACAGGGGCCCGGTCGTACTGCTTAGAGTAGACTCTCGTACTGCTTTCTGTTATACTATAATATACTACAATATACTACACTATAATGTAAATTACTGTTATATACAATGCTATACTATAATATAATATACTATGTTATACTATAATATACTGTTCTATACAATACTATACTATAATATACTTTCCTATACAATACCATACTATAATCTACTACATATACTATACTTAATATACTATAATATACTGTTCTATACTATACTATAATATACTACAATATACTATACTATACTTAATATACTATAATGTACTGTTCTATACTATACTATGCTATACTATACATAAGTACAATAGACGGTGCTGCTTTATATTATACAGAAGACACATTTCCATCTTGTATGGATCAATAAAGTATTCATTTCCTTCTATATGTTTTATACTACCCAGTAATAGTAGTCTCTCTCTCTCTCTGGGTAAATGTGTAGTTAACTTAAGAAGAGTGTTTCACTGTGAAGAAGTGTAGCCGTCCTAATTGAAGGACGCTGTAGGATAATGTGTGTGTGATCTCAGACTGACGCTGTAGGATAATGTGTGTGTGATCTCAGACTGACGCTGTAGGATAATGTGTGTGTGATCTCAGACTGACGCTGTGGGATAATGTGTGTGTGATCTCAGACTGACGCTGTGGGATAATGTGTGTGTGATCTCAGACTGACGCTGTAGGATAATGTGTGTGTGTGATCTCAGACTGACGCTGTAGGATAATGTGTGTGTGATCTCAGACTGACGCTGTGGGATAATGTGTGTGTGATCTCAGACTGACGCTGTAGGATAATGTGTGTGTGA